>NC_056555.1:11446826-11803652 GCF_910596095.1 Thunnus maccoyii
AAAGTTGTTTGCACATTATAATTCTGTATGATTTTTGCATTTTACAGCTTGTGCACTTTCACGCTATATATGAAAGATAACTCAGCAGCACTTTCTCTTCAACCCCCACATTTCAGCTTGTAGTCTTCATCAGTGTTTTTTACAGAAGGAGTGAAAGCACAGCCTATATATACACACTACAAGATGGCCGATTCTGTATCTTTATTTAAAAGGAGAAAGTTTTATGTCAGTCTTGGGGATCATGTGTCTGAGGAACATGACAACTGCTTTGGGGTTCTACAAGTGAGCTGTCTTGATCAATTATTATTCTCACTATACATGCTGCCACTTGGTAACATCATCAGAGAGCACAACTGTATATCTCCACTGAACCAAATGATGCTGCAGCTATAAACTCCATTACTACCTGTTTTCTGGCAATAAATGAATGGATGAGCAATCATTAAATGATTAGTTAAATGAGGACAAAACTGAAATCCTTCTAGTTGGCCCCAAAACAAAAAGAGAAATGCTGTTTAATAATCTGGGGAAATTAACTCCCTGGATTAAATCTGAGGTTACAAGTCTTGGTGTTGTCTCAGACTCAGATCTAAGCTCCAGGTCCCACATTAACAAGGTGACAAAACATAATTTTTCCACCTTAGAAACATAGCTAAAGTATCACGACTTATAAATCAAAAAGATGCAGAAAAACTGATTCATGCCTTCAATTCGAGCTCACAAGATCACTGTAGTGCACTTTTTACTGGCCTCCTGAAAAAAAACACAGAGAGACTCCAGCTCATTCAAAACTCTGCAGCTTGGCTATTAACCAGAACCAAGAGGAGAGGACACATTAGTCTACTTAAGCTGCTCTGCACTGACTTCCTGTGACATTTAGAATTGATTTTAAGTTCCTCCTCCTCACGTACCTTAATTGGCTAGGACCTAGCTACATTGCTAACTCCCTTGTTAACTATTTGCCTTAAAGAACACTGCAATCATCTGCTGCTGGTTTATTAGAGGTTCCCAGCAACAGCTGAAAGAAAATCGGGGATGCAGCCTTTGTCAATTATGCCCCAAAACTATGGAAAACACCACTGATAGATATCAGGGAAGCCAGTTCACTAAATATTTTTAGAAGAAAGCTAAAAACTTCACTTTAGCCTTTAACTACCTTTTCTCTCAGTTAGCTTCACACTTATGCACTACTGCATTTCTTTTGAAATGCTTAATTTTATTTGATTTTATACTTTCTATGTATCCTGTTTTAACTTTATTATTATTATTATTATTATTATTATTAATATTATGTATTCTATTTTATGTCAGTGGGTTTTATCTTCCATCTTATGTTACACATGGCAAAATACTTTGAGTTTTCGCTTATTTAGTGTCAAATTACCACCACTGAAGTACACATTCTGTGTATTGTATTTTCACTTTATTTTATCTTATGTTTAACATTACCAAAAGGGTTTTATTTTCCCTCTTATGTACATTTACATGTTTTTATGTTCATTTTATGTCTTTTATGTCTTTCTTGACGTGAAGCACTTGGTGCATGTAATGTAATAAATTTTCGATTTTTTAATTTGTTATGAAGCACTTTGAGCGGCATTTTTCTTTGTATCAAAAGTGCTCTACAAATAAAGTTATTATTATTATTATTATTATTATTATTATTATTATTATTATTATTATTATTATCAGTTATCCAATGAGGAGTAGACACATACATGCCCACCTCTCAGAATGTTGTATGTCCAACTCAGAAATGTCAAAACAAAAGTTCAAATCAAGAGGCTATATAATACACACTATAAATACAACCAGAAACATACAAGAAATAAAAATAACTATGAAATGACAACAACAACTCTAATTTAGCTGCTCAGATGAGAGGAGGCATAAATTCAATGAAAAGGGAAGACATAAAACACCAGTTGGTTTATTTTGGCATCTGTGTTGGGAGGGAGAACTTCCTTAGAGGTTGGCCTGCTATGTGTCTACTCCTCATTGGATAATTGACAAAGAGTCGGCCATTTTGGGGTGTGTATATGTAGGCCATGCTTTCGTTCACTCTGTAAAATCTGTGCTGAAGGATGTGTGTTGAATTGCAGTTGTTGGAAGAGAAAAAACTTGTGTTCAACAGTCGATGCTGAGTTTTCTTCATGAATTTTTGCATGTTTGTCCCATTGTGTGTGACTTTGTAGGGGGGTATTTTATAAAGCAAGATTCCCAGTTACTGAATTGAAACACAGTGTTTTATCCAGAGTTCCTCCCCTGTAGTCCCTCATTCCTGCTGCACTGTGAAGATAGAAGTCAGAGCGACATTGCCACACATGTCAAATGTATCTCTACTGTAGGATAATGTTGTTGCCAACCTAATATGTAGAGCTCAGACTTTTAGCAATCTTAAGTACACAGTATTCTAGTCAAAATGTAATTATGAGTGAATACAATTAAAGAAATGAAAAAGACAACCAAGAGTCTTATAACTGCAAATACAAGAAGGGCAGATAACCAGTCTTAAGACTATTTAAACAGTATTTTCCCTCATACAAACCAAGTAGCAAAACATTTTGTACAACTTAAGTTTCTAGAAAATGCAAATTCTTTGTTGTGCTGTTTTGTGGCCTGAACCATTGCATTTTTCTCTTCTTCATTGAGAGTTGATGTGGTGATGTCTGCCCTACTTACATACATGAGGGGGGTCAAACTATAAAAACACCTTTTTAAATATAATGCACTCCAATACAATACCATCACCTCAATAATAAACAAAGCACAATTATGACCTGTCTGTCAGTATCAACAAAAACTGAAAGTCTATTTTTCATACAAGTAGAATGAATGGGAGAGCTGTTGAATCGGATAGCCTTACATTGTAAAGGGGTACCCAATGAAGTGGCCAATGGGTGTATGAGACAGATAAACATCAAATCCTGGTGTGTTTCCTGTAGGTGTACTACCGTCGCGAGCGGGGCTTGCAGGAGACAGAAACAGAGGAGACAGAGGAGGAGGAGCAGGTTTTGACGTTCACTGGGAACCGCAGCGAGGGACGTCTGCCAGGCCTCCAGCCGTACAGCCTCTACAACCTCTTCGTCAAGGTCCTTAATAGCAAAGCAGAAGGACCCCCTAGCCCTGGCAAGAAATTTGAGACACCTGAGGGAGGTGTGTAAGGATGAAGTTATCTGACATGGTTGTCCTGCAGGCCTAGAACTTTCAGCCAAAATAATCTTCCCATAACTCTAGCACAGGTTTACGGATAATTTGCAATAAAGCTGGCTTTTCTTTTTCATTACAAAGAAATGGGTTGAGTGACATGCCTACACCCACTAAACCCAAAATTATACAACTTTGTCATACTTAAAGTTTAAAACTACCCCCAAATGTTAAATGGGTTACCACACTTTCTTCTTATAGAATTTATTTTCATTATTAACAATGTCATTATGAACTTAACTTTTATGTCATATTAATCATATTAGACATCATGTAATCATATTGTGTGTTAAGGAGTCCTGACTTTGTGACTATTAGAAAATGGGTTCGTTGAGTTCAGAAGAGCTCTGAAGTAGATGTCCTTGAGTGCGTGAGTTCTTTGAGTTCGTATCAAGAAAACCATCCATATCAAAATACATGTAAAGAAAGGAATTTTGTTGCTCAGGTTTTGGAAGGAATAAAGACTGTCTAGGGAGTATTCTATAGACTAGATGGATGGGTTAAATCTGCTGAAACTGTTAAAACTAAGGTAAAGGTCTTTCGGGTTCCATTAATGAACTGTTGCCGTACACATAGGACCATTGAATAGACAATCATGCATGCACAGTGATACACACATAGTATATATGTGGAGAACTGCCGTGGAGTCTTTGCAAATGCTGTGTATGAATGCTGTGTTTGCCCACACGTGTGTAAATCAAGCTTCATCCTACTTTGTTCTCCTCTAACCTCCTGAAGAATACCACCTAACAACTATGATAGCTTCTCCTATTAGTGCTACTTCTGTGACAACACGCTAGCAGTACTCACTCAGAACTGCCCAGAATCACCCTAGCCACTACCAAAGCTATCCTAGCAACCACTCAGAGCATCCAAAGAAAGCATCCTAAACAACTTAGCAAACAGGCAGCTACAATCCAGCAACCACCTTGTAATACCCTAGCCTGGTAACCCCCTTGCAACCATCTACTTTAGTGACCATCTAGTTAAATCCCTGAAAACTCATTGAACACCCTAACAATGATGTGTAGGAGCCCTATCTCTATCCAGTGAATGTTTTGTGTGCCACGTCCCCATTGTTGACTTTGGCTCTGGTTTTGTTTTCAGTCCCAGGGCCTCCTGCTTTTCTGAGCGTCATCAATCCTAGTTTGGACTCCCTCACTCTGGAATGGGGCGCACCACTGAGGGTCAATGGACGCCTCGCTGGATACACATTAAAATACCAACCAGGTAGACTTACCAGCTGCTTCACAGACTGCCTGTTGTGTTCTCCACGGAGTTGTCTGTGTGGCATTTGTGCATAGGAAAAACTATGTTTTGCATGATGAGTTTTCTCATAAAACATGATATCCCTCTTCCTAACTTCAACTATTTCTCCTTTCAGTTTCCACATATAACTCCTTTTCAACATCCTCTTCATCCTCTTTTTCTTTTTTAATCATTCACCTTTTCTCTTTTTTCCCAGTCTCTGCAGTGAACACCACCACTGAACTGGGACCAGTCAAGGTCATGACCTTTCTCGGCAATGAGACCACCATTACCCTGGGCAACCTGAACTCCAGCATGCTGTACAAGTTTTATTTAAGTGCAAAGACAACCAAAGGCTCTGGCCCCATCGTCACAGAAGAGGCTTTTACAGTCATGGACACAGGTGAGTTCTGTGTACATTAACTTACAGTTTAGCTTTATCCATACAGGTAAATAGGAAGAAAAGGTCAAAGTCTTATATCAGAAGCTTTAAAGCAATGAAAATAAGGAGTGCAAGGGTCAGAATCACAGTACCCTGACAGATATTAGGGGATCCCTGTGAGCTGAAAATTACAACCATGCGGCCCTTCTGCATTCTTCACTCAACCTCTTATATCCCCTCTATCTCTTTCTCTTTTTTTCTCTCTGAAGCTCGTACTCAACCCACTGTAGAGACGGGCAAAGGTAACCCAAGTTTGCCAATGGAAGTACCTGCATGTTGCTCATACCATCAGATATTAGAAACAGAACTTAGCATAGATTTTGTCCTTTTTTCTTGTATTATCCCTGCATGTTACTAAGTTAGCATGTCTGAAAACTCCCCATGTGGATAAATAGGTAACAGACTTCCATGGCATCCACAAGCAATCAGGCTTGTGTCCTATTCTGATAGAATAGGCTGCATTTACTGTAACATAATCTAAAAATTTTAATGTATTAAAATTAGCTATGCTTCAAATGGACATGTTTTCATTAGAAGCCTCATGCATGATGCTTGTGAATGTGTTTCAGTTCAGTACTAATACATTTTGTTTATCTGCTGATGCTTTAGACTGATGGATCATGTGTATAAATTAAGTGGAATTTGATTTGAACTACATAATATGCATGCTGCAGTGCTGGGACTCAGAGTTGGTCAATAGAAAAAGGATTGAGAGGCATTGCAATCAGTTTTAACCCAGCATGTTGGGGGCAACTTTCTCTGTAAACATTGGCTCTGCAGCTGTTTTTACTGTATGTTGTCTATAGTGCTGTGTATGTGTGTTGTCTCACTCTTGTCCATATTCTTTCAGGCCCCACAGAGCCCCCTCACACAACCTCCCCCATCACTCAGTCTCCGCATCCCCCGTTTCACAAGGGTACAAGCACTCCCTGTGTCCCTAATACCTCCCTAATGCTCTATCAAGAACTCAGTACTGCAAAAATGGTCCATCTCAGCAAATATGTAAATCTAGCGTCAAAGAAGGTCTTAAAAATTAGAAAATCGTTACTAAGGTAACAACATCACATGCTACTCTATGCTTCTGGCTT
The DNA here is from genome assembly GCF_910596095.1 of Thunnus maccoyii. Classification (NCBI taxonomy): domain Eukaryota; kingdom Metazoa; phylum Chordata; class Actinopteri; order Scombriformes; family Scombridae; genus Thunnus; species Thunnus maccoyii. The sequence continues at coordinate 11,452,812 of NC_056555.1, forward strand.
TCTTAAGATGATGGTATTGAAGTATAGTATGTTTGCATATTTTTACTTCAAGAAAAGTTGATTTCTCTTGGATTTCGGTCACCTAATTGGCACTGTAAATCCTTACTGAGATGGAAATTTTTGTGGCAGTGAATGTAACCAATGTGTTTTCTTTGTTGTGGCAGGATCTGACACTACACACTGAAAGTTCTTTTGTCATGTAACCAAAAACTGTGTAGCCCTGTAATGTATAGTGTGAACGTGTTCTTAAACTTTCATGCTAGTTGAGACAGTCAGCAAGCAGTCAAAAGCCAAATCCTGGAAAATGTAGGCTCTGACCTGCTGTTTTTCTACCATCCTCTAACTGGTTGAACAGATATGAAGGATCTTGTTCATTCTTGACTTGAATTTGACTGCTGGAAGACCTCAAGTCACAGTAGCTGGTGAAATGCTTTTGTTTGTTTTTTTTTTGCCCTGACCCCATGTGTTCAGTATTTAACCCAAAATTCAATAGAGTGAGTTGTAGACACTGTTAGACGCCAGCTTTATCCTACATACTGAAATATTATCACGGAGATGTTTATTTTTTATAAAATTCTATCTCTATTAGCTCTTGTACTTTAGCTCCTTTGCAATATTTGAAAGGTTTTTATTCTATATTAAGGTGTTTTAATTGGTTAAGAAATGTAGCTTGCTTTGTAAAATTTTGTAAAAAAAATTTGAATTAAAAAAAACATTTTTCTTTCTTCTGTATGCTCAGTGCCTCCTGTAGGCCCTGCGTTTGGAACGGTTAACACATCTGTATCAGAAGACGGTGCAGTGATCAATTGGGAATACTTTGGACACCATAAGAATGTATATGTGGAATATATTGTAGAAAACAGTAAGGCTTCACTTTGTATTTGTAGTCATATATACTATAGTACTACTACTATATACTATTTCAAATGTTTTAAGCCGTCAAAATATACATCATCTCTTTTGTAACCTTCAAAACTAGTGTTAAAATATCATCATCCAAGTAATTATTTTTCCCAAAACCCCTTTTCCCCTGAATCTCATTCCTCTCCATCCATAACTCCGATTTCAGGTAAAGAGGACTGGAAAAAGGAGTTGGTAAATGGTTCTCACTCGCATATGATAAAAGGTTTAAAGCCGGGGACATCCTATAGGGTGCGTGTGGTAGCTAGAGACCCGGCTGATCCGACAGTCCACAGCACAGACGAAGTGTTGGTTACAGTGCCAGGTGAGGCGGCATGCCTCAGGATAGATGGTCTTTGTATTTTTTTTGTCTCGTTTTTTTCCATTCGCCATCTGTACTGTCTCATTAGAGATGCAGTGTAACATTCAGACATGAATATACAGTAGCATAGTTTCCTAGTTAGTGTCCAAGCATGTCAGAAGTTACCATCAAGTTGGTCTGATGCATGTCATGTAAAATCATTACTAAAAGGTCCATTATTTTACTGTTGTGGTTTTTGTTTTTCTGTCTTTTTGTTGTATTTCTTGTGCCTGCACAATCATTACATATTAACCCATTTTAAAATTCAATTTCAGTGTTTACAGCCTCTGTTAATCTCTGCTGCCCTCAGTGTTTCTCGGCATGAAGAATACAGATTTCACCATTTTAGCAGCATGGAATGAGATTTGGACCAACCATTATGCTTATCCTGTTTCCATCTTTCTCTCCCGACCTCTTTCTCGGTATGTTGTGTGTGTGTGTGTGTGTTTGTGTGTGTGTGTGTGTGTGTGTGTGTGTCCAGCTGTACCCAGTCGGCAGGTAGACATCGCCACCCAGGGCTGGTTTATTGGCCTGATGTGTGCCATAGCTCTCCTCATCTTGGTCCTCCTCATAGTGTGCTTCATCAAGAGGAACAAGGGTGGCAAATATCCAGGTAATGCACACATTATCAGTATTAGTATATACTGTAATTTCAAGGTTACTGACATGGATGGATGGAAATTTAAAAAAGAAAACCATTGTAATCTATAGTGAAAGAGAAAGAAGATGCTCACCAAGACCCAGAGATCCAGCCAATGAAGGAGGATGATGGGACATTTGGAGAATACAGGTGAGAGAGAAAACACAGCATTCGTCAGTCAGAAGTCTAACATGTCTGAGATAGGAGCATGACATAGTGTGTGATTTTTTTTTTTTTTTTTTTTCTTCTTTTCCACTCATTGTGTCCTGACTTGACTGTCTGTATGTAGAACATTTTGCGAGGCTGCAGAGACACTCCCCCCACCAGACTCCATTACCAAACACTCCATAGAGGCAAGGCAAAATCCACACTACTCTGTGTTGACCCTTATAATGACCAACTCATCTGCAAACTGCCCATCTAATGAACAAAAGCTTTCTACAATACACAATTCATCCATTTTAACAAATAATCTCATCTCCTGTTAAGTCACAAATTGTATGCTTATTAACAAAAAAAGTTTTGAAAATGCCATTGAGGTGACATTGTTTTAGTTTTTTCATCCCGTTTTCACCTTTTCACCTCATACCGAAGATTTTATGACTAAGGCTTCTCAGGAATTTAGAGGACTAAAAGTTGAAATAATGTTGTTGCTGTGATGTTTTTTTTTAACTCAATGTGTGAATGTCATCGTGCTTTAAATGTTTCCATATGCATGCTTTGTTTTGTCTGTGTCTGAAACAAGAAGTGCATAGTAGAATACACCCATTGTGGCTCATTGTTTTTCATGTGTACTCCATTTTTATCTTTGTTTTTTGGGGGGGTTTAGGTCTATAGAGAGGTAAGATGAGATGTGGTTAAACAAGCATGCAATTCACACAACTTGTAGTGTATATATAGTACATCTCAGGCTGACTAAAGGTTTGTGTTTGCTATGTTTCTGACTTAAGTGAAATGAAAGGCACTGGTGAAAAAACGCACATCAACTGATCCGACTTGCTGTGTCATCATACTCAATATAGTCAACACCATAACCACAGATACAACATTATCACTAAAATTTAAAACTAAAAATAACTGCTTCTAACTCTACTCTGGCTTCCTTCATTTTTTTCCTTTTAAACACAAATGCATTGAGCTTGAAAGTACAGTTGTAATGTATGACCTGGACTGTAGAGCTTGCAAAGTAGAGAAAGGGCATTTTTATATGGATGGAGCATACAGATAGGAGGTAAATGGTAACGGGCTTTATCTTTGGAAAATGGGACTGTTTGTTTGCATTTTTGATTAATGCATGAAAAGTGAAAGCATATTGACTGAAGTCATTTCAGAAATTGCAATATTGCAAAGGCCTGAGCAGCACGCATTTACAAACTCTCCTTTAGCAGTGGTCACTAACACTGAATCTTTGCAAGGTTAGTGACTGGCTTAAACCACCACAGCACTAACACTATAGATAATTATGTGCTATAGGTGTACCTGAGCTGCTCCACTGGATAAGTACCATGAAGTATAATGTACCAGGCTTTCCATTGTTATTGTGCATTATATAGTGAGCAGCTTTATATATGTGTGTGTCAAGATGATGATGCTGCCAAGGCCACAGGGGCCCTACCAGCACATTTGTCGTGCACCTTATCCAGACTAGTATAAGCAGTAGGCTACACTTGTGCAGTGGAAAAGCCAGATTACTAAGAGTCTGTCCTTTTTGTGGCCCTAGGGTTTTGACCACTGCAGAGGAAGTTTAACAAACTGAATAAAGTATTTTCTGAATAACCTTTCCGCCAATCTTCTCCTCCCTTTATAGTGACACAGAGGACCACAAGCCGCTGAAGGGCAGCCGGACACCGTCCAATGGGACGGTGCGCCGTGACGAGAGTGACGACAGCCTGGTGGACTACGGGGAGGGCGGGGACGGACAGTTCAATGAGGATGGGTCCTTCATCGGTCAGTACAGCGGCAAGAAGGAGAAAGACACACACGAAGGCAACGAGAGTTCAGAGGCCCCATCACCTGTTAATGCCATGAACTCATTTGTCTAACAAAGGGCCACGGCCTGGCTGCAACGGGTTGCTATGGCCACTCCTTGTCACCTTGGCAAATGTGACCATGGGGGCCCATCTCTGTGGTGACAGTTGCTAAGGTGACAGTTGTTACGGACACCTTACTTTACCATGGTGGCTGTCACTTAGGTGGCCATCGCCATGGCTACCTGTCACCAAGACTGCTGACACGCCCTCATCTCCACACCCGCCGCCCTGACACCCCCCCCTCCCCTTAGCCCCTTGTCACACTGTGACCTCCTCCAGATCAACACACAAACACTCAACATGGCAAAGACGGACACTACATCCCCCACAACCACTGCAAGAAGGTGTTAAACGAGGGATGTGAGGACTCTGAGAAGAGGGAAGAAGAGAGGAAGCAATATAGAAAAGCAGAAGGAATGTACCAGAAGTTTTACCACTCAGACTGAGCAGAGCAGAGTGTGGCTAAGTTTATGTGTGTTAGTGCCATTTGATATCCTTTGCAAACATTTCTATACAAAACATAATGTATCCAAATATATATTTTATCAAAGTACATGACCCGCAGGCAGGCAAATATGCATTGAGTCACATTCATAAACATCTGCATGGAGTAAATCATTGTAAGCATTGTACCATCGTCAGATTTGCTATTTGTTGCAGAGGTGAGCTGCATTTTGAGACTGTATACTGTATGGTGCACGCCTACTAGCAACTGGGTATGCCATTTTCCTTTTTCTTTTTCAGTGGTCAGAAAGTGTTATATGGCGTATGATATATAGAGAAAAAAAATAGCAGCAATGTCTTTGTGGACACTGCTGTGAAATGTGTGACTCAAAGTAGAAGCTAGCATATGTCTTTTTGAGACAAATGAACTGTTTGTACATATGTAATAGATTAAGAAAGCTATATTGACTATTTTAGGTCAGGGATGTCCATTTGTAGTTATTGGAAACCCGGCAAGAAACACTTTGAACTCAGCGTTCGGTCACTCCTTTATCACACCAGCCAGCCAGAATTCCCACACTGATTTGAATCGGCCTGTTTTTAGCCTCATGTTTTCTCCAGCTTGTTCTTTGCTTGCATTTTTTCTCTTCCCGATCTGTTTCTTAACACCGAGCCTATGCTTCTTGTTACCGAGCACTAACTGAACACAAGTGGAAGTGTGATTGATCCAGTGTCATTGTCAAGTGCTTCCGCCCCCAAATCGTGGCCCCTGTGCAAGCCTGTCTTTTAGATCATTGTGGTATTGTCACTGCGTCCAGAACTAACCAAACCCAACCCCAACATTGTTTCCAATAGCATTTCCACTTATCTGCAGTGTATAATGGCAGAACAGAGAATGGATGCAGTTGCATGCGATTAATGCACATGAACAGGGCACATACTACAGTTTCTGGATATTTATGATCAAGAACCTCTCAGCACGGTTTCTAGTGCCTTTGTAGAGAACAGTGACTTCAATCCATATAATTACATCCCTCTTCATTGACGGGGCAGACAGTGTAGTTCACATAGTCCATTAATACAGTACACACAGAATACTATCCCACTTTACGCTAATAAGAAGTGTAAAGGATACATGAGTATTAAAAACACACTAAACGTTTAAGCTCTCGAGGTTTCTGCTGATGTTTGAATATGTGTTCATAAAGGTACATTTAAAGTACTGTAAGACTCCCTATTGTGAGCTATATGGTCACTAAGTTTCGTAAAACATCCATGTGAGCTTATTGACTCTAAATAGCCTCATTGTGTCTTATTTTTGGGTTGAAAAGGGGCTTAAAAGTCTCAAAAAAGGAAACTCAAAAAGACCTTTTCAAAATTGTTCACCCACTGACATCAGCATCAGTTGTGAGGAATCATTTTCAGCTATAGACCTTGTTGACAATCATATTACCCAGCTATCACCAGCCCATAAGGTACATAAACATTGACCGCCACATCATACAATCCAGCTAAGAATTTAAGGAAATATTGTGGAATATTAAAAAAAGGAAAATGTGTTGGAAACCTGAGGACAGAGCCTCATGAGATGTCATGTCTTATGTATTCATTTGAAATACTCTCTTCCAAACTCATTCATGCTGAGGAGGAGCCGCTGCTCACTGTAGCAGCACTAAACTACTGCCAACCTACTCGCCAGGTAACTGCCAACGGAAACCGGACTCACTCTCTGGTCTAGACAGTTATGGGACTTACTGTTACTGGTAGCACTTAAAGAGCTGAAATGAAGGGGTCGGAAATATTCGTAATGATACTGAATGTGGAAACAAGTGGATTTATCTGTTTATGTGAATGAAAATATTGCTTGTTTCACTGCAAGTGGTATACACACTGGTGACTTTGGTTTATGCATTTAACCTTATATCTGTGTATGTTGTCACGTTCTGCTGTAACTCAGAGCGCAAAGTGTGTACAGCAAGCACTCAGTGAGTTTTATATTACTGTAAATGAATGAAGCTTGTGTGTGAATGTTTGGGTGCATGAGTGTGTGAGTGCGTGTGTGTGTGTGTGTATGTGTGCAGCACATGCATGCTTCTGTGTTAAAGCGTGCGTGGTGTATACTATCGCTTTCTATTTCCATGGATAACAGTCTGTAATTCTGATGTGTGTCGAGCAGTCTACTCTCAACAGGAGACTTTTTTTTTTTTTTTTCAAGAGAACATTTCCATGTCTTAGGTTTATCATAACTTGCATCAAGTTTTTAGGTTGCAATGTGTCAAGCTTTCCATGTGTAGATATTTTTGTAGTAATTTTTTTTTGTAAATAATGGCTTGAATTGAGCGTAGACGTGTTGAGGTCGGAGGTGAGAGCCTGACCTCAATCAACCCTGCTGAATTATGGGTAGGTGGGGGCATAATGGTATTGTGTGAGATGAGACTATTTACAGTTTTCACTCTTTTTATTTGCTGTGACGTTTTTATTTTATTTCTTTTTAATATTTTTTTTGAACCTGTCAGGTGAATTTGCTAGCTCAAATGTTTAGGCTATCAGGTATCAAAGGAGATTATTTAACTTGTGACTGAGCTCTTGTGACACCTGTATTGTTTCTGTCTCTGACAGTTCATGCACCTTTTCTGTATTTTTTATAAAAAGCACAGGCTTTAACAGGATGTATCATTTGAAACACATCTAGTTAAGGACAACAGGAAGTATACTAATGTGCATTGTCCTAAACCAGACATCTACTGAAAATGACACATCCTTTTTAAGTGTGCAGTTAAAAAAACAAAAAAACAAAACAAAACTGTAATTTGGAGTATACAGAAGGATGGCCGGCATAGACAGATATGCAGACTGGCACATTGGAGTGTGGAAACAACGTTCTAGTGACTGGTGAACATAGGATATACAGTATATGATATGATATAATATGACATTCTGGTTAATGTTGATGCTACATGAGAAGCATGAAAGGCTGTCAAAAATGGTTTACTCTACAATATAATATTGCAAAATATTTTGTATTTTAAATGAAGTTTAAAAAAAAAATCAAATAAATGTTGGTTTCAGGATTTCAAGACGGCACTGTTTTTTCTTTCATGCATGCAGTGCAACATGCAAAAGTATATGTGGGTATGTAGCGCCACCCGGTGTACAAAAATGAGAATGATGTTAGAGTATTTTCTTATTTGGCAAATAGCTCACAGAGATAAACCTCAAAGTTAATCCTCGGAAAGATTAACATACATCTGGTGTGTGCATGCATGTCAGTCTGTCTGTTTTTTAATTCTCATACTGGGAGAGTTTCACTGGTAATGTCTCCTTTCAGAGGAATATATCCACCTAAAAAAAATACAGTATATGACACCTGCAATTTAAAATGATCATCCTGCAACCTGCCTTCAAGCATCTATTCCAAAAACAGTCACACTGTAAAGGATCAAATCATGTATTTCATTTTTTTTATACATCTCATGGTATTGTAACTTGTGTGTGGAATCTGTCATTAATAATTGATCTGAAGGTCATTTATTATGCACAGCACATGGTTGCAAAATGTGGACAATGAACTTTATTATTTTGTAGTCCTGCTGTATTTGCCTAAGCTCAAACTATTTTAATATTCCTATTAAATCCTGTGTGTGTCTGGGTATGATTTGTGGTAATATTTGTACTTGATTGGTCATAATAGATGTTAAAATAATCCAATACTATTCTTAAAATGATTCCTCCTTGCTGAGCACAGTTTCTAGAAAGAAAAGAAAAAAAATAATGGCACGTCAAAAGATTTGCCATAAATTCAATATAAGGTTTTATTTCCTCTGGCCGGGATGCGCAATATCCCTCCCATCCTTCCTGTCTCATGGACCAATCGCAGCCACATCAGCACAGCCACCCAGAGGTGCCACTCACACGCTTTCCTCCAATAGAAAAGTTCAGTTGAACGGGACGCTCCGGCGGGTGGGCTGTGGGATGATGCGGTTCGGGTCCAGGTGTTCCATGCGAACTGTGCACTGATATTTCCCATTCTGCCGCAAAGGTAAGAAAGAGACCACATGAGAGTGTGTGCATGATCTAATTAGCTCTTATGTCTCGACTTAAGTGAGGATAAATCGGGGGTATGTTCAGCCCTGTGGCGCTGAAATGGACCGGCACAGGAGTACCGCAATGCAGAGCAGAGAATTACCGGTGCCGCTCAGTCGTCATAGGGGTGAAGTGATGTAAGGGGCGCTGCGCAGTTTCTTTGAGAGGATTTCCGTTTTTGGAAGGACTGCGACAAAGTCAGTATTGTATGTTTAAAGAAGGCTTTAGATACCCACTCCGCAGTTTTAGTCATAGCAGCACATGCAAAGACAAGAAAGTGTCTTTCTGTGGATGCAGGGAGGAGACGCAAGGTGAAAGTGACAAATACTGTGTGCGTCAAGGGCGCAGAAAGCTGCAGGGTGCTCCGTGACATCGACCTGGTGAAGAACTAGCTGTCCTTGATGGGAAAGAGGGCAACTCCCATATTAATCAAAACTATTCTGTGCTCTGTAGGACTACTTATTCAAAAAAAACTTGCAGCTATGGAGTCCAAATCTAGTTTTTGATTTGAAAGAAAGTGAGAATTGCGGTGATATAGATTCACATATTCACTCCTTATACTTTGAAAAATATCTGTATCTGTAAAGTGTATCCTGAGACAAAAAGGCAACATAGTCAGTTTAGTAATGTGCTTCATTTGGGATTGTCACCATCCCGTCTTCTACTTTTTTTCTCTTGTATCCTGGAATGTGACAGAAAAAAAAGCCAAACATGTGGGCTGATAGAACAATTAAGCCCAACCCTTTCCAGATGTGAGCAGATTCAACGTTGTTACAAGATGGCCAGAAAAAAATGGGGTGTCTCCGCCCCTCAACATTTGATCCAGAACAACATGTTCACTCAAACAATTCAAATGCAGTTCACTGCAATCAATCCACCACTAACATAGTAACCCCTAGATTAAAACATTGTTGGGTTACTCCTTTTGTTGAATTCATTACTTTGCAGCCACAAAACTACAGCAAACATTATTCAGGCAGTCACTAAGACACTGGACATAATACATGTGCTGACCTAAATTCTGCTGGTCTGTCCAAAGAGGATCTGTGATGGGATTACTGCCAGGGGAAATGCATGAAAACACACTCTGACAGATTGATCAGAAGTAGAGGTGGAACAGATTGCTGCAACGATAATGTAAGTGTTGCGGAAGCTTGTGAGTTAGTTTTGTTAAAAAAGGCCCATTTACATCAAGTCTCGCTTCTACCGTTCTTACCCCACCTCAAAGACAAATAGTTTGAAGAAATGAAGCTGTACAAATGCAGGATAGATGCAGGGGAGCGGTAGAATGGTGCTGATATTACTGTTGAGTCATCAACAGTGCACAAGAATGCTGCAGTCTCTGCATGTGTATGTGCTGTATAATGGGTGTATGCCTCTGTTTTCTGTCCCTCTCAGTGGTTGAGGCAGGCATGGCAGCTGACAGAGGCACATAGGAGGTGGCTGTCCGGCAGTGTTTTCTTCTTACATTGTGCCCTCTCATTCTCCTGCTTTCCCTTTCTTCTTCTCACATTAATTCAATGAAGAACTGTGAATAGATTTGACTTTTAGCTAAGTGCAAGATTTTTTTTTTTTTTTTTTCAAAATGAGAGGCCCATCATCAGCAGTGTCGGAATGGGTGGTACATTAAATGTTTGTTTTTTTTCTAGGGAAGGGAAGCTGTTTGATTTCCTCCTGATTTACCGTCCCTGCTCACAGCTCCACGGCCTGTGACATTATAGGAAGATTATCTGCTGCAGTTTGAGCTTTAAGCTGACTGTTTGTTTGCTGTGGTTTTAAAGGCAGTTTCGCGTATCTCTGATGCATTTTGCAGCTCAAAACACGACTGGTGGCAGAAAGAGCGTCCGATACTGTAACTCATGCTACTCCCATAACAAAATTAGTCATACTTAAAGAAAGCCAGGCTGTTCCTACAGTAGTGTCTACTGTAAATGCCTGAAATTTAAACCTAAAATGTAAATGGAACAACTTGACAAGTAACAAGGTCATATAATGTGCTGGAGGTGTTGGTGATTCAATGTGTTCATGTCATGTTGGTGAAGTTGTTGCTACAATGTGCAAGTATTTATCTCATTAGAATGCCCACATCTAAAATAATTTTGATGTATTAATTTAAAATCCAGCATACTGTAAATGGATTTTAGCAGCTTTCATTCTATAAGTACAGTTGTTGGTGTATAATACAATGATTTTGGTCTTTTAGACTGCTGACATTAGTGTATTCAATGTTTGCCACCTGATTTCGCACACTTGACTCAAGTGGGAGATACTGACTCCTACAAACATTTCCCCTGCTATGCAGCTTGCCCTTATGTTAGGCCAGATATTATACAATGATACACACTGCTGCAGTGTTTACTTGATATAACCAAACCCACTATTTTCCCCTCATATGGTAAGATCAATGCTCTCTCTCTCTCTCTCTCGCTCAATCTCCTCCTTTAACTCTGCCTCTCTCGGTATGCCCTATTTAACTATGAGAGTTAAAATGCTGCAGTTGATCACGGCAACACTGCCATGTCATCTTGCAGAAGTGATGTGTAAGCATGTGTGACGGATGAGCAGGAGCTGTCCAGGTACTGCAGTGCTACCTTGTGTTTTGTGTACAGGCGGCCGTGGTGTTTCAGCGTGTTAGAGAGTGCTCACACGGTCCAGTCTTGTGTTTCTCTGCAGGTGCACTGTGCATGTCCTTGTTGATGTGCGTGCACTCTGCCCGAGTATTTGCAGTGTTCTGCTGAGTCATTCACATTCTGAATCATTTATATCCACAGGGAAGATTCCAGCCAGTTGCAGATATAACATTTCTGGTGTGGGAAGTCATGCACAGTCATCAGGCTATTTTATCTTTAGGTTCACATAAGTATTTGATTATACACTACACTGTGGAGATCATGTTAAACAAAATAGTATTATAAATTATTGTTAGTCCCAAACACAGATATCTACATTTCCTTTTGTCTTCCTTCCTTGTCTTTTCCAGTTCATGTTCTGTCCGTCAATTTCTTGTCTGTGTCCTTCTGTCCATCCGTCTAACTCACGAGGCTTCAGTGAGTTAATCTATCGACTGTGATGGCTTTCTCGGCTTTACTGCTACTGGCCCTCTCCTCCTCTGTCTCCCTCACAGGTGAGAAATACAGTGATTCCTGAAAATATACCACCTGGTCCTTCAAAATCATAAAAAAAAATGTCAGTGGTACTGTAGGTGCTTTTGTCATGCAGTGTAATTCAGGTCAGGTGTGAACCGTGCACACAATTAGCTGACACAACTATGTTCCCGTTTTCCAGTGGGAGTCCTGTTTGGTGAGCCCAGAATATATGGAGGTGAGTCAAGTTTTTCTAAATGAACTATAACAAAGCATGCTGCATGTAAACCATGATGTTTCAGGGTAACAGTATGCAATAGTGGGGTATATTTTTATGTTAGCTAATTGTTATTTCAAATGTTGAATTTGTCAGAGGATGCTACTGGCTATGGCCCCATCTTTGAGGAGGAGCCTGTGGATGTGGTCTATACTGAGGACTCACCCGATGGGAGAATCTCCATGAACTGCAGGGCACGGGCCAACCCACCAGCCTCATACAGGTTACACAGTGCACTGCATCACATCTATGTATGTATACAAATTCACAAAATGCACAGCACAAGTACTGTATATCAAGAGGTGTGATTTCATATGCAGGTGGCGCCGTGATAACTGGGAGATCAAACTGATGGAGCAGCCAGACGAGCACTACAGCCTGGTGGGGGGGAACCTGGTTATCACCAACCCTAAACGCAAGAAGCACGGTGGAACTTATGTCTGTGTGGCCCGAAACATCTATGGCACAGTCATCAGCAAGGAGGCCAGGGTCAAGTTTGGATGTGAGCATGGTGCAGCTTGGGCAGTGTGTGTGTGTGTGGGGTTATTGGTGTCATTACATTCTTGGTTGAGGCTTCTTAGATTTGACATTATGGTATAGCAACTAACTCAATTTGTTCCTCCTTTTATATGTCAGTCAGATCCATCTCAATTATTTTTTCCCCAGAAGAAACTAATATAATGCCCCTTCATTAGCCATCATGCATATTTTAGAATAAGACATGACTTATTCATCTCAGTCCTTACCTGAACTCAGTTAAAACAGGGAAACTTGGAATGAAACTTGACTATGCTGTGCCTCACGACATCCCTTGTTAGAAGGGCTGAGGCTTATATTAGTCATCCCTCTTATTGTTCTTTTCCTGAAAGTTGCTGGGAAATAAAACTGACAGAGAATATATCAAACGCTCTGTGTTGAAAGAAGAAACTCCCACTCTGTTGACTTTAAGGTCCCCGAATGACTAAAGCTGATTCATTTCTTGGAGTGTCAGGTGATATTGAATCAAATTATGTACAATTTTGCAGTGCAGGCTGCAATGTGTTGTATAAACAGTTACACTTGCCACTTTTAATAATGTACCACAATGTTGTGAGGAAAATGTTCTATCTTATCATTTTCCTCATGTTCTGCTGTTTAGATGTGGAGGAGTTTCCCCAGGAGGAGAGAGACCCTGTGTACGTCAAAGAGGGACAAGGGGCAGTTCTGCTGTGCCGCCCTCCAAAAGCCTGGCCACGTATGTACATTTCATCATTTCACCATCAGACATCTGTCCATCTTTTCCCTTGTATTCTCAATGGATTATCACTGTATTCTTGATCCATACCTGGTTTCAGTCTGAGGGAGGAATTATTTGGAAACAAGAACGTTATATATTGTATGTTTAACATTACAATGCAGAAATTTGAATCTTTTCTGCGAGAAATTTGTTTTAAAGGACTGGTGACTTCCATCTGTTCACAATTTCAAAATGTATAGGGATTTAAAGAGCCCTGGATACATTGCATGAATTATAAGTCATAGGTTTTAGTCTAGAGTACAACTACATGTTTTGCTTTTCTTTATCTTCATTTAGAGGAGGTGACCTACCGCTGGATCTACAATGAGTTCCCAGTGTTCCTGCACACAGATCATCGTCGGTTTGTCTCTCAGAAGACGGGGAATCTTTACATCTCCAAGGTGGAAGCTCAGGATGCAGGAAATTACTCTTGCTTTGTTTCCAGTCCCATCATCGGGAAGAGCGTCTTCTCCAAGTTCATCCCCCTCATCCCATCACCACCCGAAGATGGTTAGTGACTGTGGTGACGCGTATTTCCTCATCATTTGTCTAATATCTGACATTCAAAATTTTCAATATAATGAGCTTTTTTTTGCATCAGGTGAGGAGAGAAAATACCCAGCAGACATCAGGGTCAAGTTCCCAGACACGACTGCCATGCTTGCTTCTAATATTACATTGGAGTGCTTTGCTCTGGGAAAGTAAGTTTTCATTCATTTCTGCCTTAGGTTCACCATCTAGTTACGATATATTATTTCACTGAATCCAATCAATTACACTTACACTTCCAGTTAAATTCAGTCATCAGAAAGCAAAGGGCGGAACTAAGAGCAGGAGAGCGAAAATGGCGTAAATCCATAGAGCCCACTGACCTCAGTGACTATCAGGGTCTCCTAGCATCATTCTACTCCAGTTTAAAAATTGCTAAGTCCACTTACTATCAGAACAAGACCTGTGGCGCCACAGACGCGTGGAAAATGTTCTCTGCTTTTAACTCGCTCCTCAATCCGCCTCCTCCTCCGCCCTCCACTCTGCTCACTGCAGATATGTTTGCCTCATTTTTTACTGACAAGGTCTCTGTAACCAGTTCTCTGAACCTGAACCATTTCCCCCGCACTTAACCCCACAGTCACACACATCATCAACTCCTCACTTACTAGGAGTGTTTTCCTTGTGTCATTTAAGCAAGCTCGAGTCACCCCGCTGCTCAAAAAACCATCGCTCAAAAAACCATCACTCAACCCAGCCCAGGTTGAAAACTACAGACTGGTGTCACTCCTGCCCTTCCCATCAAAAATATTTGAGCACACAGTCTTTAACCAAGTCTCTGAATTCCTTTCTGAGAACAACCTGTACAACCTAAATCAGTCTGGCTTTAAGCAGGGCACTCTACTGAGACTGCACTCCTATCGGTTACGGATTCACTACGCTCAGTTAGAGATGCTGGTCAGTCCTCAGCCCTATTGCTTCTAGATCTGTCAGCTGCCTTCGACACAGTTAACCACCAAATCCTCCTCTCCACACTCACTGATCTTGATATCTCAGCATCCGCCCTCTGCTGGTTCATGTCCTACCTCTCAGGGAGATATTTTAGAGTATCTTGGAGTATCTTGGAAGTGTCTAAACCACACGGCTTGTCCACAGGGGTTCCTCAAGGGTGAATGCTTGGTCCCCTTCTTTTCTCAATATGCACCACCTTACTTGGCGCAATCATCCTCTCCCAATGGTTTCTCATACCATTGCTATGCTGACAATACCCAGTTCTCCCTGTTCCCACCGAAACCACACAGTCTCGACTTGGATCTCGTCATGCCTTGTCAATATATCAGCATGGATGAAAGAACACCATCTTTAGCTAGACCTCTCTAAGACCAAGCTCATTGTCATCCCAGCCAGTTCCTCTATACAACAAAACATCAGTGTCCAGCTCGAATCAACCCAAATCATGGCCACAAAGTATGCCCAAAACCTGGGTGTCATGATCGATGACCAACTAATCTTTAAGGTTCATGTGGCCTCAATCACTTGGTCCTGTCAATTTGCCCTGTATAACATCAGGAAGATCAGACCCTACCTGTCTGAGCATGCAGAACAACTCCTGGTACAGGCTCTTATAATATCATGCATTGACTACTACAACTCCTTACTGGCAGGACTCCCCACATGTACGTTCAGACCTTTACAGATGATCCAGAACGCGGTGGCATGGCTGGTCTGCAATCACCCCAAAACAGCATGTCACCCCGCTGTTCATATACCTCCACTGGCTCCCAGTTGCTGCCCGCATCAATTTCAAAACCCTGACACTTGTTTAAACAGCTCCTGCCTACCTGTACTCCCTCATTCAGGTCTACACTCCTTCCCCCTTACTACGTTCTACCAATGAAAGGTGCCTGGTACCACCACAACAGTAGAGCCCTAAGTCACTAGGTAGACTCTTCTCTTCTGTAGTTCCCCAGTGGTGGAACGAGTTATTGAACTCTGTTCGATCTGCAGAGTCTCAATCTTTAAGGAAAGACTAAAGATCCAGCTCTTTCGCGAACACCTCTGCACAGATGGCCTGAAGGAAGAGAAAAAACAAAAATACAAAAATAAAAAAAAATATGCTTTTATGCAATCTATGCATTCTATGCATTGCCTCTGTGCACTGGCTGTTGGCATCTATGTCCTGTCAGACTCAGACTTAGCTTTATAACAGTTACTTGTGTTGTGCTCTCCTGACTAGATCCTTACTTGTGTTGTATCAGCTCTCAGATGTACGTCTCTTTGGATGAAAGCGTCTGCTAACTGAAATTGTAAGAATTGTAAATTTTTTGGTGTGTGTCCGTTTAGCCCCATTCCTCATATTGTTTGGAGAAAAGTGGATGCCACTGACCTCCCGCCAAATCATGAGATCAGTGAATCAGGAGCTGTGCTTCACCTGTACAATGTACAGTATGAAGATGTGGGAGCATACGAGTGTGAAGCCATCAACACTAAAGGAAAGGACTGGCACAAGGCTTGGCTCTATGTGGAGTGTAAGTGAGCTCATTTGAGTGTGCTTTACCAACATTAGATTGTAGAGTGTATACTATGAAACATTTATACTAACAAGTACGGAGACAAGGGATATTACTACTCACAATAAAATTTGCCGTGGTGTGAGATTATTACAAGATAATTCATCATAATTTTCCATAAATAGTTATTGTCCATTATAAAGAGCCCTGGAAAGAAGTGTTCAATGCACTTCCAGATCATGGTTTGCAAAGTTCTCCGTAAAAAAAACGTTTTCTCAGAAAAAAACAAAATTTGTGAGAGATGGAAAACTTTTGCAAGACAGCACAATAATTCTTATTTTTTTCTCCATATATCTTTCGGTCCTTAGTGTTGCAGGGATGGGGCAATTGGACATCAGCATCATCACATTTATGCCCATTTTGTTTTTTCAGCTGCTCCAGAATGGGCAGAGACAATCAACAACACTCAGATCGACATCGGCTCAGAGCACACCATGCGCTGTGTGGCATCAGGGAAGCCCTTCCCTTTCATCCGCTGGTACAAAGATGGATATATGGTAAAAACTCATACTTGTCAGTTACCATTAAAGCAGTTGGGGGGTATGTGGTATCAACTCTGCTTTTGTGGTGTGTAAGTATCCTTAAAATAAAGTTGGAATTGTATATTTGGATTGTGTGTTTTTTTCCAGTATGGGAAAGGGGAGCTGAAGTTTTCCAGTCTGACTTTCGATGACTCTGGGATGTACCAGTGTATCGCTGAGAACTACTGGGGCATCAAATATGCCAATGCTGAGCTGCGAGTGATTGGTGAGCCCTCTTTAAATGGTGTTAGAATACATTACATTCTGTTGTACAGTACTATGATTTTCCTCCCGGCTGGAATGTACAATATCATGAATTTGGGGTCAATGATGACTAAACTCACACTATTTAATCTGCCTCCAGCCTGTGCTCCAACATTCGAGTTTAACCCTGTGAAGAAACAGCTTCTTGGGGCTGAAGATGGCCGTGTGGTGATCGAGTGTAAACCTCGAGCAGCTCCTAAACCTCGCTTCACCTGGACAAAGGACAAAGAGCTGCTCTTCAACAATTCACGGTCAGAACAACTTACAATATACTCAACAGTAACTTTAAAATGACCATGAAACACTGATGTATTGTATCATTGGAGGGCTCGTCTACTGACACGCAGCTTCGCTTTGTTAATTCTGTTCACTTGCAGCATTTCCATCATGTATGATGGGAGTCTGGAGATCCTCAATGCCACCAAAAAGGATCAGGGCCTCTACACCTGCTTTGCTGAGAACGACAGAGGAAAGGCCAACAGCTCAGGCTATCTCAAAATCACAGGTCAGGCCAACAAAGTGTGTTTTTGGGGACGTTCTTATGATTCACAATCTGTGAAAAAATTTCTTAATTTTCTGTCCCTGAATTTTATTTGTGATTTTTCCTAGAGGCGACCTCCATCACAGTGGCTCCTGAAGACACTGAGGTTAAGGTTGGTGATGAGGTGATTCTTAGCTGCACAGCTAAATTCGACCCCATGCTGGACATCACCTTCATCTGGGCCATAGACTTCAGAGTCATTGACTTTGACTCCGAGTGGCAACACTACGAACGCGTTGTGGTAGGGTGATGGTTTATCTTACAGGTGTCTCACAATCAGTCAATTGTCAGTTAATGAAGGATACCTCAATTATTTGATATTTTCTGACTCTGCCTTGTGCTCTGATTCCTTTCCTTCTTCCTTTCTCTCTCATTTCTCTCTGTCCTTTTCTCATCTCTCCTCTATTTCCTCTTTTATCTCCTACTTTTTGCTACTTGTTGTAGAGTGAAGAC
Source organism: Thunnus maccoyii (assembly GCF_910596095.1). Classification (NCBI taxonomy): domain Eukaryota; kingdom Metazoa; phylum Chordata; class Actinopteri; order Scombriformes; family Scombridae; genus Thunnus; species Thunnus maccoyii. Next base: position 11,470,744 of record NC_056555.1, read on the forward strand.
GGTAGTGGGGACCTGAGAATAAAGAACGTGCAGATCTGGCATGAGGGTCGCTACACCTGCACAGCTCAGACTGTGGTGGACAGCGATACAGCATACGCCGACCTCAAGGTTGTAGGTGAGTCCAGCAATTTTTTGCCTGAGAAGTGACCGCTACCACTATATCTGTTTAAAGCTGCTGCTCTACATATGTACCTTCTTTCCATGCATCTATTCTCCCTGTCCTAGGTGTTCCCGGGCCTCCTGGTGTGATCCGTGTGGAGGAGATCGGGGACACGTGGGTGAAGCTGTTGTGGACTAAAGGAGCGGAGCATAACAGCCCCATTCTCAGCTACACCATTCAGACCAGGCACTACTGGGCTCTTTACGAAGATGACTGGAGGGACGCCAGCACCTGTGAGTACTGCTTATTGCCAGTAGAGGGCCAACTCGCTCCACAAATCTGATCAAGTTTGACTCGGGAGCCCTTTGTGTCTCCTTCAGCTCCAGCCTTTCTTGATGGCAGTGTGGAGAGGGCAGAGGTGACAGACCTTTACCCCTGGATGGAGTATCAGTTCAGGATCATTGCCACGAACGAGTATGGCTCTGGAGAGGCCAGCATCCCCTCCCTCAAGATCAAAACCTGGGATGCACGTAAGGAGAGAGATAGAGAGCATTCATATTTTCCATACCTTAATATATATGGCAGAAAAAAAACTGATAACCTTTTCTGTTTTTCCAGCTCCAGTAACTTCGCCCACAGATGTGGAAGGTTATGGAGGTAGAAATGGCGAGATCGTCATCACATGGACAGTAAGTAAGCCCTCGGTTGTTTACATGACAGTCATCAAATCCCTGCAGTAACAAATGCTGAGTAAAGTCCTTTCTTTCCACTTGTTCTCTTTATTCCTGATCCTTAGCCTGTGCAGCCATGGTATTTCTACGGCAAGAAATTTGGCTACATCGTGGCATTCAAGCCTCATGATGCTTACGACTGGTGGTACGAGACCATCTCAGATCCAGAGACGAGGCGTTATGTCCACAGAGACTCCTACTTCATTCCGACTGAGGAAGACTTCCAGGTGCGAGAGTTTCAGGTGAAGATCAAGTCCTTTAATGTGAAAGGAGACGGACCCTACAGTCTCACCAAGGTCATCTACTACCCACGAGATGGTGAGGATTTTTTGTTGTTGTTGGTGCTTCAGTTTTAGAAAAATTCAGGATGTGACATTAAATGTTTTTTGTCATTTTTTTCTCATTCATCTCCTCCAGTACCTACAGAGTCTCCGACAGACGTCTATGCCAGGCCAGTGTCTTCCACAGAAGCTCTGGTGTGGTGGCTGCCAGTGGTCGACACTGGAACAGGCCTGCAGCAGTACATCGAGGGATATCAGGTAGAGAGCTTTTACAAGTTCCATACACCAACTGAGTATTTCTGTCTCAAAAACTTAACACATACTATACAAACAATAAATTTTCTTTAGCTTTAAACATAGGCATACTAGCACTATAGTCTATCCATGGGTTTATTAGATTCTGTAGCTACTCAAAACTACTAAAAAGTATTACACTCTTAACTTAACTTAACTCTTAACATATTTAATGGCAGAGATAAATTTGCATTAACATTTTTGCCCATTATGGACAGCCAATGACTCAAGATTCTGCCCTTAAAGACGTATCATAACATGTTTGCAGTTTTATTTTTTTTTGTCAACTACATTACACATTATTACTCTTGCTACCACATCATCACCCTATTTTGGCTGATAACAGAATATTGTTTCTTGTTCATCAGGTCAAATATTGGAGAAAATACGATGACCCGGAGCCAGGAGCCAATCGTATATTTGTTTCAGCTAAAGTCAATCAAACCAGGTTGGAGAACATGCTGCCAGACTCACACTACCTCATTGAGGTCCGTGCCTTCAATGGAGCTGGCCTCGGACCCCCTGGTGAACACTGTGAGATGTTCACAAAGAGACCACGTAAGACCAATTAATCCCAATCTATGGGCAATAAACACCTGCAATCAAAAGGTGTCTCATTATAATGATACAGTTACAGATTTTGTCTTAAGTCATTTTGTTTCATTTACAGCACCACCTGAAGCTCCCAGGGTGTGGCGCTATATCAGCTGGACCGGAAAGTGGTTGTACGTGTGGTGGGATCATATCCAGTACGACTGGTTTGGCAATATTTCTTTCCCACTGTACTACAAGGTAGGTCTGGAAAGCTTTGGAAAGCTTTGCTACTATCTATTTAGCCTAATATTTTTTTTCTCTCTGAGTTAAGGGGGACATATCATACTTTTTGTGATTTACTGTCATTTATATATTGTTATAATGTCGAATGTCTATGCTAAACATGGTCAAAGTTCCAAAACTTGAGGTGAACGTATGTAAAAATGCTTTCTGACAGTCAAAAGCCAGGGTTTTCATCCTGCTCTGAATGCTCCGTGTGCAGTTACCTTTACTTCCCCATTGAACTACTGTTTGTTTACGTAGCCTCCGGAGCTGCTGCAAGTCTGCTGAGGGGCAGCTCTGATTGGCAGCTGACCAATCAGAATAGTGATCATTGGAATTAAAATAAGGAATTTTTAAAACTGTAAACCATGCAAAGATGTTCCAGTAGAGCCCTAGAATAAAAACATAGACCTGGAAATGTGTATGATATGTCCTCTTTAAGAGAAATTCCACAGGTCTGCCTGCTGTACATGACAATAAAAGGAATGTTGAAAATCTCCCATGTTTCTTGTTTCTCAGGTCATGTTCAGAAAGACTGGCTACATCTATGGGAAAGTCTACATCACTGGTTGGCACTTCATGGACTTCCCCATGCCTCAGCTTGAAGACTATGAGCTGATGGTGCGCGGCCGTTATGAGGGAGGAGATGGTCCAATCAGGAAGATTAGTATTCTGGGTAAAACTAACAATTTAATAATTGGTTAAAGATGAAAGATTTTTGTCCTCTATCCATTTGACTCACATTGTTTCTGCTTCCTCAGGTAAAGCATCCATGACCACGCCCACTCTAAGCCTTGTGTCTTTGGTGCTGCTGGCGCTGTGCATTGTGGGATTGGAAATGTAAGCCTGCCACACGCAACATGTATATAATAGACTCTGGGAAACAACTGTGTGGACCTAATAAAAGATCAAGTCTTCACCTTCAAACACTTCAATTGGTGCATCCTTCCTTTGCACTGGTAGTTATGGTTAAGATCCCACATCCCACATCATGCATGTGTCCTGCGTTTGTTCTGTTGTTACACCACACTGGAAGATGTTGCTCCACAAAAATAGAATTGGATGTTGGCCCCACCACTTTTTATGGACTTACTTTATCCTTTAAATGAAGAACAGAACAGTGCACAGGACTGTAGGATAAATGCAGTCAAACATGGGACTACTACATTGGACACAACTGTTAAAGAGAAGATTCAAAATTCCCTCTTTCAAATCCAGATGTTCTTTATCCAAGTCACTCCAAAGTCAAAATGAATGAAGACAGATGTTAATTGTTGGATATAATGATAAGAAACTTCATTCTGTGAACAAGCTCTCCACAAAGTCATATAGGGATAAATGCATCAAGAAAAGTCATTTTTAAGTTATGTTTGTTAAATGACAGTACTATCACCACAGCAATATACCCTGTCCTTCTCTCGTCATTCAACTTTCATTATTTTCTAATTGCTCTTGTTTGGAGTTGAATTAAGCTGGACATACAGTACACCATGGTAGAATTAAACCCAAAGATTAGGCAAATATTATTTATAATGAGCACTAGCAATCTCTCAGATGGTCCAAGCGATGAATAGTATCTAAAGAAGTATATAATAATCACTGCATTAGGTTTGAAATGAGCAGAGGAGGATGAGCGATTTGTGTGTGTGTGTGTGTGTGTGTGTGTGTGTGTGTGTGTGTGTGTGTGTGTAGATTTTATGAAGGTGCAATGCTTATTTGCAAATTCTATCCTTGAAGTCCACTCAATATATGAAATATTTTAAATAAGAGTATTCTTCACAACCACAAGGACACTGCTGTACATTCTACAATTTCCCTTTTTGTTTAATGTTTTTTAGATTTGAAATTTTCAAAAGGTGCTGTGTGACAGATATATCACTTTGATCAAATCTTCCTTTGAGAGCAATGATGACATTTGACAGTCACAAAATGGTACATTTGAAGGAACTGTGAGGCCAGGGTTGGACAGAAATTGCTGTATATCAAACGTATCTGTATGTTAATTTCCTTTGGTCTGTCAGGCTGCGAAACCATTAAACAGAGTACAAAAAGAATGTTTGAGAATTATTACTATTTTTCTAAGTTTTAATCCATTCCTGATTCGCCACTTACCTAGTGTTTAACTTGTAAATCCATCTTGTCCATTTCTGAAATTGGCATGTGTAGATGAAACCATTTGACTCTTTGGAGTCAGTTTGGAATCATAAAACTTTCCTTCACAATGTTAGAAAGTATTTAATCCACCTTTAGATTTCTCTAAAGCAGCAATAGTATTCATTTAGCCCTCTTTTTTTTTTTTTTTTTTTTTTTTTTTTAAAAACAATTTACTTGGAAAAAATGGGAATAAAAACTGTTGTTTCAGGCAGCTTTTGCCTGGGCTTTGGTGTTTAGTCTTACTAATATTTAATGTTAAATTTGGTGAACAAGTAACATAAGCTTGTTCTCTTGGTTTTTTGATTTTTCTCAGAGCCTGCAAACTAAAGTGTGATGTGGGATTTTATTCAGCAGATGGCAGTATATCCTCATGCCTTTAACTAAATGTTTGAGTTATCCATCAGTCCAAACAACAGTCACAAAAAATATACTGTAGAACTGTTGTTAACCTGAATTGTTACATACTCATCTTATCATCTATACTCCTATATTAATTGCAATAAAATCCAAAATGTGCTAATTAAAAATAGATTTTTTTTCTGTCTGTATGGGTTCTTCTTTCCCTTTGTTTACCTTGCACTTGTCTAACATGACAGCAATATTAATCATGTCTACCATCAGGTTTTTTTCACAGTGCTATGTGCTATTCTAGTTTTGGTTTACTCTGCCCTTGCTCATTCCATATAAGGTGAATAGAGCATGATGTCCAACCATAATTTCTTGTGAGGCTTTTACAGAGAAAAAGGAGGGGTTTTTATGCCTCCGCGCCGGCGACAGCCGTGCCCATGAACACGATATCTCAGGAACACCTGGAGGGAATTTTATTACATCTGGTCGATGAACTGATTAGAATTTAGTGGCCAAAGATCAAGGTCACTGTGACCTCACAAAACATGTTTTTGGCCACAACTTAAGAATTCATACGCTAGTTATGACAAAGTTACACATATATGTCTAATAAGATAAAATGATGACATTTTATATCAAAAAGGTCAGAGGTCAACTTCCCTGTGACATCATAACATTCTGCAAAAACACTTTTCTGGCCATTATTCAACACCGTAACTCAGGAACAGAAGGGGAGACTGTGACCATATTTCACATTTGGATACTGTATTGGTGACACTAATCTTGGGTCTCCACCTCGAAACTGTGGTGATTGTATAGATCTTCTGTGCTGCTGGGTTGTAGATGTGCGTGAAGCATCCATGTTTCAGAATTTGTAGCTTCTTTGCAGCGACATCCATATCTGAAGCTTTGTCTACTGTCACGGCTACAACTTTGTGTTCTATCAGAATCAGCTCTATTGGCCAAGAATGTTAACATGTACAAGGAAAATGCACTTAACACCTTTTATTAAATTCCTTTAAAGTCTTAACGACAAATATTTTGACTCTGGACAGACATGGATGTAAGCTGCAACTTGACTGGTTGGCAGAGGCATACAACCGCAGGGCGGCATTTCTTGTTTCTGCTTTGTTTACTGTATAGTAGTCTCTGTGTGGGTGGCTTTTATCTCCCCTGTTTTACACCTCCATTACCAGTATTTCTCCTATTTTACCTCCTTCCCTTCAAACAAATTACAGAGACACAGAAAATCCCATGTGAGGCTGAAATCAATGCTGCCATCATTTACAAACAATCACAGCAGATGCACAAAGGTGAATCTTCCATGGCAGGGGAGTGATTCTTCCTCCAGAGAGGGATATTGAAGGGTCTGGTTGTTGTGATAGACGGTTCCCTTTGCTTTTATTTACAAGCTCCGTCTGTCTCTTCTGTGGATGATGAACAACAACAGCATAGTGCTACTAATGGCTACGGCAGTGGATGATCCAAATCTTTGAATAGGATGAAATCTCATATTTTTTTAAATGTAGCTCTGTCTTTATAAATCAGATTTATCTGAAAGCTGAGTTTTCTTGGAGGTACATGGCAGTGGGTTTGTTTTGCCAGCATATTATTTTCTTACACAGATTTATGTTGGAAGTGAATTTAAGATTAGACATTTGTCAGATCTAATGTGCCCAGAATGTGATGTAAAGTACCCCTCCTTCCAGTGTTTCAGTGTGAGATGCCATTTAGCAAGCCACTTAACCCCATATTTGATCAGTAGCCTGCAATGTAAAACCAAGCAAACCTTTTCCAAGTGTGTATAGTTAAGGCTTACTGTGGTAGTAGAGTGGAGTCAGTAGCAGAGAGGACTTTGTGCATGCAAAATGTGGAATGCTGCTATAATATGATATTTTATCAGTGTGTGGATTTTATTTGTGGTGCGTCTGACTGATATTGTGGATTCCCTCTGCATTCCCCTGGGCCATTACTGTAAATAAGGAAGGTGATGTGGTCAACTCGCTTGAACAAGGATGAGTATGCAAACTAAACTCTGGCACCTTCTTACCTGGAAAAATAAAAGAGAATACATTTATGACAATTATAGCTTTCAAACACATATATGCTCTTGGAAAGCTATATAAGAGTACACTTCAGTAGCCCAGCCTATGATAAGTTAATAGTTTGCATTTCAAATCATAACATTGATTACATCTCATTTGTCTCAATTGTCAAGTGTAGTCCCTGTTACATTAACATATTAGACCACACATGTGGCATCTCCTTTCCATAATCACTGCATACCCTGCTCGAGCTGTCCTGTGTCTTTGAAAATATGACACTAAGGTGTACATAAACCCAATAAACTCACTTGTTTTCATCACACACAAAATATAGTAAGCCCAGGTGTCAGATACAGAAGATCATCATGCAGTGGAATGCAGCTGATTATTTACATATTAGATATTCCCTTTGCTGTTTTCCATTTGATCAGAAGAAGCTCTCTTGCTGTCAAGTTGGACCTGTGATGGTGGGAGCACATAAATGGGTTTAATAATAGAGCTGGGAGCCCGAGCTCAAAGCAGGTTCAGCCTATGTGGTTTCCTACCTCTCACATGCACCCATTGCATTTTTATAAAAATCCTCTCAACCCTTTTAGACCCATTTCCATTCCCCCAAATTATCCCCATCGTTATCCATATACCAGGGGATGTATTTTTACACAACAGTGCACTATTAATTTAGATGGAGAATACATTTTTTTATAATTTAGCAGCTGTGTTGCAGCACAAAAGGGAATGCTATAAATACTGTAGGCGTCAAAGGTATGAGAAATTTTGAAATAAATTCTGGATAGCCAACAATGAGTCAAACCAGGACAGCAGCCTGCATTAGCCTTAGCACTGGCCCATAAATCACACACGTACATTTGGCAGAGCCCCCCTGCTTGCTAGCTAGTTATCCCAGACTAGAGAAGCCACTCCTGCTGGTCCCACAGAGCAGAGTAGCCTATTGAACAACATCAGATGGCTCACGGGGTTTGGAAAGAGCCACACTAAATCTCCCAGACCAATTTGGCATGGCAGAGCTGTCCGGTGTTAGCAGCGCAGCTAACCAGGTTAGCAGCCTGTAAGACCACAGTTGGAGGCCCCTCCTGCTGTTCGATTGGCTGAAATGGGTTACTGTGTCAGATCAAGAAGTAATTGCCTCTACTATGGATAGTTTATGACCCTGTTTACCCTGTGAAGAATAGCTCCTTCACATATCCCTGTTTCTGGTGGTGGTACTTTGTCAGGCTGGTGGTTGATGTAGGTGTTCCCTCACTATTAGTGAACAAAAAGAATGTGCACCTTGAGGCCAAATGAAACAATTTTAGCTGTATTGTGTGGCATTGAGGGGGAGTTGATTGCTTACTGTGCATTGTATGCTCTCACAGAAAAGGCTTTTCCTGTCCATTGGCTAAATTGGGAAACCTCATTGTAGAAATATTCCCTAGATACGCAGTACCCGTCAGCGGTGTGTAAATTCTGAAATAACATCAGACAGGTTGTACTATTGTGTGACTTGGTTTTGTGTAGCTCACCAGCCCCCTGCCAGATTTCTGCTCCCTCTACACCAGGACCCCCCAGTCTACTTTGGCAATCACACCAAATCCTCTTTCTTCTCTGTCTTCTACTGGCAGACCTGATGCTTGTGAACGCTGATGCCAGAAAAACAGTTTTCAATCCTCTTTGAGTCCAATTAAAGATTAACAGCAGTATGTCCACAGAGCCAGGGAACCTTTCCTGTTGTAAACACCTTGTCAGCATTTGCTTTGGAGATGTTCACTCAGTGTGATCACGAAAATGGCTGAATGTGCAGTGCACACAGAACACACCATTGAAAGTGTCATTGTTTGACATCTGAAGCAGAAATGGTAATCAGAAAAGACAAGGATGTGATGAACTAGGTAAAATTTATTCCAAGATCTGGATCAAATACTGTATTAATGTACAAGGTAAACAAGGACAATGGAGTAAAACAAAGAAATATTGTTCCTCTTTATCTGTGAGGACATCTCCTCACTTTTTAGCCCTTGAAGCTAATGTTAGCTAGCATACTACGGTTGACAGATATTAAAACTGACAGTTAAAATCTCCCCAACCATTTTTTCATCCAGACTCATTTAGTATTCTGCTTTTGTGTTTGTTTTGCAAAGCATTACTAAAGAAAGTTGTTGCACCATGTCAGTCTCCAATTTGTTTACATCTGCTTCCCCATGAGATCAAATGAGGTGGTGCATTGCTCCCTCTGGCAGGATAATCTTAATAATTTCCTGTAGTGTGTGATGCACCATTATTTTCAAATCTTGTAGTGTGTGCATGTTTGAGATTAGAGAAACAAACTGAATCTGTGAAGGTTCTCCTTATGTGCGTGATGCAAACCAATTTCAAAATCTTTTAAAACTCCAGAAGTCTGAGCCCGGATTAAGATGGTGAACATCTTAAACATACCTACAAAATATCACCATGTCAGTATTGTCATGCGAGCATGTTGCTATGCTTGTGTTAGTGTTTAACTCAAAGCACCACTGTGACTCACATAGTAGCTGCTATGACTGTAGACTCTTAGTCATGTTTATGTATTATCAATATGTGATCTGACTTAATCTATCATTAATAATTGAAGAGAATGACGCAGTACAAGGTTGTCTGTGCTTCTAATTACTGAGGAGCATGACTATCAGTCACCAGCATTTGCAATTATCCAGTTAATCAGGAAGAGAGTTAAGGAGAAAAACTGGTCATATTATTCATCACTCTTCTTATATTCACTTTCAGTATAACATTTTCTTAACAAGTGAAACCACTGGTATGAGATAAATTCATTCAATTATTTGCCTTATCCATACATAATTTGTATGTGATGAATTAATTTCTGATGTTGATGAAAGAGAAGGACTTCACTTTTAATTAAAAATATGTATATTGTTGTATCAACAAGCCAAAAATAGGTGTGAAATGAGAAAATCCTTGAATTTCTTTTTCAAGAAATAAATATTTAATCATTTGATAGCACAGTGACCTTGTTCGTAAACAACTGTTATGACCTGGTTCAAATGGCCACAACAAAGAGGAGACACTTCAGGGCTGAATAATACTTATATTTGTAGATTAAGACAAATAAGAATTTAAGATTCCAATGTTAAATAGGATTATAAGATTTATGTATTTTTGCAGAGTTTTAAATATCTGCTCTTGATGCTGCCCTGGCGTAGACAGGAGAGAAACAAGTGTGGCATGCTCTCAGCTGTCACACAGGAGGCCTTGCAGTGAAGGATGGATGTCAGGTTGATGAAAGAGGAATGTGATACGTGCACTGTCAGGAAGGGGAAGCTGGAGGAATTGAAACACAGAGAGGCAGAGTGTAGAGAAAGACTCCAGCTGGGGAAAAAAAACAGAAGACAGTGAGGGGGAAATAGAGGGATAGAAGGAAAGAAAAGATAGCCTTTGAAAGACGCCGCAAAATGATGTGGCATCACTCAGTGCCCGTGAGGCAAAATCATCACCTCCATCCTTCCTCACACCCTCAGAATAATGGCAGGATTCATCACATGGAGGATTTCTCCAACAGAGAGAAGATGAAAATACTCAAATTAAAGTTTAGAAGCTGCTCGCAGCATGAAAGTACTATTGCTGAGCTACACCCAATAAAAATATGCTGTTCAAACTCCCCCTGAAATGCTCCAAGACATCTGTTTGGCAGCCATGATGAAAATGTCAACTTCAAAATTTTGAAACATTGTCCTCATCTGAATCTGAAGTGGGAACAGATGCATAGCAACATGGGCCCTCTGTGGTATCTGTCTATGTCTGCATATGTTGTTTATGCATCTGCACTGTATGTGTACTGTGTAGTCCTTTGTCTCAGATTTAAAGCAGTTCAATTGGGAATTTGCCTTTTTTTTTTTTTTTTTTCACGCACACACTCTCACATCATCTCACACTGGTGTCAGTAAGGCTGGCAGATTGCGTCAGGTGTCGCAGGGACAAACGGGCTCAGGTTCAGCCACAGAGACAGGCTTTATTGTCAACACAGCACTTACGTAAAGAGTCATTAGTGGTGTTGCCTTGTTTAGCAAGGTGACAGATCCAGTCTGTCATGTGTCTTCTTGTGTTACATGCATCTGTACACAGCAGAAATTGTCCACCTTAACAAGAAATTTTATCCTCTATCCACCATAAAAGTTTATCTCCACAGAAAAGCAACACAACAGTAAATATGTCATCCCATATAAATGATGACTTCCCTGTGTCGGCCAAACAGTAACAAAGATATCACATTGTGAGCTTTAACAATGGTTACCCTTCTTTGTCTGAGTATGTGACACTGATAGCAAACAGGTTGGGCTGATAAGTGTGACGTGAGCACATGGTATTATGCTATCTAGGTAATTTCCTCTAAGTTTCTGCAAAATCCAACAGATATGGTAGTGTAATGCCCCCCTTAAACCAAGCGGTGTCCTTGTCAAAATAATGGAAGAGAAACAGCAAAAATGCATCAAAATTCAGGCAGAAATTCCTACAAGAACACTTAAAAGTTAAAGGGACACTCCAGATATTAAGAATTGCACTTCGAAAAGTTGAGGGACTCTCAAACATTTAAAAAAGAAGGGTCAAAATCATGTGACGCCCCTCACGCTGTCTATGAAGCTGCCCTGAATTGGCTGACAGTGGAGCATCGTCAGTGTAATCTGATTCACTTGGACCTTCCAGGCTATAAAAGCTGGCCCATGTGGTCACTCTTTCTCCACCCTCCTCCTGCTGATACTCACCCTGTGTCTTTTTTTTTTTTTTTTTTGGTTGTGCGCCTTGTTCTACACAATCTTTTGTTTATTTGTGTCAGCTTTAGTTTTCATGAATTACATTTCTTTTAAGTATACTCTTGCATGGACTCCTGAGCCAGTTTGTAACAATCAAAATACACTGACTCTGGATCCTACACTCCTCATAATGCAACTAGACAGCATCATCTTTTGTTAGATCCTCCTTGCCTGGTGAACACACACATATTTCAAACTCCCAACACTCAGTTTGTAACTCAGAATTTCATGAAGAATTTGTTGTTTCCCAGCCCCCAAAAAAAGCCAAAAACACATGTGATGTTAATTTTGGTATTTCCTCAGACTTGACAAAGCTCTTCCTGAGCCACAGAACACATTATACAATTGTTTTTACAAGCACTGCCTTTAATTAGTAAATTCACACTCTAACATGATCATACATACATACACACAAAACAACAAATGAAGCTACAGGCATAACACCATCCAAATAACTGAGAAACAAACATTTCTTTCTTCCACAGAGGTGAAAGTGCCTTGTATAGTAAAGAGTTAATGTGTTATCACCTTAATTGAGGCAGATGCATTTTTAATGACCAGTCTTAGCTGAAAGCAAGAGAGGCGTCAAATTATGCTAAGTAAGGGAAAAATGCTAATGGCCCGGCTATAGCTCAGGGTGGCTACTGAAAGACGAACTTTGCAGTTTTTTTTATTGTTCTCTCCCCCTTGTGAAATCCTTAAACTTGCATTTGTTTTATTCCTGAAAAGCTGAGAGGATTCATCTGTAATTTAGAGGACACTGGTGCAGCATTGTCAGTATTCCACCCAAACACATAAAGCTAAGACATATGACATTTTCATACTTCTAAAAATCTGTTTGGTGTGCTTGCTGTTTAGCATGTTTTTTTTTTTTTTTCTTGACACAAAGGCTTTTAGTATATACAAACTGTACGTGGTTTCACAATATACAATAATATTCACAATCACCAAACAAAACATCTGTTTTCCTCCACAGTTCAGCAGTGTTTATCTCTAAGCTTCAGCTCTGACTGCACTCCTGAGGTAGGATTTTAACTCTGTTGCAACACCTGGAGTGAACCAGACAGATATCAAAGAGTGTTCCAGGGCCCAAGTGTGAGACACACACACACACACACACACACGCAAAACATGGTTATTCAAACACAAGTACACAAATTTGTTGGCACATATGCAGATGCAGAAAAATGTGCACATACCCATAGAGGCACGTAGACACTGACACAAATAGACTGATTTCCTTTCCTTTCATCTCTGAGTTGTAGAAGCCTCAGGGGAGTTCCAGTAGGCTGCAGACTGTGCCACAGTTGGGTGCTAAAATGAACAGTATAGCAGATGTTTGGGTAGCTTTTTACTAAGTTCCTTTACCCACCTCCACAAGCAGACTGTCACATGAGGACACATAATGTTACTTATTTAATGACACCCCCACAAAATGGTTGGAGAAACATCTGTGCTCTGTTTATGACTGTCTTTGTGAAGGACAGGCTGCATAAGCTGAAGACAGCTATGTCAAGACCTATGGAAGACAACCCAGCAAAGACAAAATGTTATTTCCACACTCACAAATGCTACTTCCATCTGGAATAAACCTTTGGATCACTTTTGGATTGTTCTTATATTAAAAAAATATTCTTATCACTTTTTTTTTTTTTTTTTTAAATAAAACTGATACATGCAGAGTGTCCTTATCCACAAAATGAAAATGTGACTCTTAACTTATATCTATGAGATTTTGATGTTTTTTCTATGTTGCTGAAATATCAAATAGCAAATTTCTAATGTTTTAGAGTATTTGTCCCAGTAGCAGCTGGCCAAAGACCACTGCATCTCAAATAAGTCCCCAAAAAGAGCTATTAAACCTGCATTCATTTAATTTTGGCCACTTGGGGGCAGTGCAACAATCTGTAAACATAACACTGACATAATATCTTACTAAGTTGTTGAGGCAAACCTGTTAGCTATCTCTTAGCTAGCAGCTTTAACATTTTAAAACTAATCAAAATTATTGTCTGCTGCAATGTTATGATTCTTCCAAATGGTGAACCACTATAATTTTGCCTAGAATTCAAAAAGACTTGTGACTTTGCTGGTGGTCCATCATTGTAAGGGGGGATGGAGAATAATGATGTAGCGAGAAAAGGTTTCACAGGTTTGACTTATATGCATACACTATGACATCACCACCACATTGTTAAGAACATCTCTCAGACAATAGGAACCATGCCCTATCAATTCCCGGTAGCAGTGATTCCACAGCATTGCATTAGTCATTGATGGATGACATAGTGAAGCCCCTCTCTCTATTGTTCCTGAACATTACATAAATTAGCTGAGTCTCTAAGCTCACTCGCTGCTGACGTTACCAGCGTTCCTCTGTGAGAGCAGATTAGTTGCTAATAACATCTGTTTGATGGAATAAGCCCTTAATAAGCCTTAGTGATATACAGTTCTACTTTTTGATCGTTCTGTTTGGATAAAAAAATCGTATGAAGCTTGAAGTTGTCAAAGAGTGGGGGGTTCTTTACTTTTTAGATCTGGAATTTAGCTGTCAGCCTGATCCAGACTGAAGTGGAGTGTATGAGCAAGTAGGGATTTAATGTCTTACTCAAGGACACTTCACAAGGACACATTGTGATTTTGAATTATTTTCCATGTATCTTGGGAAAATTGTAATATTCAATTCTCAAGTCCTTCAACATCTTGGAACAAAAGATCTTTACATTAGTTGATATCTCTATCTATAAAATATAGACCATCCACTTTGTAAATATGTTCTGGTTTTGTCAAATAAAGTAAGTTGCCCACTGACTTTCACTATACACCATCTATCTCGATTTGGTGCTCAGATATATTTAAGAGGAGATTGTAAATCTGTCTCAGTTTGGAAAAACATCTTCAGAAACACCAAACTGTTAATGGATCAGCTCACAAAAGCACATTGTATGATGTGTTATGAATGTTTCAGTCCATGATTGGGTTCACATGACTCTATGTTTTTGTCTCACCTCTGCTGTCATTCTCTACTGTACACTGTCTAACATGAGCAAAATAAATCCTAAAAAGAAGAAATGTACAATTCCCTGTCTCAACAAACCATTAACCCCTTGCACAGTTAGGCTTGCCCATCGATCCCTGACTACCTTTTGTCAGGTTTGATTTCTGAACCCATTTCTCACTTTCTTAAAATATACAGGGGGTACTGTGTGGATCAACAGAAGTCGGTCAGAAAGAAAAGAAAAATAATCAAAAACTGTCAAAAGGGGTAAAAAAGAAACTAAATTACTCACAACAACTTTTCACCATAAAAAGACAGGCTAAACAAATAAAGGTTAACAAGCGATGCTTGTCAACCTCCTGTGACCAGTACATGGTTTCTTTTCTGTGCAAAGGTTAGAGGAGTGACAATTGTGGACAGAGAGCATGACCCTGGTGTGTGCGGGAACGTCAGGATGAGGTTAAGGGTCAGAGGGCAGTGGCTTTGGAGCAATAAGGTCAGACAGTGATACATTACTGTAGCCTCTTCAAGACTTGATAGGACCAAAGACAAGCTGGGATAACTCATATTATCTTGAGAGATACAGGTCATCAAAACAGGTGATCCTCAAGGTTTTCCTCTAAATGAAAATCTGCTTCTCATTAATTGGATGTATATTATGTGCCATGTTTATTCATCATACTTTAAACTTTTGGTATCAGCATTTATTTTGAAGTATCGACTCTTTTTCAAATTTTGTCCTTTTAGTTATTTTTGCTGTTTGGAAAATAAGACGCCATAATACATAAAACACTTGCAGAAATCAGTTTTCATTCACCTTTGATAGATAGTACTACATAATTGCTATGTTGTTTCCCTTGTTTCTTACCCAGAATGCAACATTATCATTCAGCTGAACAAAATCTAGAATCCCTGAGCATTTGCAATCTGTTAAATCCCTATTTGCGTACTTTTAAAAATACATGGATGTCAATGGGAAAAGAAGCTTTTGACAGATGTTTGTTTTTTGTTGTGTAGTCATGCAATCACATATTTCAAATTCTTTCAAGTTGTATCATAGCACATGCTTCATTCACAGTTTCTCCTTCACTTAGAGATGATACCCTTGTGGTGTGAAAAGGATGCAAAAATACCAGCGGAGCATGAAGATGATTTAGTGACCTTTTAACCTTTTAGAATGACCCCAATCAAAGCTGAGTGTAACAATAATG
The DNA here is from genome assembly GCF_910596095.1 of Thunnus maccoyii. Lineage (NCBI taxonomy): Eukaryota > Metazoa > Chordata > Actinopteri > Scombriformes > Scombridae > Thunnus > Thunnus maccoyii. The sequence continues at coordinate 11,486,521 of NC_056555.1, forward strand.
AGTAATTATGGTTGTTAGCATTTGCTAGAGAAAGAGAGGAGAGAGAGACACCTAGCCACTGATCCATCTTTCACGAATAGTCTGAAGTGAAAAGGTGAAAAAGCTTTAGCATGGTAAAATACACAAAGTTATTATTTATCCCCAAACTTCTGCTTAGCAAGCACAATCTGACACACTTCACAGGTTGCTTTATCTTGTTGTTTATGCCTGACACACTGTCACACATAATTTGTAGATTTTTGTTTGCAGATAATGGAACAACCTGCCAAATACAACGTGCAGAGCTTGTCACTGAAAATCTGACATGGCACATAGCTGATGGATCCCATTTGGCTGCTGATAGGTACAAAGCTGCTGCGGTGCATCTGGAGCTTTTTGAAACAGTTCTTAATTAGAGGTAGCATCTGGTCTAACCAGCCTGGAAAAAAATAAACCATCAGGAAGCTATGACATCTTTTAAAAAGCTTTACTTACCAGACAGAATTTTGACAGATTAGTGTTTTTGGTGTAGAAATGTGCATTGGTGGTGAACAAAAACTTTTTTAATGCGAAACACAGTCCGACCTTTCATTCTATAATGAATGACATTTGAAACCTCTGCCTCAACTAAAGATAGAAAGAACTGTTCAAAGGGGAGCATTTGCATGTGTACTGAAGAATAAAACTGTGACCTGAAGACCCTTAGACTGATGAAAGTACTGAGCTCTGGTCTGGTGTGGGCAGCCAGACTGCCAAGCCTGTGTATGAGAACTAGTTCCTCACACAACAAGGCATGCAATTATCTCCACCGCAGGCCAATCAGACACACTGCGCTGAAGCAAGAAGACCGCAATCAATCTCCAATGCTCCAATGTAACATATTTTTCTCTGCCAGTGAAAAGATAATCAGTAGCTGAACAGAAGGGTCAACAGGTCCTCTCTACAAGGATATAGCGAGACAAATAACACAAATCTCTATCAGCCTCAACAGCTCCATTGCTGAATCCTCAAACAAGGTTACCTTCAAACCTGCAGACCCTTAACACAGCTGCTGGCTGTGGTATCGATCAATGTGGGTATGTGCATGTGTGTGTGTGTGTGTGTGTGTGTGTGTGTGTGTGTGTGTGTGCACAGAAGTATCTGAGCAGTTCTCATATGTACAGAATCTAAAGTGTGCATTGATTTGAATAGGTGATATAATACCATACACTGGTTCACCCTTAATAATTTCAATGTTTCTGTCTTTAAAGTGCACACTGGTGCGACCGAGGAACAGAATGAAGGTTACTAAATGCTGTCAAATGTGTTGAAGGGAGTCATACATTTTTACATAATTACTAGGATTAATATATGTACAACATTTCTAACAAAATCTCCACATTTTGGTACAAAAAGCACTGCTTTTAAGATTGACTGTAAGGGAAAATATTGTAAAATTATTCAAGGGAATACATTAGAGCCACATGTTAAAAATCAGTGTTTTGGTTCACTCATTATTCTGTTCAGTGCCTTTTGAAGTACATATGTGCGTATGGCTACATAATTTAATACTTTAGGTCATTATACCAGTACAATCAGACATGCTTATTTGTCTCAGTGAGCTCTTAATGAGAGCTTACTTTTCAAAATGTGCTTTCTACCATAATCTTAGGTATAATACTGTAGTTGAACACATTTTTCTATATGTCTTGTACTGTTATGTCAATTACAGCTTTTCAGTTGTGTTTGAGTATATTACCTTCACCAGATACTGAAACAAGTAGCCACCCATTGAATCCTACTATGCTGTTTAATTGATGATCTCATTGCAGTGTACACATTTCTTTGTATTATTTAATATTTGAAATAATTACTTTAATTTGTAAGGTTATCTCATCCCTGTGGTGCATCTCTGCATGTACACACCTGCTGTGCATGTATGTCTGTGTGGATGTGTGTGTGCCGATGTGTGGTCGTTAATGGAGGTTGTTTTATTTTGTCATTGTTTGTGAGATGGAGGTGAAACCAATTTCAGATAATTGGAATCAGTAATTGAAATTTATGTTGCCATTTAAATTCCCTTCTACAACTTTTATTTGCCCAATTAAAGGAATAATTGGCTGCCTCCAAGTTTGAAAGTGAAAAACATTAAATCATATAAAGTCAAGCAGAAAAACATGTTAAATAATACAACAAATCCATTCATTACGCTCTTGTGTTTCTTTTTTTATTGGGTGAAAATTCAATATCTCATTTCTCATTCCCTGCTGTGCAGCCTTTGAAGCTTATATACGTTTTACTGCAATTGCAAGGTGGTCTATTTCCTGAACAATTTTAAAGAGTCTTCAACTGGGCTACTGGAACACAAAATCAGAATTTTTCCTAAAATAATCTTCCAACTTTTTATCTTTGAAATATATCATCAGAGATTTTTTTTTAAAGTAGAGATAACTCCAATCTGTACTTTTCTGGGGACATGTTTTATGTGTAGGTAGTGAAAACAAACAGTCACATATATTGCACGTATATATATATATATTGCAAGTCACATCCCATCTACATTAGATGTAGATGGGATGTGACTTGGGGTGACCTCAATGTTGATTTGACCTCTTGTGACTTCCAGTTTATGACCTGTGACACCACTGAAAAGATACAGAGGCTTCTGACCAGAGACATAAATCCATATTAGGCACTGTGTAGGGGATAATTGGACCAACTACATCATTCATTATTGAAGGTTTTTGAGATGCATTTGACACTTACTACATGGCCAGGACAAATAGCTCTTGCATGTAGATGCATTAGCAGTGACAGGGGTTAAAGACCAGTGAACACCTATTTTCTCAATCACTTTCTTATTATGAGCCATGGGGTCTTACACTGACACAAAATTTTCTGCCAAAGTTAGAACAGTTTTGGTTGTTCCACATAAGAGATTTTCTGTAATTCTGTTTTTGTCCTCATTTTCTCACTGCTGTGAAGTGGCAGGGACTTAGTTGGTCTCTGGTGATGTTAAACAATCAAAGTTCAGCAACATTTGAGCCTAATGTGACCGCAGTTAATGGGTTGTTTGCTTATGTTGCTTATTTATTTATTCAAGAATATTTACTGTTGAAGGGAACTACTTAAGATTGGAAAGTTTTCAGTTGTCTCTCTAAATCTCTTTAACTCCTTTCCCATGTTATAAGTGGTCTTACACATTATTGTTTTGAGTATCTTAAAGTCCCCTGAAAATATTGTTCTTGCTGACCTCCAGTGATGCACAGTTGTACTCCAGTACACTGTGACATCACTGATGGGTGTGGCTTGAAGCTTTCAATCAGAGAGAGAGTGAAAAACAGTTTATTAATCTGGAGTTAAGTTACTCCTTAATGATGGAGGGATAATAAGCATGTACACCAAGCCACTGTGATGCCCGTACATTGCAGTCACTCTGACACCAAATCTTCAAGACGAATTGCTGGCACAAAGCCCTTACTGACAGCTAAAGTTTGTGTAACAATGTTGGCATGGTGTCATCTCATGGAGCCTTGTTTTTCATTGTCCATACAGTCTGGAGTAGGATTGTTATGCATTGGAAGCAGGGGAGCATGACTGGCACAGATAGACACAGAGACACACCATATATATACTGTAGTAGATACTGACAGTGCTACTGTCATTTGTCTCACTCAGAGTGGGATAAGCCAACCCTATCCTTTTGATCCTGTTTTTTGATCACTCTGCCTCTCTCACCTTTACTCCTCACATAGCCTACTGTCTGTCCCTGTCCATCTTTCTCTCTTTATCATTTAATTTTGTCCCACCTTTTTTTTTATTCACTATGTCCTATGTCTTCTCTCTTCACCTCTTCTCTCTTTTTCTGCAATTCATACAATATACTTTTCTTTGTAAAGCCTTTGTGCACCACCCACTGACCTGGAAACCTTTATGCCAGCTGTTATGTGAACTATAGTGGTCAGTATGGTTGTAAAGTACAGAGTGTACACACAGTGTACAATCAGGGGGTCCCGGTCCTGTGGGCAGTACTTCCAAATCAGAATATAGTCATGTATCAGCCACTATTGAAGTAGCTAATACTAGTAGAAGTATAAAAGAACATGCGCGTTTGCATTTTTTTTTTTTTTTTTTTTTTTGTGATACAAGGACTGTGTAAGGACATTTTAAATGAGAAACTAATTTTAAACTAAATGAGTTCACATTTATTGGACTTTTTAAATATGCAGAGAGAAGTGGCACAGAAATCAAATGTATTAATTAATTTGCCTATATTTATAAATTGCAAAAATTTGAGCAGTTGTTTGCTACATATTATGTTTACATATTTATCACATTATCATATTTGTGGCATTTTGGCATTTATACACAAGTAACTTTGTATTTCAAAGTTTTGTTGTTCTCTCTTCAGTATCTTGCATTTTAATTTGTTTGCTATTAGGGCCAGCTGCCAGACCATCAGACTATGAACCTATGTAAATCGGTTGATTGAGTTTTAAGAGTTTTCACAGCTTATACACAGTGTCTCGCCTTCAGAAAGTAAGGACCAGAGAGGCCTTGGTTCAGCTGCTGTGCTGGTTTCTGTCCAATGACGTTGAAAAGCGTTATGTGGTAGCTTCATAGACTGTATAAAAATAATGGACGTAGCCACTGTGACGACACCAATTAATTTGTGGACTTGCATTTTGAAGCCTCAAGTTTGGCATTTTGACTGTCGCCATCTTGGATTTTTGGAGCCAGAAGTGATGAGAAGTGACCATATTTGTATGAGAGGGTGGAGCTGACTCTATCGCTAGCTGCTAGCTTGATGTTACAGTCTGTGATTAACTGTGATAATGCTAATACTAAATTTCACTAGCTTAAAACCATTAAAACAAAATGAACTTACTGGAAAAACTGAACATCTGACTCCATAGAGGGTCTTTTAGTACAATCAAACGCTGAACAAGACTTTTTTAGGTGACCAAAATTTTACAATGAACTGAAAACGCACTGAAATAGCAATGACTAAGGCTACGCCTACTCTGTGAATCTGGGGTTACGCCATGTTGATGTTACTTGATCAACGTTGTCACCATGGTAGCGACTTGTCAATCACAACGTAGCCATGCCCTAAAGCATACCCTGCTTAAATTAAATAGGACCATAATTTACAAAATGAACATCATGCTGTATTGAAGAAGACTTAAAACTAGATATTGTGACCATAAACTCATTAGGAAAGTGTTTACTGAAGTAATAAATCAAGTGAGAAGAAGGGTCATGTTCTCATAGACATCCATACAAACTGACTTCTTTTTGGAGCCAGTAGAGTCGCCCCATGCTGGCCATTAGAAAGAATGCATCTTTAAGGCATTTCTGCATTGGCTTCACTTTTCAGACCTGGAACTTCCTGCTTGGGTTACTGAAAAATTTAGTGGCATTTTCCGCTGAATGGTAGCTTGTGCTGTGTGACAGCGCGCCACAGCGGAGCCATTGTATTGCATTCAAATGCCGTAAATGCTTTGGTTACAATATATTTTTAAGGTGTTATTTTAAAAACGTTTTAAAAGATTTTGAAAGTTGCATAAAAATAAACCATGCTGTGTGGATAAACAGAAAAAAATCAGGCAGACTTTTGAGATCCACCTAAAAAAAACCCCAGGACCACTTGTATTTCACGCACTGAAAGTACATTATATAACCTTCTAAATCTGAATTTTAAGTGCCAAGCCATTTCATACTAAGTCCTTTGCTCAAATGTTGGTCATATATGGTACCACTATACAGAACATAGGGTGTGATAACATGTAGTGTTACAGAGAGGAAAGGTCATGATTACCTTTTGAGAAACTTGATTATATCCATGATTGGAGCCATTAAATGTTTCATTAGTAGACTGACAATGGTGATTATATTATACTGAAAAACAGTCAAAATGTGCAGGAAATTCAGTCTTTGTATCTGATGCTTTTATCTAAGGCAACTCACGGTTAGAGAGCAGTTGAGTGTTTTTCAGAAGCATATGTCTTTTGACAAACAGACATTAGATGAGGTCTTAAGCTCAGGCAACATCGACTTTGAACTGTGGACTGAGAATCCATTAGACATGGGTAATTTCTGCATATTGAAGCCCTTATTTTGTCATCTGTTTGATTTTGTGTTCAGATTGGTTGTTATGTGTCTTGCTAAGATTAACTGGTCAGCTAATCATCTGGCCGTTGTTTGTTAACATGAAGACCTAATAAAATTACATTTGCTTCCTTACTTTCTTTGTCGTTGTTGTAATGGGCTGCTGAGACAAAGAACCGTTAAAATACCAAGAGGATACAAAAATACCATGAAAAAACAAATATTGTTTGTTAAATGGGCGTGTATTAGGATGCAGAAACAGTTGTTTTTTTTGCCTCTTGGGGTCCAATATTCACTCTCTTTCTATCTCTGAAAATGAAAATGAGAGCTGCATAAACCCAAACAGTAAAGTTGCAGGCCAAAAAACCAAAACAATGAGGTGAAAAATTTTTAAAAATGAAAAGGAAAGATGAAGAGCACTGCATAGTCGGGTGATAATTACTTGTGGGTTTGTCCAGATGAGCGACACCTTTCATGTACACATTGTTATTTAATCCATTGTTAGTATGAAAATAGTGATAATAGCAGCTTTAAGTTCAATTAGTCTAGGTACTATATCACCTGTAACATTTACCAAAGATACACCCAAAACTATCCATCTTCTTTCTCTTTCTTTCCCTGTTTTCTAGCAAGATGTGGCTGCAAGGATATTTGTGATGCAACTCCTGCTTTATGAATATGTCATGCCTTTGACAGGTAACTGCATATTAAAATTGTTGTGATCTGGTTACAGCTCTAGTCCTGAGGTCACAATCATGATGAAAAAATATTTAATCTAAATCAAATATATTACAGGTGTTTCTATTATTTCTGTCATCATATGACATCATTTCATTGTGTCCATTCTTTCTGTCTCTGTTTGTTATGACAAGTAACATTTTATTGGGAATGGCAAGAGCAAGACCTGATGGATGGATGGATGGAAGCAAAGAAACCTGAGCATAGAAGTGCCCTGTTAAATGCACCTAATATTCTACCATTAAGACCTAATACATCAAGCTATGGTTATGTTTGGCATCACTGGAAGCTGGGACCTTTAACAGGGCTCTTCATATTTTTATCCCACATGCTCTAAAAGCTTTGAGTGGTCTTGGTTGCCATTGCAGCACTTGAAGACACTCATGAAAGCTGCGAGTTCAGACCGAGTTGAAATTATCATAAAACCCAAACATAGCCTCTCAGGTCAAGTAACGACAAAAATAATACAGATACTCAGAAATGTGGCTTGAACAAGTTTCTAAATTTTAAGGTGCTCCAAACCTTGTGATTCACTATTTATAATTGCTTGCATCATATTGTTCACACAAGTATTGCTATATTTTCTCTCTTATCTGAGAAAAAAAAAGTTATCGGAGCAAAAAAGGTCGAGATGAGTCGGACCTAGTTCAAATACTGTGCTACACTTGCACTGCAATGTCAAATATGTCTGAATGTGTTAATGGCACACTTCTTGTGTTCCTGTACTCAACTGAACTGTACACAAAACATAAAAGGGGAGGAAAAAAACTTACTGCATTGCACCACTGTTGCTACAACTCAGTAGACTTGTATGAAATGGAAAACACAGCAATAAATCCTAGAGTGATGGCTGGTGAGAGGTTTGAGTCTGCAGAGAGCTGTGGAGTCAGTCCTGTGACCACGAGCTATTTACCATTCTGGTAGATTTACCCAAGACGCCCATACTGCGTGAATACATCCTCAGGGCTGAACTTTTTGGAATAACTCTTTCTCTTCTAAAAAAAAAATCACCTGGTGAGATTGTTTTCACAGAACTTAGTGGAGGAAGAAAGAAAACTAAAAAGAAAGAAAGAAGGTTGAGTGGTGCCTTTTGAACTCTGACACTTTACTGACCTTGTGGCATCGTGGATCCACTGAACAAGTCTTCCTCTCATGAGATTAAGCCTCTTAACCATTTTGATCTTTTTGACCAAAGAAGACCCCCACTGGGACACAGGGTGACCCTAACCCGCCCTTATGCTCGGCTCTGATGAATTGACCACTAAAGGTCAACAAAGAAGAAAGTGCCTCTTCATGACAAGAGGGGTGCAGATTTATCTGAAAATGCTCAAACGCGTGATCTGATATGTCATCATCACTTTAACTATATCACAATTTTCTATGCTGTTGAATCCAAAACGTCTCCTCACATTGGTTTGGTGTCATGGTTATCCGTTCAGCACCGCTATGTAATTTTCCATTAGCAAAGAGAACAACAATAGCCCAATTTATTGATAGGGCAACAGGGCATGGAATGGGTCCAATGGACAGTGCATTCTTAGGAACGCCCCCTGTTGTAGTATAAAGGAAAGCCTGCTGTGCTAATGGACTGAATTTTGAATTCAATAAAATTTTAATTAGCGACAGCCCTGATTTTTGGTTGAATGAAATGAGTTTGTAGACATCAACAACATGCAATTTTACAGTTTGCAATGGAAGCTCAGTCAATAGATTCAATATGCCTTATTCATATGTATGTGATAACCCCCAAAAAGAAGCTCTTGGTAAGTTGACTAAAGAGTGAGCACTAGTAAGTACTGAAAAAGAAATATTAAGTAATGTTGCTTTTTTAAAAGGTTTTTAAAGTCTTTCTGCAGGTTACTTTTTCTTCTGGTTGGTCTCTCAGTCAAGTACAACCAAACTGAAAAAGCTTATTCTTTTTGTGTCTGCCATCAATAAATGACACACAATCCAAACACACATGACATCGGCCCTTTGTCATATTTGTGATGAGAGGAGAACTCCCAGGTCAAATCAAACCAAAAAGATTTGGCTTTTCTGTGGACAAAGCAGAAGAAGAAAAAGTAATGGTACATCCATGTGTGTGTTGATTTTCACACAGACTCACACACACAGGTACACACATCATTATAGCATGGCTCCACCTTATGAGGCCATTTCAGTGACAGATCTCTGCTTAGCACTCCTCTGTCATCAGCTCTGTCATATTGCATGGTTGCTATGACAACCACAGTACGATGTCAAGTCAAGAGAGGGAGGTAAAAAATAGGTCTTAGTGCCTGGCGCCCGACTATTTTTAAAGACTGATTTGATTAAAACATGTGGCACATGCTGTACGTTCAGGTGAGACACATTAATTCATGAATATGTGACAAGTCCATTCATATCTGACAGGGTGTCTTTAATAAGCAGTTAAGTGTTGTAAAATGCTTTTGACAGCATTATGACTTTCACCATTGGTATGTACCAATAAAAACCTACACTGTGACCTTCTGTGCTTTTCCCCTGTCCAGGGTGGCTGTAAAAAAATGGCTTGATATTGGATCATAAACAACTGACAAGCTGCTGCTGTATTAGAGAAACAAAGGATTTCATAAGACACAAAGAGAACAATGTTCTTGTTGCCCTGTCCTTGTGAGAATAAGACTTTTAGATTTTAGAGGTGAATAAGGTGAATAAAATTATTTTGACTGATCCTCACTCCCTTTAAGAACTAGTTTAAGTACGTTTTCAAACCTATAGTTTCTCTGGTCTGAATCAGTGGATGTTTTCACACACACAGAACATCAATATTGGAAGAAGGTCCTGAAAAAGATCCTCTGGCCAAATGCAATGTTCTTCATTGCATTATTCCAGGTCGGACTTCAACTCATTATCTGGCCACTTGCTAGAAACTGTTGATTTTGCTCATCCACATCCCAGTACACAAAGCACACCTGGCTACAGGAGCTGTTTAGCTCAAATTTGCAGAATACACCTATTATTTGGGTCGGATCGATCACGTTCCCACCACAAACAAACCACTCCAGAGTTCATCTAGGACAGGACTGACACCACATCTACAAAGGGTCTCAGTATGGTTGTTTTGTTCCTCACCCAAGTATGATTACTGTGTTCAGACCTTCCCAAACAAATTTGCACCAAGGGGAAAAATGAACTAGAGTCCGATTCAACCAGACTAAACAGCGCAGGTCTGAAAACGCCCAAAGTTTGAGCTTGGGTTCAGATTTGAGTTTTAAATTAGAATTTTTTGCTTAAAGTAGGGTGATGAAAGTTTGGGGTCAGTAGAAGATCCTCATTGAGCTAATAATACAAAAATGTGTGTGTGTGTGTGGGTGTTGCAATACCCGGTCCTTGTGAAAGAGGGGTCCTCTACAATCCTCATTACCATTGTAAAGACTGAGGCCATCTGATCCTTACATCCCTTTGACCTCTGGGGTCATCATGGTGCTGGTGTTAGAGCTTTGTGTGTGTGTACCAAACGGTCTGTGTTCAGGCTGGTTTGAACCATGTCCCATCAGTCTATAATCTATGAAATGACCTATACCTCAATGCTAAACAGATGGTTCACAATGTTACATAAAAAGCACAGACCTATGCTTTTTGTCTTTTTTGCTTGAATTTGAATTCAATTTTATGAAATTGTACTGTATGAAATCTGAAAAATTCATCCTCAATTAAAACATTTAACACATATCACCTCTGACAAAATTATTACAGGCACGCAAGTAATACTTTTCCTGTTGCTGTTTCATGTAGGTAATTTTGGGCTTTCGAGATCTAAATGGTTTGTTGTTACAAATAAATCCAGTATATTGCAGAACGAAATGAAACCATTCAATTGGACTGCGATGGGTCATCTTCTCCTTGTAAAGCCATTTTTCCCTCTGTTGTACAGCCATCAAGGGGACAGTAAATTTTTTATTGGTCACTTTGGGACCAGCAGGGTGCTAAAGGCATGCCTAGTCAATCAAGCAATCAATCACATTTATTTGTGTGTAGATCATTTCTGAGGGGAAAAAAACCCATTCTGTCTCAAAATATCTGGCAGTTGTGTGAGCATTAAAAAGCAAGCATGCCAACAGGGAACATTTGTAGACCCAGACACCTTGTGGCTTTACAGCAGATGCAACCAAATAAAATGCACTTCGGGATAGTTTGGTTAACAGACCGCTGTGATGCAGGGCTGTTTAGATGTGTTTATCTGGTGATTTTTGATGAAGCACCAACAACTTGAGCAATTTGTAGTTTCAGGTCTTCTTGGCTACAATGAATTGATCTTGCAAGGCCACAAGATGAGCTTTCAAGACTATCAATGCACACAGGATTAGGCCTGCTATGTTTTGTGATTACATACTGCAGGGATCCATGTTCACTTATGTATTGCACCAAGGTGATGTTTCGAGAACCACTGCTCTTCATCAGACTAAAGTGACAATGCACAACGCCATCTTAAATATACACATGATACAGTCACATGACACAATCATACATATAACATATAAATATATATATATATATATATATATATATATGAACAAAAATGAAGCAGGACTGGTAAAAGTTAATATCATCCATCTTGTGATTTCTGTTTTTTTTTTTTTTTTACTATTATGATGTTGGACATCTATGTTAAACATAGTCAAAGGTGAACATATGTAAAAATGCTCCCTGAAAGTCAAAAGCCTAGACTTCAGCCCACTCTGAATGCTTCATTTGCAAAGTTACCTCTATTCCCCATCAAAGTGATGCCATATTATTCACCCATGCCCACAAACGGCCAACTGTTTTTTGTTGCTAAGGTTGCTCCATGGGTTGTTTGCATTGTCCATTTGCATGTCTTTGGATCAGGCTCACACATGTATTTGAGAAGTTTATATTTTGTGTAAAGAATGGGAAAAGACGCAAAATCTGACTACTATTTTTTGTTTATGTAGCCTCCAGAGATGGTGGAAGTCTGCCAAAGGCCACTTTCCAGGAGCTAACCAATCAGAACAGAATGTGCTCATCAAGAGGGGCGCCTTAAAGAGACAGGAGTTAAAACAGCCTGTTTCAGACAGAGGCTGAACTGAGGGGCTGCATAAAGGACCAGTACAAGATAAATAAGGACTTTGAACTGTAAATCAAGCAAAGATATACCAGTACAACCCCAGAATATAAATATAGACCTGGAAATGTGCATGACACGTCCCCTTTAAGGCTCCGCAATTGTATTTGGTTGCAATATTATAATAATCATCAGGGTCAAAATGCATACAGTAAAACAGTGATATGCACATCATTGGTTTTAAGTCCCACTGTGATTAAATAACTGAAGAAATTACTAGATGACATGTTAAAATGGACATTTATGTCTGTGTAATAGAAAGCCCTCGCTGACCTGTGTATAGATTTGCCTAACATATGTAACTCTCTCGGTTCCTTGGGATTCATCAAATTACTGTATGGTGAACAATCTGCACTTTATTGAGCATATTGACTCTAAGGCCAACTGCTGCCAGTTAGCCAACCACACCCTCAGCCACAGAGGGCCCCGAATCAATACTGTGTGTTTATTCACTACATGAGCTCTGGCCCCTGTTGTTATGGATGCAATGTAGCGCACACAAGGCATTCAAATGGAAACTCAATGTGGCTCCTCCTGCCACGTAAAGGAATTGATGACAACAAAATGTGTGAGTCCATGAATAAATGAATGCCAACATTTTCTTCATTTCTCCTGTTACTGGATCAGAAATGTTGCTCTTCTGCTGGTCATGGCAAGCATTTTTCCAGCAAATGAACATTTTGTAAGGTAAGCCATGATCAGAGGTAGGGCGGATAGAAAATTATTAATTCAAGAATTGAAAGTGAAAAGGCTGCTTTCAAGGGGAAAAAAGACAACTCATTAATTGAAATCTACACAAGTTATATTCTTAAGTGAAGGATGCATCTCAGGGTTTTTAATACAGGTTATTTTCTGTGATGTGTAGTTTCATTTTCTCCCTTCTGTCTTTGTAGTAGGTCTTTAAACATGTGTCTTATCCCTTTTTTAAAAAACTTTTTCTTCCAGATGGAACCTTTGTGTTATCTGCCTTTCTTCTCTGACCACACTTCAAGTTAGCACATTGATGTAAGTAACACCATAATATACAGACATAAGGAGGATTAGGGAGACAATGGACACTTCCTTATCTTCTGGACAGGCAGTAGCGTGTCCTGCAGTCAGGATTAGACAGGAAGGGAGAACCAGCAGCTGGAACCAGGAAGTGAGACGGCACGCGACATTGCGGGCCCCACTTCGAGCTCAGTGGCGTATGACTAATCTTGTGTCCTCTGACCGAACACGGTCTGTCTCTTATACTGCTTTATCACCGTGTGTAGGGGGCCAGATTAAGGCCACATTAATTCACAACAGGGAAGCCCTTTTAAACCCAGCCGGTGCACTGAAGGAGTATGCTCTGTCAGGGGAGGATGTGCACGCGAAAGAAGAGAAAGCAGACATGTGAGAGGCAGAAGGAAGATCTAGTGACCTAAAGTCTTACAAAATAATGAATAGCATTACGGTTAACAAATTATTTTGTTTTTTTGTTTTTGTTTTTTTGCATAGCTGGCAACTGTGCATAATTCATAAATGCTCTGTTGACAAAATTACAGCACTCTCACATATTTGATACCATGTATCATTACATGGTAAACCACAAAAAATCGATTGCGGCCTCTGATAGCATCATGAATTGCGCATCATTTGCAACCGCTATCTGCCCTGTCTCAAGGTCCGATTCACAAAATATATGATATGACAGTGCAAACATGCCCATAAACTTTTGCAGCTGAATGCAATTTGCCCTTGTTTTGCATCTCAGTGAGTGGAGCGGTTTCCAGTGTTTCAGGCTTTTCTCCACATTTCAGCAGAGCACAAAATCTTCAAAGTCCTCAAATTGCTTGATTAGCAGAGGTGCACACACACAGAGCTCTCTACAACCACAAACCAACTTTCATGTATTTTTTTTTCTTTTACTTCTCTAGTACCCCCCCATGTCTGACTGAAGATTTTGCCCTTGATATTATTCCATATCAATTCAATATCATTCAATGCCTCACAAGCTTTAAGATTTGAAGAGAGAGAGAGACACAGAGAGAGAAAGAGTACAATTCAATTACCACCAACTCTCTGAAGATACTAATAATTTCACTCTAACTGCATGTGGCTATTAGTGCTGGTCTTTGTGAATTGGACCTTTTTTTTGCAGTAAGGCTCATTTGCATAGAAAGGGGCCAATTTTGCGCCAAATGTATGCCTATTACCTAATTTAAATACATGCAAATAGCAAAGGGGCACTGAGAACACTATTTGCTTGGCAGCGCAGTTTGGGGTGCAATTCACCCTTTGAGGGTGCTTTGTGAATTATAGTATCTTTTTGTCTCATTTGCGCAGGTTTATCAGCCACAAAAGCTGCGCAATCCTTTTGTGAATTCGCCCCTTAGTTTCTTTAAGTATTATAATTATGGTAAACCTCAGTGAAGAAGGTTAGATGTTTACACCGTCATCAAGAGAACAGAGTATTTGTTCAATATAAAGCGCATAACGACTCCTTTAGGCCTTGGCACTGATACAGATCAAAAGGGCTCTAGCCAGGCAAGACTTTCAGGACACAAAAAAGAAAAACAACATGAAAAGAGAGAAAAGGGTTTCATGCTGTTGGGTCAGAGGGAACCACTACAGTACACTACTCTCATTGCAGATCAATCTTACTCAGATCATCACTGTGAGTTATGGTACTGTAGGCTACTAAGAAATACTACACCTAACTACAAATTATACAGGTTAACAAGTCCTGTAGTGGTTCATTTAGTCCTGACATTCTTAACCGGTATCTGTTAGTAGTTTATTTGCACCCCTTTTAAATGCAAATTTTTCTGTATTTCGGTATTTCTTTTTCAAGCAAATACCAGCACCTTTATACTAATTTGAGTGATCTGTTATATCTGACAGTGTTTTTAAGAGAGAGTTTAAAATAAGAGAGGTAGTGAATCATCACACTTAAATATTTTTAACTAGAAATAATGAAAAGATAAATATTGAATGCACGATCAAATGACTGAATTTGTTGTATATATTCTGCAATGATGTATTTTCTTGTGTTTCTTTACACTATTTCTGAAACACTGAGCATCCCAATAATACAGTATCTGCATGCTTCGCCAAGCATAGCTCCAGTCCTTGTCCATAAAGCTGAGGGATGATGTGTCCTAGTGCTTCTTGGTTTGCCTTTGAAGTTTTAGGTCAAGTCTGTGTGTAGAAGTGTCTGTGCGTGTGTGTGTGTGTGGGAGGCTGGCCTTGTGCCCCCCTGTAATCCTGTTAAGCACCTGGACAATAGAGGAACAGCTGGCTTGGCCTTCCTGCACTCAGCAGTGTGGAGTGGAAGAGAGGATGATGTGCACGGCATTCAGATGGAGAGACGGAAATAGAAAAAGAACGACAAATCTATTGATCTACTTTTCTATCTATCTATCTTCTATTTTTATCTGTCTATCTAGCTTATCTATCTTGTCCCCTCCCTCCCTTGGGTGTTGCCGGTGACACTGTCTTGGCCCTGGTGCTGCATCCATCCTCATGGTTCAATACTGGCACAGTTGTTGTGGAAAGTTTAAGAGGCCCACTTGTGCCATTAGTCCAGCAGCAGGGCCTGGGAGCAGCAGGGGAAGACTTCTCTAATCAGTTTTATTGGAGCTGTGCTATTGGGTTAACACAACAGGGTCAGGCCCAGAGCCCAGCGGCACTCCACTGTACGTGTGTGTGTGCAGACAGGGGGTATCTGTGTATGTTTAAACCCTGAGGCTATAAGCACAGATTGTAATGTCTCTCTGACTCTCTGTCTCTTTATGCACACATATACACACATTGGTCAGGGTGAAACCTGAGACCCAGCTGTGTGGCAGATGAGGTCTAGTTTGTTCAGATGCTGTAATCAGACAACTGCATGGGATGGCAACTCTCTGATATGTTTTTGTTGGTTTTGATGATAACCATACTACTAGTATGAATGAGCAAAAGGCAACAAGACTAGGCTGCATTCAGACCGAAATCAGCTCTGCGTTAAAACAACAGTGGGGGCTACGTTGGTAGTCAAATACAACATTCACATTACAAAGTAATCCACCAGGAATGATGATAATGTTGACATAATCTTTAGCAAAAATAATGTTTACCATGTTCACTATATGAGTTTAGCTTGTTAATGTGCTAACATTTGCTAATTAGTACTAAACACAATAAAACAATACAGCTAAGACTAATGGGAATGTCATTAGTTTTACAGGTATGTGGTCATAAGACAAAGTACTGGACAAATTTTGACCCGATGATGGCACTCAATTTAAATAAAATATCCTGAGGGGGACATAACTGTACCAAATTTCAAGACAATCAATCCAATAGTTGTAAAGACATTTCACTCATAACTGAAAATGTCAACTTTATGGTGGCACTAGAGAAAACGTGAAGGGATCATCAAAGTCATTAGGATACTTTATCAGGGAAACATTAATGTCGGTGCAAAAAATTTGTAGCAATCCATCAAGTAGATGTTGAAATATTTCACTGGAGATGTGAAAAATTTGACCTGCTGGTGGCGCTGGAGGAAAAGTAAGGGGATCACAAAAGCCATTAGGATTCTTCCTCTGTGGATGATAGATATATGTACCAAATTTCATGGCAATCCATCCGATAGTTGATATATTTCAGTCCAGACCGAGGCGGTAGACAGATTGACATGCCATGCCTAAAGCCACACCGCTACTTGAAAAAAATGGTTTTGGTTTTGAGCTATGAGTCATTTTGTCACGGTAACTGCCACTTCTTTCAAGAGTGAAATGTCTTTCAGTGGAACAAAGCTCCTCCATGCTTCATAGGCTGATTTTGTGTCAGTGTTGTGTATTCAAGCTGCTCAGTAATCAAAGTAAAGCTGCTGAGGGGAATCTGAACCTGTGCCCAAGTGCCTGAGGACATCTCCACCCTTATGGGGTACTTGACCCAGCACGGCCAACATGGTTTAAGGTCAGCTGGTCAGACGCCAGTTTGGCTGCTAGATTATCGAGTAAAGAGGCTGTCACGGTCTCATATTACCCCTGGTCATGCTGCAGAGGTGGTAAGTTGAATAGTGAGCTTAACCAAGGAGGGGTTAACACAGCCTCTGGGTGTCTGGTCACAGTGTTTCAGATCATGAAATGTTGCCATTTGCTTTCCTAAACAGCCTTGTTCAATGGAGCAATGAAAACGAAAGTGTTAGAGTCTGATTCAACAGTAATTTGACTTGTTTTAATGGCTGCCTCAGTCCGTCTGACGCCAAGCTCTGGATGGCTTCATTGTCACACACACATTGTCACACGCATGCATCAGACTCACTTTGCCTGTCTGCTCAAAGGGGACATAACAAAGATTGGACATTAAAGCACACTGTTTCTACAACAACTCACTAATGAATGATTTTTGCCCAACTGGCAGTCTGCAAATTATGAACTAAAGGTCCCTCTGTGTTTTGTTGAATAGATCCCAGTTTAGTGGTTTTGTCTTCTCCTTACTTTTGTGGCCTGACTGCCTTTTGTTTCTCTTATAATTTTGCTCATAATTTGATAATTAAATCATCTCTTTTTACAGAGTCAGTCATTTTGCTTCAACAATCAGGATGATTGGCGGAGATAGTCATTATGAGAACTGGATCTGAATGTTGGCCTCCTGCAAAAATAATTAGACAGTAATGAATAGTTACAATGTAACTGCTAGAACAAAAAAAACAAAAAGGACGCTGCTTTTCAATTACCATCACGTATTATCATTTCCCCTCGGCCTTTAGCTTCGTGCTGTAGGTAACACTCTAATCGTGTTTTTACCTAGATGAATGGTTCAGGGTGTTAAATAATGTATGGGTTATGGCTATTGAGAGCTGTGTGTGGGTCGCCCTGGGGCTCTTCTCACGCCACTGGCTTTGAGACGTCTAGCTGTCTATGCTAGCAGAAATGCTTCTTTGTATTGATCTTTCTATACATGGCATGACATATAAAAGTCACATTACAAGCAAACTTTTATTACTAAACACCTACAGATGGTTCAGAAATGATTCAATCTTTTGCCAAAACAAAAAACCAACAATACCACAGAATAAATCATAAATTGGTATCTGATTGTCAAGACAGGCATCCGTCCCTGTTAGCATTTTTTCTTTGGTAAAAAATGCACAAAAAGCATCACAGTTCTCTGCGACTTCTCCGCTGCTTTTTGCACATCATAACTGTCATCTTAAAGACTCATAAATGACATTGGATAAAGGACACTCTCAGATCATCATAAAACCAAGATTTATGAGCCTTGGAGATGTTTTTAGTCTGCCTGCGCTAACATTAAAGTCACACCCCTCTGTCGTGTCTACACTGATGTGCTTCAAAGCAACTTTGTGGGAGAAACAGAGAAAAGTTTGCACGTATAACTTATTTAACAGCAGTTTGTTGGTATTCTGCAATGCAGGCTTCTGAGCACAGACCGAATGCGTGATCATTGTTCCTGATTAGATCGACTCTGACGCACTGCTCAGTCTGTCGTCAAGGATACTGTGGCTTTTGAACATCTTGGTGAAGAATTCACACAATTGTGATTACCAGCTTTACTTGAGAACTTTACCTGTTGTTTTTGGATCGTTTCTTTTTAAAGGTTTACACTCAGATTTAGATTCAGCACTGAAATGGTTCAGAGCTCACCTAACTAGTTTCTTTTTGCAGAGAGAAACGTGCAAAATGGCCCATTTTCTTTCAATCACAGCCATATAGGACATTATGCAAATGTTGCGTTTCAGGCTTCCTTTGAAGTGCAACACTTTCTCCCTGCAGCAAGCTATTTTTGGTTAACCTTTGACTGACTGGCATATCACACTGACGGACATTACCATAAAATATAAATGACCAGTACAACTGTCTGAACCCACCTCAGCCTACCTCTTCCTAAAGTTAACTAGTTGTCTGAGAACATGCAACCTTGCAGGTATGACACCAAACTGCTGCCTTATTGCCAGTCCAGTTCTCGAACATCAAAGACAACGAAGAACAGTTTGTGCAAATATGCAATATTCCTCATACGGTTACGGATTTGTAGGGTTCAAATCCCACGTCTCTTAAAGTTATATGAGACTCTTCAATATTATATGAGAACATGAGCCACACATCTGTCCGGTGTCAGTGTACAGTGCACACGGGCAATAGAACAAAATGATGAAATGGAGAAGGAGAGATGATGGAAAGCGGTTGATATGAACAATATAAAGGATGGCGATAGGCCATAAATGACCACAATGATGATGTCACCTTCTGCAGAAACACCATGAATTTCAAATTTACTTCCCTTTCAGTGAAAAGTGGGGGAATAAGATAGAAAATTGTAGGTTTTCAGTAACTGTATATGTGATGTGCAACTGTGTGTGTTTGTTTGTGTGTTCTTAGAGTATCTGGACACACTTTAGTGCTCTATGTGTGCATGTCTGTCAGCAAATCTGAGCTTATGGGTGATCATAGTAACGGTTTAACCAGAGCCCGCTAATATTGTTAATCCCATACTCAAACTGGGAAAATCAGCACTGGAAGAGAGTGAGGAAGAAAAAACAACCAAGAGAAAATAATGGAAGGAAGAGAAGAACCTTAAAGTTCATTAGTTGGTGATGTCACCCCTAAGAAGTCACCTTTAGGGGTCAGCAGAGACAGCGGTGACCTCATCAGAACACAAGAGTGGTCGGAGAGAAAGGGTTAAGCGTTATCTTGGGGGCTGTATCTGGATCTGCACTGACGCCCTTGACTGAACCACTATGGTCCTTGTACCTGCATGACTGGTGATAAGGAAGATGACGCATCTGTGTTCGCTTCTTATAGTCTTAGCAGTGACGGCTATTCGTCATGCAGACGTATATATATGGTGTTTCTGCCTCTTAACTAGAAGTTTTCAGTTTACCATAACTGTTTTCATAAAAATTAATATATATATATATATACATATATATGCTGCAGTATGAGCTGTGTTAGCCTCTTGTAAAGAAAGAATGACTCACAGTTATAATGGAAAAGCTACCACTAGAGTTTAGAATATATTGTTACAATATGTTGTTCAGCATTGAGTATGGTCCATGATGCCTATTGTGGCGCTGAAGGTTGTCCTTGCAAACTGTATACTGAACTGCTCTCAGGTTATTGTGCACACATAATAATTTCATCCTGCATGTTCAGTTTATTTCATTTATACTGTCTCACTATTACTTTCAATTTATCCGCGCAGCATGTGTGGTATGAATCTTCCATCCTTTTCTCTCCTCCTCTTTCCATCACCCTCTCCGTCCCTCACCCCCATAGAGAGGGGCCAGTTGGGCTGGAAGCTAATATAAAGCCAATCAATACTAGTCTGTGTTTCTTCCTGTGTGTCAGCCCAGTCCAGTGCCCTTGTCTAACTGCCGGCAGAGAGAGGGAGCATCTGTTTGGTGACTATCGCTCTCTGACTGTAAATCTATGGCAGCCACTAAACACCACTTCTCCAACCATTGTACTGAGTGCAAAAGGCTATCTGATTGAATCCAAATGAGATTGATTTCCATGACAAATCCAGTTGTCAAACGTGCGCACTGACAAATAGCCCTCACGGTAACTTGATTAACTGTGGGGAAGGCATTTTCAACTCCTGTTTGCTTGTATTGAAATGTAGAGATCTGGGATTTTGCCTGTTGTGGGAATGTGTACACAAAAACACTGAGCAGACAACAAACAGTTGCACTCATCAGCATACAAATACAGATAGAACCACTAGTGCATTCACACACACACACACACACTCACACACACACATATATGCAGCCTGTCCTTCACTTCGCCTGCATGCAACAACACTGATGTTTAGATACTGAATCTGCCTAAGATAAGACAAGTCCCCACCCTCTTCTCCCAGCCCCTTTCCTTAAACAGCCAATGAGGACGCTGTCTATTCATGAGCCAGAGTAGGAGCAGGCATGTGTAGGCAGCCTGCCACAGGAGGAGGTGTGTCTCCCTGAGCCAAAAGTGTGTGTGCGTACGAGTGTGTGCTCACACTGAGAGAGGAGGTGGTGGAGAAAGAGAGTGGAGAGTGTATGTAGGCATGCAAGTGAGAAACAGGGCAAGGAGTGACAGGCAAGAGGGAAAGAGAACCCAGGTGCTTTTACTCATCTTACCACTGATACAATCCCCACAAACACACACACATACACAGACACTGAAGGGACTACATCCACAACCTCTACTGAAACAGTGAACTGATACACGTGTGTGTGTATGTATGTGTGTGTGTGTCTGTGTTTTGCGCTCGGAGCGACAGAGGGAGATCTCTGAGGATACACGGATGAGAAAGAGTTGTGGGGGAGCCAAGGAAAAGGAAGCCCGAGTGTGTTTTGCCCCTGGGGGAGCTCACACACACCGCAGACAGCACACACACTCCAGCGGGCACTCGGCACTGTTTCCCTGACAACTAGAATGGGCTGCAATTTGTGCACCTTGCAGAAACGGGAGGAACACTACAAACTGCTATATGAGATCGCACAGGTAAGTGAGACTTAAAGGAGGAGGAGAGGTGGTTGATGGTGAGCTGTGATAAACTTAATGACAGCAGAGGCAATGATGGGAATGATTTGGTCTCTGAAAAGAATGTAATTTCTCTCCGATGAGCAGGGAAGGTAAAAGTGAGACTGAATAACAAGAGAGGATGACAGTAAAAGAGCAAAGTCAAAGTAACAGAAAAAGAAGAGGAAAAACCGCAGACAGTTTTAGTGGAAAACCAGGAGAAAAATGGGAGAAGGACATGTGAGAAATGTACAAAAAATGAGTTACTTCCAAGCAGGCAGGCAGAAAGCCTGTGTGTGTGTGTGTGTGTGTGTGTTTCTCTCTCCATCAAAGTGAGTGCAGCTAGTTATTTCTCCTCAGTAGCAGGAGATGTGAGAACAAGTTCAGCTCTTCTTCCCGCGCTGGCTCCAGGGGAATTCATCACATCTCCTCTGCCTGCGACTGTCTAGAAGCAATACAGTTCAAAGAACAAGCAGCAAATGTGTTCTGCTGTTTTCTGCTCTGTTGTTTGTCAGAAATGGGATTTGTTTTTTTCTTCTCCTGACCTGATATGACGGTTTTCAGATTGCTGCTGTCACATCAAAATCTAGCTGCAGCAATTTTGATGCCTCTTATTGAAATTATATATTTCCATTGATTTGTTGAATGATTTTATTGACCACTGGTGAAATTTCCTAAATATATAGGCAATCATGAAACATAAGAATTATTTTAATCGTTGTGTTTACACTTCTTTTAACAGACAACAACCATATATTCTTATGAAACTTCTACAAACGATTATATTGTCATTATGAGCTGTGAAATGAGGTGAATGTTTAACTTGTCATATTGTACTGGGCTTGGCTGGAATGTGTTGATTAGATAGGAAGTGTTAGGAAGTGTGAATCTACTGAAAAAACACACATATCTCCCCATAATGTCATTCTTTCTGGATAGAAGGAAAACAATGTTTATCGTCTTTGACCACTTTTTGAAAACTGTCAGCTATTTTAGCAGGTTGCAGTTGTTAATGTGAACTTTAAATTTAAAGCATGGAGGAAGATAAACATGTAAAGTGTGGTTACATGGCTCTTACAGCAGCGATACGGCTATGTGCTGTGCTGAATGTGGGAAACACGTGCTCTGGGTTTTCTCTGTTGTTGAGTATCGCACAGGTGAACGCCCGGCCAGCAGCAGCGAGGATTCATTCATCATTTAGTATCTTACACGGTTACAGACAGCAGGGGAACTGGATACTGCATAATGAGAATGATGAATACTTCTGCTGAATACTTCTCGTTAGTTGTGTAATGTAAAATATTCTATCATCCAAAGTGTCCAGTCATATATCTTTCGAGCACTGATGGAAAATAAGCTAAAAGATGGGGACAATGGCTGCTTGTTTTCTTCTTATGGAATCTAACAATGTAAGGAATACATCACCCTAACCTTTCATTGCTGCTTTTATGAATGTCATTCACAGTGCTGCAGTCACAAGCTCATTACACTCTCAGACTAAATGCCCCCATGCTTTAATGAGACGGTGAATGTCTGAGTCGTCTGCCTGGGTGGAGTGCAAGAAAATTAGCCATGTCAATTAAAGGAAACCCTAGGAGGCCATGGCTCTGTTGAGGAAAATTATATATACCAAGCAAAACAAAGGGATGTCTACAGTATGTTAACCTGCTGAGCAATTTAAATTGTTTAGCTATTTAAAGGCATCCAACAAGTCTAGCTGACTGAATTACGGTGATACTAAATATTGTTTTAAAGTTTAAAGGAATATTTTGGGAAATACACTTATTTCCTTTCTTGGCAAGAGTTAGATGGGTTGATTGATATAACTGTCAAGGTAAATACATAGCTGGAGCCAGCAGACATCAGCTTAGCTTAACATAAAGACTGGAAACTGGGGAAATAGCTAGTCTGACTCTGTCCTACCAGCCTTTAAAGAGGACATAACATCCACATTTCCAGGTTTATATTTTGTATTTTGGGGCTCTACTGGAATGTCATTGCATGATTTACAGTACCAAAAACTCCCTATTTAACTTATACTGACCGTCTATGTAGCCCCTAAGTTCAGCTTCTGTCTGTTTTAGCACCTGTCTCTTTAAGGCCCAATTCCTGATGAGCCCACTCTGTTCTGATTCGTTAGCTTCCTGAAAGTGGCCTTCGACAGACACCACCAGCTCCAGAGGCTATGTAAATGAACAATAATAGTAAGATTTTGCTTCTCTTACCCGTTCTTTACTGGAAATATAAATTTCTCCAATACATGTTTGAGCTAGAATCCGATCCGAAAATATTCAACCGTAGCAACAACCTTAGCAACAAAGGCTACAGTGTGGATGGCCTTTTGTAGGCATGCATGATCTGATGTCAATTTGATGGGGAAGTAGAGGTAACTTTGCAAACAGAATGTTCAAAGCAGACTGAATTCCTGGCTTTTGACTTCCAGGGAGCATTTTTACATACATACATACACTCACCTCAACCATGAGTGTCATGTTTCTGGACATTTTGGAAAAAAAATGTAACGTCATGGTGTTTACTGTTACCATGACGAAGAAGGTTGTGTAACTTTAGGGAAGTATAAATCACTTTTCAAGTGATCATTTTAACCAAAACCATGATCTTTCCCTAATCCTAACAAAGTGTTTTTTGCACCTAAACCTAACCAGACCTTAACCACGGCATTGTCACACCATAAATTATAACTATTTTTTAACAGTGGTTTGTAACGATTTAGAAAGTAGTGTATTATGGTCCTGTGGGTCATTCTGGAAGTCCTCTGTTGTTCTTACTATGGCTGCTAGATGGTGTAAACGTAATAATAGGTCATTTTTTGATGGCTGAATTTTAGACCTATATTGTCATTTAATTAAGAGGATGTGCTGATCATAACGCATGGCGTTTACAGGGAGATTGGCTGGAACATCAACCAAAAAAAGACCCTTATGGTTTCCTCCTATTTCCGCATTACACTGTTGGTGTCCTGGCACTGTGGCAGACGTCCAAGAATATTGAGTGTGTGTGTGAGTGAGCACACCCGCTTACTGTTAAATGCTCTGTGGTGTGTATGTGACAGTCGGTGAACACCTACAGTTCTCATTACCACTGCAAGAGAAAGCAAGAAAAAGGAGGAGAGACAAAGAAAGAGAGCTCACCAGGCAGTAAGTGTGTCAGTGTGACTTTGTCCCGAAACTTGAGGCTGAGGGGATTCTGCAAATCCAGAGAGACTCCTCAACAATCCCTCTGTCTCTTTTTCCTTTTATCATCCCAGACTCATTTCTTCTCCTTCCTTTTTCATACTTTCTCCTTCTCTAACCTTCATTAGTCTCTCTCTCCCTTTGTCTTTGTCCCTCTAAGCAATCTGTTTCTCCTCTTTCTCATTCTACTTTGGCACGCACACAACACTACAAATTCTAGATGTGCTTTTGTACTGCTGTACTTCCAACAGTGCTACACAATAGGACACCACCTGCTCATTATACAAGTGGAAAACTCAAGGATGCTGATACTGTACCACAGAGCTAAAGCTGTGCAAGAACATGGATTTTTTGGCACTGGACTGGTGCTTTGGAAGAACTGCCACCCTTTCATTTGTCCCTATTGCTCTGGTGCTGTATGCTTTGTCTCTCACTGGCTTGTTTCTTGTTAGATAATTCCTGACCAATGTGAAAGCCACAAGATATTTTGACAGTTTAATGTTATTGACATTTTTTCAAATAGATTCAGTTTGATTTTGTTAATTTGATCAAGTTTCCCCCTTATTCTGAACAGCAGAGAAACAGTCACTTAGTGGCATCATCAATTCAGATCTTGATGCTCTGACTTCCAACTTAGGGAATTGCCTGAGTGTGTAGACATGAACTTTACTTTCCAAAATCTTAAATGAGAGTATATGTAAATTCTGTTTAAGGCCTGCACACAAGCATTTAATACAAAGATATTTCACAGTTAAATCTGTACTTTCTCCTTCTCGAACCTTCATTAGTCTCTCAGTGAAATCTTTTCATTCTAAAAAGAATCACTGCAATTAGTGGATTTGCTTGTGGTGGCAAAGTAACATTTTTCAACTTTAATAAACTTTAAAGGGGACCTATTATGCTTTTCCTAATTTTCAATCGTGTATAAAGTTACAATGTTGGATGTTCATATTATACATGGCCAAAGTGTCAAATAATGAGGTAAATGTATGCAAAAGTAATTCCTGTGAGCAAAAAGCACTGGCTTCAGACTGCTCTGAATGCTAGGTTTCCAAGGGTTTTTTCTACTTTCAGCCTGAGCCAACATCAGCTCGCAACAAAGTTCACTGCTCCACTCCACGAACATTATGGCATTTTTCCACTGTTTTAGGGCTAGTCATGCTGAGCCATGACTCGAGTTGAGCCGACATGCTGTGAGTATTTTACTCCGTTATCGTTACACAGCACCGCAAAGTAAAATAAGTAGTTTACTTGTTGGAGGTGCACTGGTTGTCTGCAGCACTTCATCAAACATCATCATCTTTGGCTGTTTCTGCTTGTACTATTTGTCCCTGCATTATTTCCCACTGATCCGTTGAACAAAGAGCCCCAAATTTCTCAATATCTTGTTGTGTCGACTCGTTAGCACTGCTAAGAAAGCTCTGCTAATTCAGAGTGTAACACGTTATATTTCCTGTAAAATCTTCCCAATATTTAGTCATGTAAAAGCTTTTAATATGAAACAGTAAAGTAGGAAATGTTTAGTTTGCATCGGTGGTAACTTAACACCACTCTGATACTGCTGCACCTCGGAAGAATCAGAATGGAGTGGGCTCATCAGGAGGGGGTCCTTAAAGAGACAGGAGCTAAGACTGCCTGTTAGAGACAGAGGCCAAACTGAGGGGCTGTATAAAGGGCCAGTATAAGATAAATAAGGAGTTTTTGAACTGTGAATCATGCAATGCTACTCTAGTGGAGTCCCAGAATAAAAATATAGAGCTGAAAATGAGCATAATAGGTCCCCTTTAACCCACACATTTGTGGCGTTTACCAATTTTGCTTACCTTTGAGAGAGTGGAGAACCGGAGAGTCCAAAAAGTAATTGTACCTTATTATCTGTGTTGCGCTATTATAACCTGCTCTCTCAGAGTATAAACTGTTTCACAACTGGTTTGCAGACAGTTATGAGACATGAGTTGATGATATAAATACATCTTTTGAATAAACTATGACTTATTGTCCAAGCTAATAGCGACCAAGCTAATGAGGGGACTCATAGCTTGGGGAGCTTTTTTACCTCTTCAATAAAACTCTACTGAATGATATGTACAATCCTGAGAGTAACATGGGGAGTAGATGGCACAGTAGAGAGAAAATAGAAGCTCTGGGAGCTATTGTGACTAGCTAGCGCCAACATGTTCCTGGCTGGCTAGCGTGTTAGCAGTTAGTTTGCCACACCTGCAAGTAGTCACTACATCACTTCTAGAACCACATATTTTGCAAGATTCATTTCACTGTGACACTTTCTGGTGTGACCAGGCCTTAAGGGTTTTCTTTTTTTTTTTTTTTTTAAAGATGTTAAATGTCTTGTGTAGATGAAACAAGGACACTTCTACAAAATGGACTTCAGCTATTTTGCAGTTCTGGGAATGTTTTTCCCCCAAAATGGGATACATAGTATTTGAAATAAACCTGTTCAGCACATTTCATTTTGAAAAAGTAAATGAGCATTTCAGAGGCCAATTCCAGTTTTCAGCCTGCAGGCCTGCCGTGGTGTCTCCGCACACCACAGCGGCTATCTCTGTTCTCACAGCTGCACTATTCTGACAGGACTGCTGGCTGCCCGAGCCCAGCTGCCCAGCGGCCACTGAGAGATTTATGACTCTCGTCAGACCATTTACATTCAAAGTTTCATCTGTGATGACGTGTGTGTGTGTGTGTGTGTGTGTGTGTGTGTGTGTGTGTGTGTGTGTGTGTGAATCTCTGTGTGAACACTCACACTCAGCCCGTGCATATGTGTGACTGCAGGGCTCCATTCTGGCTGTAGCCATTGCCGTTCCATGTATTTTGCTTGTGGCTGTGTTAAATTGTCACATAGCCTCTGGCCCTCAGAGCCTCATAGGACACATGATTTGTCCTTTCAGGTGTACCAAAGTCAGCACTATTGTACACAACACTATACAACAGTCCATATCAGTCCATCAGCCACTACCCTTTGTGGAAACTTCCTATGCATTCTGCTAATAAAACAGTATTTGTACTCTAAAGAATCCCCAATTAATCTAAATGTAATCTGAACAGAAGCATGGCTTGTTGAGTGCAGTTTAGTCAAGTCTGGTACATTTCATCGTGTGGTTTCCTAATATGCTCAGCTACTCAGTATATTAAACCTATTTCTTATTGCTCTCTATGGCTAACATTTTTCAACAATATGTATTTTTAAATTGTACAAACTGCAATTAGTGTATTGAAGTAGATTTTTCATGTGCTTTCATACCATATACATAATGCACAGTAGGGAATTAAAAACTTTTACGTTTAATATATACCACTTTCACCTCATACATATGTGTGTGTGCGAATGGGTGTGGGTGTGAACAAGGCCAATCTCTGTGGTGAGGCTCTGTCCTCCGGAGACAGATGCTTTGCCACATGTCCAGCCTGTTAGACAGCATGAAGGAAACCCCTCCATCCCGCCACCACTTACAGTGTCCAGCGAGTGCCACACAGAGCAGGGGTAGCTGTGGTCAGACCCACACAGCCGTCACCTCCATATGGCCACCTCAGACCTGGACCATGACTTCATCTAGATGGGGATGTAAGATATATTGGGGATATCGGTTATATTGGTTGAAGTTGGGTGGAAATATCACCTAACTGCAGTTATCACACAGCAACAGCAAAATATTCCTGTGATCCTAGAGTGAGCATGCATGACAGAGAAGTCTGGGACTTTGAGCATGTGGGAATGGTGACAAATATAATCTTCTGCTCCCAGATCTCTCCTCTGACTGATGTATTTGGGCCATAAAAATGTACTACAGATGACCAACAGGGGATGAAGGGAGGTGGTATTACCTGATTCAACTGTCCACTTATCAGAGAAGCACAACACCGGTCTAGAACTTGTTTCACTCTCTGTTTGTCTCTCTGATGGGATTTTGAGCTTTGCAGAAAGAATTGAATGAAGTGACCTTTCCTTTTTTCTTGCATTGTGCGGTCCAACAAGTTGTCTGTCTGTCAGTGAGATTGACCTTTTCACCTGTGAGTGTAATTCCACATGACAAGTCTCTCTCTTTCTATCTCTCTCGTACACACACTCACACACTTGCTGTGTTTGGTCTCAGTTGGCAGCTTTGTATTGCCTGTCAGAAAACAGAATCATCTTTTTTAAATCAAACTACTATTGTAGCATTGTAGCATCACGAGTTCCCTCAGATAGACTAAATTTATCAAAACTTATGCATATCTTTATATTTTGGAATGAAAAATGGAAGTAAAGACCATTTTTTCCTACTACAAAATATTTAAGAGGTGCTAAATAATAAAACAATCACACTTTCAAAGCTTAGAGGTGGTGAATAATGACCTTAGGTAATGATTTTTCCCCCTTAAAAATGTTAATCGAGTGATATGGAAATGAACTCTGCTGTTGAACACTGATCATCTGGTGTCTTCCATCATGGTTACAGTTGCTCGTTGGAGCACAGCATGGTGATAATACCCCATGATTTAGAGGTGCATATGGCCTCGTCACCGGCACCGTGGGTAGCACGTCTTCTGGTCGCCGGCCAAAAATGGAAACAGGATATGGTTGATTATTTAGTGACAGGTTAATGCCAGGTTAACATGGAAAACCGGTATTGCTGTGTATGTGCTTGTAATTAAAAATAGTGAACACAATTGAAATTACACAATTACACAATTGAAATAGTGTATTTGTTTGTGTGTGTTCCTTCATATGAGGGAAAGAGCTGCTGGGAGATTGACAGATAGACAGATGATGACAGAAAGCTTGTCAGTCTGTACATTGATGTCCATGTTTCACTGTGTCTTTCTTTGTGTGTGTTTGACTGCCTGGCTGTAAGCAAACATACATACACACCACTTTCTGGTTGTGTTTGCGTGTGTGTATGTGTTGGGAGGGAGGGGGTCAGGGGAAAGACAGGTCCAGCATGGAGGGGGGAACAGCAACAGTCGCCGTTTCGCTCCACCAGCCAAGGATCTCCCCCTGCGTTGGCTCTGATAAGCCCAGGATGAAAGCCCTTTCAGTGGGGAGAGTGACACTCCTCACCCACCCACCCCCCACCCCTCCTTGTCTCCCCTCCAGACAAGGCAAAGGATGCAACAGTACACATGATGCATGCACACACAACAACATGGAAATGTTAAGAGGTAGATATGCCTATTTGCACATACTAAGAAGTCACACACGCGCTGTCCATTCATCAGCTTTACGGCGTGTTTTCCTTTTTTTATGACTGTGTAAAAATGTCATTCAGGCTCTCAACACCTGACAAGAGGACTTATCAGTGGTTATCAGCCTCTTGCTGATTACCATACTCACCAATTGGCCAAGTGGCCTGGACAAGATGATAGGAGGCAAGAGAGAAAGAAAGAGAGAAAAGGGGAAAGAACCAGTTGGGGGGGAGGGGGAGGTCAGTTGGATGAGAGGGAAATGGAATGGTAGAGAAGGTGTGAGACAGAAAGAAAGCAGAAAGAGGAGATAGTACAGTAGCAAAGCAAGAGAGGAGAGAGAACTGGAGCAAGGAAAGATGAGGCGTGTGCCATCAATAAGTCTTTTAAATCCACCTATTCTCCTGTTTTTTTTCCCCTTAACAGAAAGTCTCGCCCTCCTCCTCCTCCCATCACTTATCAGTCGCCAGACACTGTTCCAAGTCCGTTCCATTTCACTGCCCCTGTCTGTCTTTCTGCCTGTTTGTCACTGTCTGTCTATCCTGTTCATTAATACACTTTGGCGTAACCCCGCCCTCTGAGGTGCCATGGATTTTCCCTGTGCGTCAGAAAGACCCTGGAAAGAGAAAGATAGTGACGGGAGACACGGAGACAGGCTGTCATTCAATATGCACGAGTGTATATCTGTGGGAGAGACAGACACACACTAATTTCGTCTAGTCTCAGTGTGTGCGCTGTCAACCAGTGACTGTTATATGGTTGGAAGCCAACCTTGTGCCAGAATAACCCAATAATATACCTTATGGCCACACGCTGCAGGCTATGTTTTGTCAGGTTAGACAGATGTTATGACCAACCATCTGGAGCTGTTATGGATATGTTGTATGCATTTGCTGCTACACACTACAGAAAAAATGCACACATACACACACACCGCACATAAAATATGCACAAAAAATTCCCCAGGATATTTAGTTGTTGCAGGGTAAAAATTCTAAAACACAGCTTCTGAGACATAAAAGCTCCTTCACATTACCATAAAATTTCTCTCAGTCAGATCTTTGGCTGAGTTCTTTGGCAGCGAAGGTGCAATTCTCATCTGAGACCAAATGTCAGTTAAGCTATAAAAAGAAAAACCTCCACTTTTTTCTTTTCTCTTTTGTCTCTTTGCCAAGAATTTCTCCATCATGCATAATCATCTAGTGGAAACAGGGGTATTTGTTACAACTATTTTTCAGAGAACCGCAGTTCTGACTCTTAACCGTTGTACAGCTGGTTGCTTGTAATGTCAGTGATGATGTTTTTCTCTGACATCTGCTCTGCAGTATGTTGTCAAAGCTGAACAAGTCTGCATATGGTATGTGTCTTGATATGACTAAATTCTTAAAATGTACATGTACTGTTGTAGTGACACTGCCAAGTGCGTTTTAAACCCACAGGGTGGATCCTGGGTCCAGGTGGTCTAAAGGGAGATTAGGTTACAGCAGGACGCTGGTGTTGGATTCCCACTTAACCAACTTGGGTTTAGGAGTCATTAGGCCCACTCAGAGCCTGGCGTCGAGTCCAGTTACAGATAGAATAACACTAAACCATCTGCATAGTAGGGGGGATGATTGCATTTAGAGCGGGGTGTAACCATAAGCCTTGTGCTGATATGGGAAATGCCCTCAAGATGGAGAGTGGTCCAAGCACTGTGGATGGGTCTTTGTTGTTGTTGTTGTTAGTGTAAAGAAATGTATTAGATTGTCTTTTCTGTGGCACAGTTTCATTAAATCATGTTAGGGTAACTTGTTCAAACTCACATCGCACAGTCTTGCACTGAACAATAAAGTGCTTTTTCTCAGGTAAATGTAAGAATTGGTCATTTTAAGTATTTAAATACATGACCAATGGTCTCATTTTTTGTTTTTTGTGCTTCAGTGTTGTATCATCCTATGGTTGTCCAAACCGGGATCACATTTTTCCCCTTCAAAAAGATCAGACCACAAAAAGTAAAAAAAGTCAGTCTTGTCTTTCTGAATACATCCAGCCTCAGTCTGTCATCATCATTACAACATGCTTCACGACCTTGTTACGTGGAAACTCACACAAATTGGGCCTGTGACCCATTTTGAGAAACAGTGGTCTGATTTAACGAGTCAATCTGTGATATAGTCTGAAAATTACAGGAACGCAGTCACTAATCATCATCTGACTGATAGTATGTCAGTAGCAGATGTGATTAGCCATTCACTCCGTCATATTCTAGACTATTCACAGTTTCAGGCAGCAGAGAAGAAGTGTTGTTTGAAGCGGGTCGAATGGGTGGTAAATTGCACCACAGTGTGTCTCTCACTTAACTAACCAACCATGCCTTTGGATGAAGGTATTTTTCATTGCAGGAAGAGCTCTTCTCACCCGCTTACAGGCCCGCTTACAGTTAGTGGAGTGTGAAGTTGTTTTTCTTCTCCACCAAAGGGCGGACTGAGGAAGCTTCGTGTTATGAATAATGCTAATGGGTTAGGTGCTTCCAGTGAGCATAAACATGCATCACTTTAAAATGAAAAAGGCAAAGGTTTGGTGGTAGGAGGAAAAAAATGTTAAGTTCACACTCTAGGCTTCTTAATTTTATGCAAAAAGCAGCACATAAATCTTTTATTTTCCTGCTTCCCAGTAAAATGTTTTCACTTTCCAAGCTTTAGCATGTTTTGCTAATTATGCCCCTGCATCCGGAGATGGCTCTTTTTGCCTTGAACCAAATCTGTGCTCATGTGAATAACAAAGATTCATAGCAAGACTGCATCCCATAAGAATGTCTATCTCTTACTCAGATTATTTAAGGTAAACTTTATTCAACTGATTGATGATGAAACTAATGTAGAATAGCTGATTTCTGAATGATTTAAGGTCCAGCATCCAATCATTTTCCCTCTCTCAATTCCTGCCAATACAAAGACTAAAAAAAAAGATCAAGAACTCAAGAATATCTTGCTGTTCCATAGTTATGAGTATACAAAGTGCTCCAAGCAATGAGAAGCTATGATAATTTCCCACTGATGTTTTCGGTTAGCATTTATTCAGTCTCAGGCAACCTTATATCTCTCTTTGTCTCTTTACTGGGGTTTGTCATGTGGTTTCACTTTCATGACACTGTTCAACTCCCGTAGTGTGTCTGTACAGTTTAGCCACAGAAACTGAAACTGTATACATAATTATCTGAGGTCTCTCAATACTTTCAGACTCTTAACATATAGTGTAATTCCTCAAAAAAAAACCCCAAAAACTACTGGGCATGGCATGGTAATGAAGTCCAACCCAAAACTGTGACTCATTGATGTGTTTTTGGAGCACAATGGAGCTCTATGACAAAGAAGAATACACTATATTCCTCTTATACCTCTACTGCACTTGTTAGTAGTATCATATTGTTGGTTTTATTTATTTTTTTAATGGGATTTGTTGACTATATGAAAAATGCTGTCAACCAGCCTTATTGTTTAAGCTACAGTACAAGAATAAATTACATACTTGGATGGAGATTGTATGTTGTTCAGCTTTCCCATATAGAGGAGTAACACCTAACCTCTTTGTGAACTCAGCCGTCTGGATGAATTATGTGGGTCTAATCGGTGACCCCCGAGAGCCTAATTCAAACTCATTGCTACTATGTGTCGGGGGGCTGGAGGAAGGGCCACTCTATTGTTCAGCCCAGCTCACTGGCTGTTGTTTTAATGGCAGATGAGAGATTAATGGCGATCTAATGACTGTGGGGAGGACACAGTGCAACAATAGAGTCCTGGTACCGTGCAGACCAAGTACATTAGTCAGTCAAGACAAGTATCTGCATGAATGCACACACACACACACACACACACACACACACACATACAAGCATACATGCGTAAAATGTACACACAAAACATTCTATTTATCCCAGGACACACAAACACATTGATATGTACAGATGCATGCAGAGTGAAAATTACTTCTGTTAATTTGTCAGTAAAGAAGTTTTTCAGTCATCTGCCACCAGTGCACCCTGTCTCATCACGAGCAAAACAAACTGAGCTAATTCTCAACCCGCCAACCCCCCAGTGTGACAAAAGAAGGCTAATTTATGCATTGGCAACATGGAGTGCAAGGAATAAGAGTGTGGCAGCGGGGCTGGATGCTCACTCGTGGATCGCGGTAATTGTGATTTGGTTGCTAGGATGTTGAGGGTAATGAATGTCTTGTTGATGCAGTTTGTCATAACCCTTGCCATCCATGGCTGCTTGAGGATACAGAGCCTATTAGTTAAACACAGACACATTGGCCTTGCCATGATGTATGAGACCACCAAGCTGAAGGCATTAGTCATTTTATGATGAAGGAAATGAAGGAAACTGCCAAGCTACAGTAGATGTTGAATATGATTGTGGATTAAACTAGGCAGTATGATGCAAACCTCTTGACTTTTGCCATCGGCTTAATTTGAGTTCATGTGCTTTGGATTTGGTTACTGTAACCTCAGTGTAGATACAGTTGGAGGTTGTTTTCCCCTTTAAAGTATCACTAGCACATACACTGTTTGGGTTGTCTTATGAATAAAAGAACATACCCATATTGTATTTCCAAAAAGCAGAATACAAGACAAATCATGTTTCATTCCAAGGCTTTACCAGTGGGAAGGATCTGTATTCATGAAGCCTAATTGAAAGGCAGCCTGCCTTGCATATGGAAGTGGTACAAAGAGCAGGAAATGAGATGGTTCTTAATGCGTTCACTGACAGATGATAACCTTTGATTTCCCCTCACTTACATCAGAAATGGCTGCTTGGAATGACAGTCACAAGTCAACAGTCTCTGATGTCTGCGTGCATGTTTCAACCGCTGGCGTTGTTATGCCAGGGTGGGGAGAGATAGACATGTGAAGAGCGAGAGGGAGAAAACCCTTGAGACACACATAAAAAAACAGATAGGTAGAAACACAGAGAGATGTAGTGTCTGTTTTTAGAGTGCTTTGGCAATATAGAGTGTTTTTTTACAGACTGAATCAAATTGAAATGGGCTGACTTACAGTGACAATTACAGACAAAAAGGTAAAAAACAACAACAAAAAAACCCCACCTAGACAGCAAGACAAAGAAAAACACTCCACAGAGAGGAGACTGAGAGAAATAAAAGTGCTCATAAGATCCATGAATAATTTTAAAGGAAATAGAGACATATGCATGCTGTCATAAAATATTAGCAGGAAACATCACAATTCAACAGAATCAGAAGTTCAGTGGTGTCCATCTGGCATCCAAGTACAGACACACCCAAGTGTATGAATGTTCTAGAGATTCTTGGAAGTCATTCTGGGTAATGTAGGAAATGATCTTTTGTTTTAGCCCTCTGCAGGGAGATAACAGTGTACGGTCAGCTGCAGAGCATCAGAGTCAATCTCGCTGAAGGCCACTTCAGCAGCGCAGATGCTTCATGATGAGGGGCTGGAATGCAGGATAACCAGTTGAAGGACAGTACACCAGCCTGTTAGTTCAGCAGGTATCATCGGACAGGGACATGTGGGAAGCACTGGCCTCTGCTGTTGCTACGAGACTGTGCAAAACCATTTGAAGCATGCCACTCTGCTAAAAGTTCATACATTTTTTAACTTTTAACACTCTCTCTGAAGCTAAGATCTAAGAGCTGAAACAAGCCAGCCCTGTTAGAAGCGTTTCCTACAGGAAACACAGTCTAATCTACTGCAGACAGAGACTGTGTGATGTAGAAGGGATTGACCTGAGCGTGCTACTTAACTTCCGTCTCGACAGAAGCTATTTAATCCATGTTTCATGTTGTCATGCAGTCTTCCTCATGCAGCACTAATTGGCTGTTTTCGTCTGTTGTGCAGGGGCCCATGTCTGTGAAAAACTGTGAAGGACACTCATTACAACTTGTACACGCACTCGCGGGCGTGGACATAGATGCAATCACGGGTGCAGACGAGCACATAAACGCAGGCAGGCAGAGCTGAACTCAATTCGATGAATGAGGGACCTAATAAGAGCACTGAGTGGAATCTCCTTGAACCTGTTGCCATAGCTTATCAAACATCCTCGTAACACACACATACGCACAGCCCAAGTCGCCGCCACTACTACCAACACGAACACACATCTCCCGCTCCCTTTCCCCATCTGATTTGCATTTTGGTTAACACTCTAATTGCCTCTCATTAAATACCTTGTCACTTTGATTAATTGGTGCGATACAGAAATGTAAAACAGCAGAGCCTTACAATGCATAGTGAACAGTTGCTGATTAGAAAAGAAGAACACGCCTGGCTAAAAATGCAAAACAGAGGTGAAATTTCTTTCTGCTTAAAGTTGAGTCAGGGTATTTCTAATCCTGAAGTGAATATTTTAAAATTTTCAGTAAATTGCACAGTAGGTAAGGAGAGCTGAATTTTGCAGATTGGCTAAAGATTCAGATTCTTAGAATGAACTCTCTGCACCTCACAATTTTCCCCTCCTGCAATCTATTTCCACATTTGAGGAGAAGATAAATGCTAAAGTTCCCATGAACAGATTCAGCCATGAAGGTAATACTCTCAGAGATTCAAGGCAGTCAGCATCAAATTGATGTAATGACAGGGATTAGTACAGATTAGCTATGGCTCTTTCTCTCCGGTTTCTCGTTCTGAAGTTGGGTAGTGGCCTAAAGGTTACTAAAAGTGAGATGTGACTGAAACTTTTGAAACAGTGCACCAATGCATGCTGTCTCCTCACTAAGGTGTCCACAAGCAAGCAGAGATGCCCTTCAACTCTTCCTCAGCTGCTCTAGCAAAGTTGGTCAACACAACTTAAGGCCATGGCTTCTACCAGCTCTAAATGAGTGGGATGTTGCTATAAAATGCTTAGCAAATCCTCTTTAGCTAAATATAGGTTAAAATGATTGCGATCACAGCATGACAGCAGCCATTTATTCCAGAGAGTCATCTTAGTCAGCTTGAAAAATTGCTATAATTGTAGTGAATTATATATTTCAAACATTCTCAACCACATCTTACATAAAGCTATGGGATTCTCTATCTCCTTTGAAATGGCAGGTGCTGTAATTGTACAGTAAATGAGAGGTATTAGCAGAGTTGGGCTATTTTTCACTTTCTGACTTTAAAACACTTCACAAAAACATTTGAAAATGTTGCTTGCAACCTTACAAAACTGTAATGTTCAAAATTTCTTAACCTTCATCCTACCAACACATTTAACATACAAGGATTACTGACTGGGGTCCATGGGGACCCCAAGAATAAACTACTGTAAGAAACAACCATCATAGCAAAATGTTATTTCTTCTCAAAACATTATTAGTTATGTAAATAATGAAATCTGAAAAAAAACACAGATTATTATTATTTTAGGGTTAGGGTTAACCCTTTCCCAGTGCACCCCTGGGAAGAGCAGTATTTAGGGTCCTCAACAGAACACATGAGGAAATCTGTGTTTGCTGCGTCTGTGTCTGTCTCCTTCAAAATGACTGACAGAGTCCCCCCCCCCCCCCCCCCCCCTTTTAATTTAGGACCCATGGCAAACATGAACTCAATAATAGTTCTATCTATTAAAGCTACATAGGCGGAATTGGGTGCTTTTGACTGGGGTCTCCCAGGACTGTAATACATTGGTATTTTTAAAAAGCACTAATTAAAACAGAAACAGAAAACAGTGATATTAAATCATTAGAAACAAATTGATTGACAAAGTCATGAAAAACCGGAATGATAGAATAAATGACATGACCCATTGTTGTTGTCATAATTGTGAGAAGTTAGCATAATATGGAAAATGCTAACTATGAACTTGCCACCTCTGCTGAAGAGATTTTGGAAATGCCAGCAAAACAACATATAGTGGGCAGCACAAGCCCTCTAAAGCTTTCCAAATAAACTTCACTTGTGTCCTATGCCAACTGCATAGGAAACTACTTCCAGGGAAACATGATGGCTAAACAAAATGGCTGCCTTTAGATCCCTAATTTACCATTTGCAAATAGTT
This sequence comes from Thunnus maccoyii, assembly GCF_910596095.1. NCBI lineage: Eukaryota > Metazoa > Chordata > Actinopteri > Scombriformes > Scombridae > Thunnus > Thunnus maccoyii. Next base: position 11,524,292 of record NC_056555.1, read on the forward strand.
TTATGGCAGATATATAATGCTAAACTTTAGTTGATGGTATAGGAAGTTTTGAAAAGACAGTCTGAAAACAAAGAATGGGGCGAAAAAGGCTTATTTCAACCCCCTCCATTCTGTTTTGCTAGTTCGCCCTGGGTGCTTGTCACATATGCATCAATAGCATTATGGTCTTCTCATCCTGCGCAAGGCAAGGGTCAATGTGATTCAGTTGACCGAGCATGGCCCACCAGTTGCACGGCCTGCCACTCAAATTTATGAAACCATCATCTTCTTTGCCGCTGCTGCACAAGGTGATATTGGATGTCAGAGACTTTTATTATTGAAATGAGACATTTATGACAGTGAGCCCTCGCCACATGAGAGCAGCCTACTGAGTCATCTCAATGCAGCTAAAGGAGGAAGAGAAATGAGATTTGGCAGATTATTGGAGCACGCCACCTGTGCTTCCGCACTCATCACAATATGCCAATTTCCATGAATGTAAAAACAATCTTATTTGTATTCTACTAAAGTTCACAAAAATCATGATCTTGTGGATTGTAGAAAAATGCCCTCCGATGATGTTGAGCACTGTGATTTCTCAGGGGCAGATGGGGTCAGGTATTGAATAGCCAAGGGGGGTCTCTCCTCTGCAGCTTATTGTTTCGTGGTCCATTGTAAGCCTATTCAGAGTGAGACACCGGCATTATGCAGTCAAACATGGTTAATGCAAACAACTGCATTGTAGTGCTGTTTTAAATCCGTCGGGAGCTGATGTAATGTTTGAACTGTGTCTGCATTTGTGTGTGTTTGCTTTCATTTGCTCACAATGACACCATATCTGTCAGATTTAGCTGTGAGGTTGAGTGGTTTCCATCACGCTCTTATCCCTGTGCAACAAACACACCAGTTTACATCCCCCACCCCCCCCCACCCCCACACACACACGCACACACACACACAAATACACACAAACAAACACTTGCTCTTATCTCTGGGCTTTCCTTATCGCTCCTGCTTGTATTCAAAAGTGGAAATAACATTTAGCCATGTTAGTGGCTAACTGATAAAACCCTGTGACACATTTAAAGGTTGACATGGGCCCTCTCTTGAGCATATTGAAAGCCTCAGGCCTGGCACTGATTGGCTTTCGCTGTGCTACTTTCAACCCTGTCTCAACACATGTAATGGCCATTTCCACACCATGATCTGCCAGTAACCCCCTCATGGTCAATGATGTGTGTAATTGGTGCATCACAGGCAAACGTTGCATTAGTAGCTGATAGCTAACCTTAAAAGTCTGTATGCAGCCATGTCAGGACATCAAAGCACATTCAAAACCACTGGACTTCAGAGCAGAAGAGGAGAGAGAAGATAGTGCTGACATTGAATGATTAACTGAGGTTGTCTACCACAGTATTCAGCTCTATAAAGTCAAAGTGCCGTAACCCAACGTTTGTTTTACCATATAAAAATGAGCAAATGTGTAATGTTAACATTTACAGTAACTGCAAATCAGAGCTAAAAACTAGATGTACCTACTTTTTCTTAAATGTTTCCTGTTAGTCAGAAATCAGTTGATCCAACATGTTAGTAACTGAGTATGTTATACAACATAAATTAGGGAGTGGCTAAATCCAAACGCGATGAAGAAAAAAGTGACACCAACTAAAAGCTCAAAGGTAACTAGCCTAGCTTAGCTTAGCAGAGTAGCTGTAAATACTATCAGCTTCTGACTCTACAGGGGAATCTGTGTGATTTGATGTGGTAACCTTTAATCGTATATTTAAATGTATTAAGTTGTGCTAATTAATTATTTCAAACGGATAAGAAAGCTAACAAATTTTATTTGAAGGTAACATTAGTACTGCATTTTCCCTCTGCCCTTGAGATTGTCCATAATTTTTAGATCTTCAGTTCTTTGACATTAAAATTCATAACATTAAGGTATTATCTGTTACACAATAGCCTCAAAGCTTCAGGCCTTCTTCACTCAACTGTTTCTAGTTACTGCTCTCTGCTTTTTGTAGGGCAGTATAGATAGAAAAGTCAAAAAATAGGCATTTAGTATCTCAAGGTGTCATACTGAGAATACAAAGCAGCTGATAACAAGCAAATGACATTTTTACTAAAGGCTGTAGATTGATGACATGCACGCACTGCACTCACTGGCCACCCACAGTAGGAAAACACATTCAGTCCTCCCAAACTGTAGCACTTTGAACCTTGACCTTTAGGAAGGAGTGTATGGACAGACAAGAAGCTTTGGTTTAGGGCTACTGGGAACCATTTTTTTATTGGCAATAGTAACCTTTAACTTGAAAGGTATATGAAGGCTGTGCTAGATTGTTGGTTCATTACAGTCATCCCTATGGACCGCCATGAACTCTGACTATTTTTAGTGTTCTCACGGAGCTTCCGTGGGTTATATCAGATGATGAAATGACTTGATATTGTTTCTCCGTCAGCTTGGTCACGGGAGCGCAGTTGAGTAATGAGAAAGGGAACTTGTAATCAAAATGGAATTACTGTTTGATATTGATGGAATCCACACACCTACACGTCTCTGAGTATGTCTATAGTGCACATGCACACATACTGACAGAAATAAAGATCCCGTGCAATGATAAAATGAAACTACAATCCCTATCAGGAGTCTTTGCAAGAGTAGAAAATAAAATGAAATGGCAAAGATGAAGATTCTAAACAACATAGAAAATGAGCATATTATAATGAAAGATATTGAAGGTATAGTATGTTACTGAACATTTAAACCAGATTATATGTGATTAGAAAAAACATACCAACTATGGTTTACAGAAATGTTAAATTAGAGTTGCAGACCCTTTTGCACAATCCACATCTTAATTGTCTTAAAGCTTTACAGCTTCTTCTTTAATGTGTCTGCTTCTCTTTATCTCCTCATTTGTGGTTTAATTATCCCTAATGCTTTGTAAATTCAGTGTATGTGATGTACAAAATGCGTGAAACACACAAACACATATTCGCACACATAAAACCTGCACGTTCTGAGCCATTATCCCCAGTCACATCTGCTGGCTATTAATCAGCCCCCAGTTAGATCATCAACAGCCAGATTGAATAGAGGGACAACAGCAGGTAAACACGCTGGCAGGTGTACCCAGACAATCACTTCCTGCCTTCCAGAGCACTCCTTCTGATTGGAGATTAATGTGTCCATCTGGGCCTCATTACAACTTTAAAAAAAGTTGTGGAACTTTCTCGATACTTTTTCAGAGATGCACGTAGGTTCAAACGTAATGGTAAAATGAAGTTAATCCGTGTAGAGGACAACTAACTAACAAAAAAATAGCATGGGTTGGATGCAACCATCAGTTAATTGCCATCAGCTGCAGAGGGCAGTAGGGTGCTTGCTGGTGTGTAGCCAAAGTTGTTGCAACACTTTCTGGACTTCTGCCACTCATAATTTCAAGAAACTTATGTGATGGTCCAACATAATGGTATATTTGTTCACATACCCCCTTTCAGAATGTAGCTCTTTATGTATCTAAGTTGTTCACTCAATATTGATGCTGACATTAGGGACATGCTTCCACATTTTAAGCCCTTGACAAACACATGGAATCTCTCTGACATCCAAAAATCAATGCAAACAATCAATTTCAGGATGTGACAGACTGAAAATGAACTTGAGCACAGGCTTGGTATAGGGAGATGTTGTAATTGGGTTAGCCTAGGGAGCCAGAGATGGAGTAAATGCATATAGGTGTGTGTCTGTGTGTGTGCATTTTCACATTTCCGTAAAGGTTAGTTGACAGCTGTCAGTGTGATATCTTAGGCAAGCACACTTCTTCCCCACTGATTCCCTTGTGGCACAACCTTTTCTGATCTTGCAAATTGAGTGCTGCTTACTAAAAGTGATGCTCCCTATGGAGCAAGATCTACCTCCTGCTGCTCCTCCCCACTTTGCCACTCATTTGCCTAAATCAGAATTATTATTCCTCTTCATCTAATGGGCTATATGGCATTGTGTAGGAAAGAAATGTAAATAATGCATCCAAGTTAGATTGATTTGAAAAAAATGGAAGTAAAACTGAATAAGATAAAATGAGCTCATTAAAGCATGCTTTGGGAGTTTTCCTCCTTAAGCAAAAGCTGTATTCTAGTACATTATACAGTCTCCATAAATTTGTCAGTAGCCTAAAGGTTAGAGAAGCGCATTTGTGAAGAGCTGGTCAGCAGTTAAAATGTCTGAACCTGCCTGGAAAGTGTACTGTGTAGGTTAAAAAAAAGGGAGAATATGTAATGTGCTCCCTCCATCGTGAATTACTGCAAAAGTGCCCTTTATAGAGGCACTTAACTCGTAGTTGCTTTACTGGAAGCTATTCAGTGCCTAACAGTGGAGATGTGGAGATGTACTGTGAGGCTTCCAGGGGTAAATGTGGAACAGGTTGTTGCTGAAAAGAGCATTCATGTCTGCTAGATTGTCCCTGGCAAAATGAAGGTTAATAAAAGGCACCGTGATCTTTAATAAGTGTGCAAGGCCTTGTTGCACTTTCCACTGACTAGTCTCTTTTCTTCCTTAGTGACAGTACATTTAATTGTATATTTTGTCACTGACATGAGGGAATTCAGATGTTGCAGAACAGAATAGGGTTTGCATCTTTCCACCATAACATCATGGAAGACAGTATGTCCAAGTGAAAGTTCAGTTGCCAAATCTCTGTCAAGTGATACAAGCAACGTTTCAATTGCAGTATACTCAAATCGTGATGAGGCTCTATCTGCTGTTTGCTTCCTCCAGGTGAACGGGCGTGACTTCTCCAAGGTTGAACATGATGAGGCAGTGGTGGAGGCCATTAGGCGAGACCCCATTGTTGTCCAGGTTATCCGGCGAACCCCCACCAGAGGCATGACTGCTGTAGCACACAACCACAGTGGCACACCACAGGAAGTGTGTGTGGTGGACGTATGCACGCAAACGGATATCACCTTCGAGCACATCATGGCACTGGCAAAGCTTCGGCCAGAGACCCCACCCGTCCCTGACATCTGTCCTTTCCTTTTGTCTGACAGGTAAGGTGCAAAAACTTCCAATTGTTGTCACTAGTAGGCTGAAAATCATTACTCTGAAGCGTCCCTAAAGCTGCTTGGTTGTTCTCCTTCATTTCACGGTAGTTATAAAGCAGCTGTATCATAGTGTGGAAACCCCCAGCATAGCTAAGTACTATGTCCCTGTGATATCATTATGCAGAGCCAAACCTGCATGCAATAATTGCTTCTGTGTGCTACATCCATTTTCTTTAATGGGAGCTTTTGCTGGACGATTAAAAGCCAATGGGCTGATAGAGCAGGCATTCTGGCGCTGTGTCTATTCTGTGGCTATTTATAGGGCTTTGCTGGGCAGCAAATGAAATCAATTTGTCCTATAAAACTACAAATCTGCCAGTCTTGGTCAGTGATTACAGCAAGGTACTTATCATGGTGACAATTTAAAGAGGTCATGCCTTTAATGGGGGAATGGTCGATGTCTACATTGCTTGTTTGGAGTTTTGTAGCAAAATGAGATAACTATTATTAAGAAATGTGACACATATACAGAATAAGCATCAACAGCATGTAACTTCCCTTGCCACAAAATGATACAACTTTGTTGTACAGGTAACATATTGTAACTGCTCTTTTCTTTTCTTTGTAGCTGTCATTCGATCCACACCATGGAACATGAATTTTATGAATGTCCAGAGTACCTGTCCAATACCCCAGCAGAAGTGGAGAGGACTGAAGAGTATGAGTATGAGGTACAGTTTTATATCAATCTGATTTTCTGCTGCATAAGTATACTGTTCTGCACTCATTACTGGGACAGAACAAAATATTTTTGACCAGTCAGTTTGTCCATCCAGCACTTTGGTCCAGAGTAATGGAGCATTATTTCCATTTTTTATATTTTTTTTATGCAGGAAAGAGTTCTATTGTTTTATTGTCCTCTGTATAGATTATTTCCAAATATGAAGGTCAAAATGTTGTTGCCTCTCCACCAGCAGGAATAAAAGTCTTGTGGAGACATACTGGATTCTTAATTTTTGGGGGCTTAAAAAGTCAAATCTAAAAGTACCAAAGCTAAAAACACAGTAACGTGCCGGAAAAATACCCATCATAGGTGAATTTTTTTAAATTGCAAAAATGTAAACTTCCTCCAAGTTGCTAAAACTCCAAATTTCTGGAATAAAGACAGAAGGCATGATCTCAGGGTCTGTCAACATAGCTCCAGTCCTGCCTAGTCCTTCCCTATGTAGTGTCAACATCAATAGAAATATCAATATCTAATGGCCTTAAATCAATTTATCACATCTACAGTCCCGAGAGGATGAGCTTTTTGCATTTTGGACACTCTACAAACTTTCCTCTGGTGCTTTACTCTTGCTTTCTTTTAATGAGCGCTGACAAAGATGTCTTCCATGTAATACTGACATGCACGAATCAAAATGATCATTTGGCTGTTTGTGGCCTCAGATTTCCAAGCTATTGTAACTACATTGAGTAGGTTTACGTTTTTCTATTGACGCAGTTGGACACGTTGTGACAGTATTATTCAATTCTAGGAGATAATCCAAGGCTAGCCTGATGTATAACATCCACAAGACAAACAACAATGCAAGAAAAACTGCCTACAGTGTCACAATATACAAGAAAATTGGCTGCCCCTTGTGAAAGCAGCACCTACTCTTTATATTGTTCAGTGTAGCATAGCAAAGTCCCTGAGTTTTAAGATGGAAGGCCATTCTTCATATAATAGTACCAAAAGAAAATCCCACTCTGAAAGGCCTCTCTGTTGAATTACCAGTGTTTCATTCACAGGCAGTTAGTTTCTCTTTCATCATGCACTGTCCTTCAGAAATATTTGCATGCCTTCACAGACTGCCATTTCAAGCTCATTAGAAATTGTGAATATGTTATGTAGAAGAAGCAAGCACTCACTGAATCAGTGGAGGAACTGACACGTGGCGTCTAAATTCGAATACAGTGATAGTGATGATATCAGAATGGCTTTGTTGGGGATTCAACCCATAACATACACAATAGTTATCGACAAGACTAAAAGTTTACAGTCAAGGGCTAGAGGCTGGGTGAGGTTGTTGGACACAGTGATGGTTTAAGCTAAATGTTAATGTAAGCAGGCTAACATTAACATACTTGCAAAGACAATGCTAACATGCTGATGTTAAGCAGGTCTACGCTAAGGCTAATGAGAATTAGTTTTGCAGGTATTCAGTCATAAACCAAAGTACAGTATTAGACATTGAAATTAAAATTTTGACCTGATGATGGCACCAGATGGAAAATTAAAGAATCGCCGAACTGATTACAATTTATCTCGAGGGGGACCAAATCATCATCATCATGGCAGTCCATCCAATAATTGTTCACACATTTTGCTTAAAATCCAAATTGTCAACCTCATCGTATTACCAGAAGGAAAATCTGTGAATCTCCAAAGTCAGTAGGATTGAATATCTGTTAACCATGAACGTCTGTACAAAATATTGTGGCAATCCATCTCACAGTATTATAGTCTGAACCAAAGTGGCGGACCGACTGACCAACCAAATAACATTGCCATCCTTAGAGCAATGGTGCTAGCACGACTAAAAAGTAGTTTGGTAGAGCAAGGTTACTGAATGACCTTGCATTGATTAATGAAGTTGGCTAATATTCAGGATTTAGCTGCGATTGTTGGATCATTTTGCCATTTATAGTATGTGTATGAGTAGTTTAATCTAGACCTCATTCCAATTTTTGGTAGACAGGACTCAAAATATTGTATATCACCAATACAGCAAAATCTCAGATCTAAATAGGAAACTTGGCCAGATTGGTAGTGTGGAACATTATAACTTGTGCTTATTTCCAATCCAGCATTTTTTAAATTAATATATTTTATTACCATGTTTTGAAATTCCATATTGTCCCTTATTAGATGCACAAATGTATTGAAGATATAATTATAAGTTTCAAGATTTATGTTATTTCAAGATATATGTTGAATACCTTCTTGTTTGTAGCCATACTACTATGAAAGGGAGAGGAAAGATACAGTGGGTGTTAGTCAAAGAATGTAAAAGTTATTGCTTAGGTCTAAAAGTAAAAACAAACAAAAAATTAAATCTCAAGTGGTTTATTCCAATGTCAAACAACTCAAAGTAGTTTTATTAACACTTTACTTGTCTTTTTGAAACCATCTACAGCTGAATGACATATAAAAAAAATATGGATTGAATTTTGTCATATCAGTGAAGAATAATGCCAAACTTTGTTTAAAGTGGAGTTTGTTTGTTTTTTTCAAACTGATGATTTTTTGTTAAATCTGGTAAGTCAGTAAGAAGCTCAGGTGATGTTTCTGGAAGTGTGTGCCTGCCATAGGTTACTTTAAGAGAAAAATTTCAGACTAAAGACCGGTTAACTGGGGATGGCTTGTCCAATTGGGGACGAAAGCTGTGTCCCTAATATAATTGGGAGAAAGCTGATGTTTGGGTTAGTGCCTAAGGTTAGGGTTAGGTTAAGGTAAGGGTAAGGGTTAAGGTTTGGCAAGCCGTGGTTATGGTTAGAGTAAGTCTCCAGGAAATGAGTGTAAGTCGAGGAAATGTCCCTAAAAGTGAGCCAGGACACTGTGTGATCTAAAGAGTACATTATGTGCTGCGTGCATGTGTGTATGTGTGTGTGTCTTGTGAGACACTGGTCTGTGTACCCACAAGTGTCTCGATTGAAACAGATGCACTATTCCGGTCAGACAGTGGACCTCTAGGTCATGCTAGGTGACAGTGATGGGTGATGTTTGCTATCGTCAGTGGTCCTCCTTGGTTTAATAGGCACTTCCTGGTTCAGCGAACTGCATTGTGGGTCATTAGGATTCCTCTGCTGCCAGCTGTGGCCCACCTTACAGTGTCATCTGGATGAAAGATTCTCTGGGTGTGTGTTGAGGGTGAGGTGAGGGTGGAGGGCTTGTGTGCGGTAATAGCAGTAGAATCAGAACAAGGTCAGCTTTACAACATACACACACAGACACACAAACTCCCACCCCCCACCTGCCAGACGTACACACACCAAATCAGCCGTCCTCAATTACCTCTGTTCATCCATGTGTATCTACTGTAACAGAAACATGAATGGCTTTCCTCTTGGATGAAACCGAATAAGGCTGCCATTCCCAGGAACATTACTTCTGACTGACAGGTTTAGCTTCACTTCAAACTGATTGTCCACATGGGTATTCCTGCTGTCATAATACTCCTGCCGAATCTGTACCACACAATAATATTGCACAACTGCAGACATATAAACTGAGTTTCAGAGCCATTGGTTACATTTAGAGACACTTTGATTCTTAGGGTAAAAAATAAAGTTCAGAGTAGAATAGTAAACCAGTCCAATTACAATCACAGTTCCCCAAGTTATGAAAACTACTCTAAAGAAAATGTGAGTTAATAATGTTCTCAACAGTATGGATATTTATCTACTTCCCAGACAAAGTAATGTTGAATAAAGGCAGATTCTAATGACTGCTCTGTTTGGACACCATACAGTGCGGTTAATGAAGTGGCAGCAGTTGGCCAGAAAGCAGCCAGTTATCTGTTTGCCAAATTAGTCAAAATAAACATGTCTTAATTATGGATCATCAACGAGTGCCAACCATCAAAGGCTGGATTTTTTTTTTAAATCCTCAAACCCCAAACAGTAAAAAAAATATTGGTATGCAAAGGATGGTACAAGAATAAAGAGTCTTAATGAGCTTTGTCTGTGCAAGTATATAATTAGATAAAGATAAAATAAAGTGACAAACTCATAAGTGACTCTACCATTATTGCCAATACACAATAATTTGTATTAATGTGCTAAGAAATTGGTTGGCATAGAGTAGTAATACCCCAACTAGGGGTATTTGTACCCAAGGGGGTGCTTCGGCAATTACTGGAGGTACGTGAAAAGATTGTGGAGGAGTCCAGCTAGGTTGACAAAATAAAAATAATTGGATAATTTACAGAATATTCACATATAAACACATAAATATGATTACAAATTGGTGTGATGATGATTCTTAGTATATTTACTGTATTATCACCTACAAAATATCAAATACGGTCGATTTCCCATGAACCTGAGTCACTTGTAACATCTTTAAGTGCCAAAATCCAGCCATATCAAAAATTCAACAAAAAGGATTATGATAAAATGATAAATGGTTGAAACGTCCAGTTTCTGCCACCCTAAATGGTGTAGTATGAATGCAAATGTGACTGACTACTGAAAAAAGAAAAAGACACTAAGCCCCATAATTCCAGGGTAAAAAAGTCACCAGAGCAACTGTGAAATATCAAACAGCTCCATAAAGCTATCCATCTATTCAAGGGTACATTGAACGTCTACCATGTAAGCCTATCTGATAGGGCTGGGGGGTGGCAAGTTGAACAAAAAAAAGGTAAGAAGCAAAAATGTTAAACTTAAGTATCATCACTACACTTGAAAAAACTTTGCTAGAAAACAGTGACAGCTGAAAGGATGTCATCATCTGCAATGTGGAAACAATGAACCAATGAACATTAGGCACATTTGTTCTGAATGAAATGATACTATAGTATAGCAGATGTTTAATGTGGCTCTAAAAGACAGAAAGCCACCTATACTCAATGTGTCTTTATTTCTCATATGCCTTAGTTACATTTGGTAAATGTGGTGTTTCCCATTTGAAGAAGTGTTACCACATACTGTAAATTAACATAAATCCCATCAGTCGTCACAATGCATTGCACGCCCGATGTCACTGCTGTGCCATAATTTAAACTCCATAGTGGCACAGATTATGATCCAATCATCACTAATCGAGCCTCTTTGCAGTTTCAGCACCCACAGCTCCACACATCTGGAAACCATTCACTAGTGGGCTTCACACCAAGATAACTGACTCTAGTAATCCACTAAAGGCAAGCACACCACCCAATGTGCACTGACATAAAGGTGTTAGTGCTGTCTGATCCTACTGCATGCAGCTGTTATTTCCCTGTCAGGGTTTGTACAAATCAGCCAGTGTACTGAACTAGTGAGGAGAGTGGGTAGTCAAGACTAGGGAACGGTGTTACCATATGATAAACCCCTTGCACCACTCAACCTTTGAAGGTCAGGGCTGTCTGCAGGGGGTTAAATGCCACAGAAATTAATTATTTCCCCTGTCAATCTCTGCTATCGTTGTTTCCCATGACAGAAAAAAAGGGGGCTGGGGCTTAATTCTTGCCCCCCACCCACATCCCCATTTTACCCCACGTTCTATCCAACACTCCTTCTTTCACGACTTCACAGCGTTGAAATGAATTTGGCAGCATGGGGTTAATAAAGATTACCCCTGGAGTTATCTTTATGTGATTACCTTTATACACAGCAGAGATCAAAAGGAGCCAGTAGCGACTCTGGCTAAATTTAGAGAAATCTCCTGTGGGAGGGGCTCAGCGAGTGAAATATCATCACTATAGCCATCAAAGACCTGCCCTGTATGTCGCCCCATGCTGGGTTCAGTTTGATACTGACAGCCTTTCATTTCATTGATGTACAGAGCTCACGCTGGGCCTTGTGTTTGCGTATGTATACGCGCTTCTATATTTTATTTACATTCAAGGTTAAAAAAAAAAAACAGTAAGGAGTACACTTTCCCAAAGCCTGCGGTCCTCGGACTCAGGACTGGTCTCCATCCCCCGCACCTGCCGATGCACTTTTGGAGACAGAGCTTTCAGCGTGGCAGCCCCCACCCTCTGGAACTCTCTCCCCTCCGAAATACGCAAAGGTCCTACCCTAGACTCTTTCAAATCAGCCCTCAAAACCTACCTGTTTACTCATTCTTTTGGCCCACAGTTAACCTGTTAACCTCTCAGTTGTTTATTATTTAAGCTCGGCTTAGTTTTCTTTTTTTTTTTCCTTTTTCTGTAAAGTGTCCTTGGGTATTATTATTATTATTGTTATTACTTACATTATTGTACTTTACATTGTGCTGTGTTGCCTTAGGTCCAAATCTAAGTGAAGTTGGAGCAGCAAAGTGTGTGTGTAGGCAAACAAGTAGACCAAGACTCAAAGGAGACTAAACCCATCTGGAACTGAATATTTTCTCAGTCTATGTTAATGTGCACACTCGACTAGAAGTCTTCATCCATGATCATTTTATTTACTATAATCTTTCGAGTATGGCCTTCTTGAGGGCAGCAGCTTTGTTCTGGTCTTCATTGAAGTAACAGAAGTTTAAGATGAATGTGCCAAGCTTATCTTTTACCCAACCTTAAAGCTGCACTCATAAATATTTTTAATTTTTAATTATTTTTTTTTTTTAAAGTGACTGAGTAATGGGAAAGATGTTGTTTCCCTCAGCTTTGCAGAAAATGAACGTCTTTTAGCTAATTGTTTTGCTTTCATGGCAAGCACCTTTTTAACTTTTTACTTTTTTTTAAAATCACTATCAATGTTCTCATCAACCCCATTTCCACCACAGCAGGAAGCTGTTTTAATGTAAAAGCTCTGATAAACAAACTGTGCACTACCTGCCCAGCACCAAACTAACTGCTAATTGGAACATTTAGCAGTCAAATAGCTGAATATTTCTCTCAGGAGTTTGGTGGCATGTAGTCATTGTCAATGTTAGGGATGGGAATGCACTATGACAGTAACAGTTAGTGAGGGAGGTACACAGTCCATCCAGTCCATGGGGAAAAACTCAGCGCATAACAGGTGTACCATGGGAAAACATTAGTTTAACACCTAATATTTTGTTTGTATGTATTTAACAGGAGGTGGAGCTGTGTAGGCAGAACAGCCAGGAGAAGCTGGGCCTGACGCTGTGCTACAGGACTGACGATGAGGAGGACACTGCCATCTATGTCAGCCAGGTAGGGACAGTTGTGTTAAACTGCGTTAACACATTTAACTGTTTTGATGTTAGGACTTGATGGCAGTTTCATCTTCTCCTCACTTGTTTACAGACCAAAAATGCATGTTTACTCTACTGTAAAATAAAAATGTTACGCTTTGAAGAAGCACTGGAGTGTAATGAGGTCTAACAGAAACAAAGCAGGCTGTGCGTTAAATCTAACTCATGGTCCCATGATCAGTTACCTTTGGAGCAGGAAGTTATTAAAAGATTGCATGAAATCCTATTTGAATTGCCATCTTTACATACTGGAGCAGAGAGCAACTCAGACTGAATTAGGGGAGGAAGAGGAAAAAAACTGTTTGAGTATTTGCCAGTGAAATATCAACTGAGAATGAGCCACGCATGGACAAAGAGGAAGTCGGGTTTGAAATGTGATTCCCGTCCTGCCATCCTCATTCCTCCTCCTTTTAACTTGTTATAATTGAAGGTTTTAATTAGCTCTGAGAGACAACCTTCTCTTCCCCCCTCCACAGTATGTTAAATGACATATTTTCCCCATCTACTGCACCCCGTCTGAATACCAAACACACAAAACAAAGAGGGAGCATTTTACAGATTCCTTTTAAAATTCAACTTATATGCAGCTCGGAGAAAAAATACTTCCTCTTGCAAAATTGTTCATGAGACAAAATGAAAACAAATTATTGCACTTTGTGAGACAAACCCCAGTGATTGATAGAATTATGAGGGGTTTAAGCACTACAAACTGAATTAGAAAAATGTGTAGTCTGACTGCAGGTGCAATTTCAATCCCATTATGAACACAAAACCAAGGGTGTGAAAAGTAAAGGCTGCTATGAGGACTACAAGGCAGCCATACGGATATAAATAGCAGGATTACAAAGACATGCAGTATATTTAGCTCCTATGAGCTTTTATAAAAATGACTTGTATAGTATAAAACTCTTTCTCTGCTATTCCTCTGGTTTTTCACCTGTTCTTCTTGAACCACATGGGGGATCTGAATGTTAAAACCACAAACAACACGGGCACCTGCTGAACCTCAACAGATTGTGAAAACAGTCGCCCACCAACTAAGCGCATCTATTTTTGTATGTTTGATAAAATGGATAAAAATGCTAATTTACCTCATTAAAATGTATGTATGGATAGTATTGGTGCAACTTTGGGAAGTGCGTTATTTTTTTTTCTTTTCAACATGTTGCAATCTCTCTTGATCTTCAATGCAAGAACAACAAAGTTTATCAAATGATTGTTGAGGGATTGTAGTGTTGTTGCAGCTTCTGTGCATATCCACTGGGATACATTTTGAAAAATATGAGGTGTTGATTCATTCAGCTAGAATAGAATCATGTCTCTGCCATAAATATTTGTGACTTTTAATGTCTTCAGTTGTTTTTTCCCCCTACTGTCTCTCATTGTCTTTCACTCATGTTTCTTATATGTCAAAGACTTACATGTTACCTCAGTCAACGTCTTTCACCAGCTACTACTGTAAGGATGAATGTGAAGTACTGACACATACCAGCTCCATGGAACTAATAAAAACCCAACTGTATCATTAAAAAAAGACCTTGCACTTTATCTTCATGAAAAGGCAGATGTCTAACTTATTTTTACCTGACAGCAGAGAGGAGAGGACAGTAGTGAGAGAGTGATCGCATCAGTAGTGTTATCTCCTCTTTTGGAGAATATAGAGACACACAATGACCAGATGTCACTGTCAATTCCCATTTTCATTTCTTTTGTGCAGGTGGAGCCAAACAGTATAGCAGCAAGAGATGGACGCATCAAGGAGGGAGATCGTATTCTACAGGTGAGTAGTTTCTTCTCAGTGACCAAAGTACATTTACACCACTTTATATTATGAATTCATTCCCATGTCTGCCTCCTTGTTATTTATTTTTAACCCTTAACATACTCCCTGCCACCAGCATTTATTCCGAAAGAAAAATCATACATTTCCTGTTTCTTTTTTCAGTGAGGGACAAATATTCATAGATATCTATGCTCACTTGGCTGACTTTTAAGAGGGCTGCTAAACTGCTGGTGTCCTCAGACCCGGACAAGCATATGTATATTTAATCACCACATTTTACCAGGGAAATTAAAGTCCTTAGTCGTAGTCACACCAAGCACTACATCATCTCTAGCACTGCTCTTTGTCTCAGTCTTGCTCTGTTTCTCATTATGCAGAAACAGCTATGGGGGTCACAGATTGTGGATTGCTCTCTTTCTAACAAATGTCCCTCGTTCTAAGTCTTACAAGAGCTATAACAGTAGCATAGTCTGTGCCTATTGTAGAGGGCTGTGGGGCATATGGGGTGTCTGCATGTGTTTGCCTTGTGCATAAATGTGAAAACAGAAACAAATGCCAGTAAATGTTGTAACCTTGCATACACTTTCTGAAACATACATACATTTTCTTTTTTTTTCTGGCATTGGATTGTATCTGTACTCACTCTACTAGAAATACAACATAGCTTCAGTACCCATTGTTTTCCCATTGGAATACTGAAATAACAATGTGGAGACGTTTGCACTCTTAATTCCAGACTTTGCTTAGCCAAGGTGAACAGCTGCTCATTAAGTCTTAAAAAGGAGTTGTCTGTTTTTATTTGCTTTTTGTAACTTTTGCCTAGAGCAAGAGAACTTTTTGTGGATATTACCCTCAACCCTGTGGTCTTCTGCTCTCCATGTTGCCAGCTCTTTCTTGCTAAATATACTTTATTATTATTTTTTTATTATGTGAACCATGTCTAGGATATTTATGTAATCCAGCTCATCTAAACATGTATATGCAGCTATTTAGTTATATATGGGTGTGCATATGCATAGGAATGTGTATATATATTGTCTATGTATTTATTAAGATGGCCCTTCAGGTCTGACTTCCTGACTTCACTCAGCTAGCTGATGAGTTCATTGAAAACACCTGCTGCCTATTAGCGCCTCCCTCCTAACTGGCTATTGCTGTTTCCTGAAAGCTAATTTCTAGTGCTATATAGGCTGGAAGTTGTGTTGATGACTCACAGATCATTCTGCATCTGAACAGCCTTTTCTAGTTCTTGACATGTTGGCAAGTGTAATTTGTTTGTCAGTGTATCATTTACAAACATTGTGCATGCAACCAAAAGGTGTTGTCCCTAACAAGATTAACAGAAAATAATAAAAAATATTTTTTTGCAACTTTTGCATAGAGCCCTATGTGTACACAGCCCTCAATATTGTGGTCTTCTGTAATTCTTTGTCTTCTGCTCTCCATGTTGCAAGCTCTTTCTTGCTAGATATACTTCAATATTATTTTCTATTATGTGAGCAATGTCTATGTGAGCCATGGCTAAATAAACACATTCATACACTGATGGCAGAGGCTGCCATGCAAGGAACCAACCTGCTCATCAGGAGGAGTTTCTAATGCTCATTCACACACACATTCACACACCAATGGCACAGCCTTCGGGAGCAATTTGGGGTTCAGTATCTTGCCCAAGGACACTTCAACATGCAGACTGGAGAAGTCAGGGATCGAACTTGCCGATCTTCCAATTAGTGGACAATCTGCTCTACCTCTGAGCCACAGACGATGAAAACCATAATGCACATTTTTTAAAAATGAAGCAACATTCCAACTTGCTTCCAATCTGAAGGAACAAGATTTACCAACTATATCTTTCCATATTTATTGTATATGGCTCTCTCCGAGTACTCCGCCACTCTATAGTGTTTGTTTCCCAGTTCTGTGAATGGTTGTGAGGAGAAAGGCCTGCTGTACTCCTGGCCCTATTATCTCCTTCTGACAGCCCCATTACTCTAGTGAGGAAAAGATGAACGCCACCTGTCAAAGAACAGTTAATTGTGTGTCTGGATGTGTGGTGAGAGCAGACTCTCGTGAGGTCGGACTACACACTCGCAATTGACTCCCCTTACCTTACCGAGCGAGGAGCCTGTCCATGCCTTTCCTATGGATTGTGCGAATTTGGAGGAAGCGATGGCAGAAAAGAGGGAAGACAAATGGCAGAGACAGATGGAGAGATCTAAGAAAAGTGAGAAAAAGAGACTAATGGGGAGAGAAAAACAGACAAATAGGAAGAGAGAGAAAAATGTGTCAGAGTGACTACTCAAGGTGTACCTTACAAAATAGGAACAAGGGTTAGTTGTATTATGCTCCTGTCTTAGTCCTGTCTTGGGTATGTGGTATTGAGTACAATTTTCTAAAGATCACCATTTACACTTGTTTTTGATGTACAGATAAATGGCTGTGAAGTGCAAGACAGAGAGAAGGCTGTTGCCTTGTTGTCAAGTGAAGATGCAAGGAGCATCATACTACTGGTGACAAGGCCAGAAATGCAGGTAAACACACGTACACCCACACAGGCTCCCTGCCTTATCTTGACAACCTATGTCATGTCAAATAACAGCTACCTGCTAAGTGCCTTTTTCCTTCCTTCCAACTGTAAGCGTGATTGTCTGGGACGGGCTACACCAACTGGTCTTTACTAAGCCCGTTCCTACCCGCTAAGTTGGTCTTTGTTAAGACCGGTCTTTTGAATGGACTTTATGTTGGTTGCACCAACCAAACTTAGGCTTTGTCTTAACTACCCCCAGACTTAGTGATGTGCGACTATGGCTATTGCCTAGCAGCATGCATTGCTAGGATACATTGTTAACAATCTCCCGCTGTCTTGCTAATTTGTAGCTAATCATTTCTAATTTGTGGCAGCATTATGGAGGATCAACGAAAAAGAAAAGGTAATTTCACGGACATTGAGACAAGAAAATTAATAGAGCTGTACAGTCAGCACCAAGATAATGCTGACTGCCAAGCAGTCCAATGTAATAACTATTAAAACGAAGCAGTCAACTTGGAGAGAAATAACGGAGGCCATAAATGATTGTTCAGACTTGGGCAACCTTCGTTCAGAAAATGATGTACGGAAAAAGTGGAAAGACCTCCTGAGCAAGGCAAAGATTTTGACTTTATGCTTGCTCCTGACTAGGCGTAAGATTTACACCCAGTCTTAGCAAGAAGAAGGCTTAAGCCCACAGTAGATGGTGCAACCGACGTAACCATTAAGTCAGACTCAGAACACCAAGTTATGACTGACTTAGCTTAAGACCAGGTGCAACTGGCCCCAGGGGCACACACACACACACACAATTCACACACAGGAGGAGACAGGTTTCTGACAAGATGTTGTGATTTCAGCTGGAGGAGGAGGTATGGCTTGATGACGAACAACAGGAACTTGTGGAGGAACTGAAGATGGAGATCCTGGAGGAGAGGAGGAAGCAGAAGGAACATAACTTTGACAGGCAAGATGAGGTAAGAGCGAATAAGCTTAAGAGAATGAAATCAAAAGGAGAGACAAACATGTCCAAATAGAGGCAAAAGGATACAAGGGAAAGAGAAGGAAGGAAGACTAAAGAAGACTAAAGAAAGGAAAGCACCAGAACAAAGTGAGGAATAAAAGGTAATGGGGAAGTGAGGGATAGTGAGAGCATTTGATTTACGTAATCTCATCATCATTCTCTCTTACACAAGTTACTGTGTAACCAAATCATGAAGAGTAACAAACATAAAAAGCTTGTGCAAGTGACTGAAATTACCCCTGAGGAGGGCTAACTGTTCATCTTTCTACATTCATCAGAATCAAGCTGAAGAAGAGATGACAACAGACACTGCTACCTGTTCATCCAACAATCAAGACAAAGACAGTGGGTTTGGACGTAGTACAGACAGTCCAGAGCACCAGCCCCTGCTGGCCAGACTCCACAGGAGGAGTCCAGCACATTGCCTTAGAGAAAGATGGCGGGCAGATCATCCACACACGAGGCGAGGGGCTGTAATGCCACAGGACACCCAGAGTCAAAGGACATTGTCCAAAGGCCAGGGCCATGAAGGTGTAGTGAGTATTCGCAATAGTGGAGGTGGGATCCTAGGTTTAGAGAATCGCTTCCAGCAACTTCTGGAGCTCAAGTGTCAAATCCGGAATGGAGGCGAGTGCGGGGTGTACTCCATTCGACACAGTATAGAGTGTAGCCTTACAGAGCAAGGAGGGGGGGATGGAGATGCCATAGATGGTGTTGGAGGAGGGGGAGGGGTGGAGCAGGAGTTGAGGATGCTAAATGAGGAACTGCGCAGCATTGAGCTGGAGTGCCAGAGCATCATGCAGGCCCATCAGCTCCGCCAGAGCCACCAGCTGGACCCCTCACAGCCCGCGTCCTGCACACCAGTACGGAGCCCCAAGGACGGACACAAGCGGCACGGCAGGCTTGCCGACATCCACGAACACCCAGAGAGGTCGGACAGCGATAAGATCCGAGAGAAGGACAGCTCCAGTGCCTACAACACTGCGGAGAGTGCACGGTCAACGCCGCTAGGTATGGAGAGATCTCCTGACCACTCCCTGCAGAGACACATCAGCATCACCAACCAGAAAAACCTCAGACTGGCCTCAGCCGCACCCTCCAGCCCCATCCCTATCCCCAAGCCACAGGGCACACCCAGCCATGGCAGACCAGCAGACCCAGGCCCTGTTATCTCCAGCAGCCCAGACCAGAGTAACCCTTCCCGGTCTGAGTCGGACCCTGCCCTACCTGCAGACGATGAGAGGTGTGAGAAAAAAGGGAGGTCCAGAGATTCAAGAAGAGGGCTTCCCTATCCCTCTTCATACCAAACAACCCCATATCAAGGCCAGGGAGGATCCAGGCAACTTCAGGTAGATATAATCAATAAGAGATGTCAATTGAATGCTGATATGCCTTTGAGTAAGGCATTTCTGTGCTAACAATATTTTGTGTGTTTCAGAGCTACATGCAACTGCTACAACAGCACTCATCCCTGGAGTATTCCCAGAGCCAGCTGAGTCTGCTCAGTGTCTGTCGAGATCCCATGCACCGTAACGGGCGCCCTGGGGAACCCCGTCTAGAGTGGAAGGTCAAGGTTCGCGCTGACGGCACACGCTACGTGGCCCGGAGGCCTGCTCGCGACCGCATCCTGAGGGAGCGGGCGCTACGAATCCGAGAGGAGAGGAGTGGAGGCATGACCACAGATGACGATGCTATGAGTGAAATGAAGATGGGCCGCTACTGGAGCAAAGAGGAGAGGAAGCAGCACTTGGCACGGGCCAGGGAGCAAAGGAAGAGGAGGGAGTTCATGCAGAAGAGCCGTCTTGAGTGTTTAAAGGAGGGACCAGCTAGTGGAGCTGAGGGCAGGAAGGAGATTAACATCTTGGAGCTTAGTCACAAAAAGATGATGAAGAAACGTAACAAAAAGATCCTGGACAACTGGATGACCATCCAGGAGTTGATGAGCCATGGGGCAAGAGTTCCTGAGGGCTCAAAAGTACATAATGCCTTTCTTTCTGTCACGACTGTCTAGCGGACGCATACAGTACAGCATATTTTTAAGTACTGTACACGTTTATATCAGGTAGCCTGTGTTTCAGGAACTACTGCTTTGTTTAAAAAAAAGTGTCAGTTTGTGAAATTTAAAAATGTCACTGCTGAGGACTTGTAGCATTCCTCTCCACTTGAAGAATGATAATCTCTTTAAATGATTCTCAGACTATATACAAGAGCTCAGCCATTCAAAACATGACTTTTTACTGTGTTTTTACATTGGCTTTTCGTAATGCGCTGGATTCTGATGGCAGATGAGTTTGGTTAGCATGTTGGTTTAGATAGATCCAAGCAAAAGTAATGAACCAACCTGATTACTTCATGTATACTATGTATTGTGTCTCCATACTCTCCATTCTTCTGTTTCATTGCATATGAAGCAACTTCACTTGCCTCGTTCAAGGTGGCATTTTTTATAATGGGGAAAATACAATATTTTTCACACTTTGTAAACTCAGTAATTTTTGTAAGGGACTTTTTACACTGAATGTCGATGTATTGTTAACATTTTATTGTAATTTCCTATTCATGTTTGTACCACCAAACCATCAAGGTCGAGTGGTGACGCTATTTGATTGTACTGTAGCCCATACTGTATGCCAGAGCAGCATGGAGAGGAATGAGAAACTTTGTGCAATTCTAGGAGGACAACACATCCTCCATCTCATAAAACACCCTCCTTTCATCTTGTTTATAATGTCACTTGAGTCAGTTGTCAGAAAAACTTAAAAGCACTCAATTAAAAGCACTGAAAATATCAATGCGCCTTCTCAAAGGCTCATATTATTCATGAGCTTGGAAGGCTTTTTTTTAAACAGTTTTACCTCAACTTACGATATTGGCTAATTGAATCACTGGAACCCTTAAGTCAACCCCAAACCCTTAAACCATAAACGTGTGAATTATGTTAAAAATGTTAAATAGATTCATATTTATATTGTTTACTGTTATTTCTATTTATTGTAAATTTTTATGGTCCATCTGATAAATGTTTCACATTATGTGGCTACCCTTTAAAGGCCAACACATTTCAAGGTGTTGTCAATAAAATGTTTTCAACTCAAAACTTCTGCTTTTCACAAAGAAGAGGCTTCGAGCTCAGTATTTGTTCACTGGGCGGGGGGGGGGGGGGGTGTTTCTTGGTTGACTGCCATGTAATTTGATAGATAATGACCATGACGACGTTAGTGATACCCTTATTTTTAATCTAGAACTACTAGCAGGCAAAGGTTATCACTTATCTAGTGAAATATCTCAACATCTACTTAAAGGATTGGCACAAAATTTGGTGTAGACATGCATTTTTCCCAAGGGATGAATCCTAGTATCTTTGGTGATCCCCCAATTTTTCATCAAGCGCCATCATTAAGTCAAAATTTTAATATGTCCAAATATCTGCAAAACTGACATTCATAATGCTAAGATGGCAGACATGGTGAATATTACCTGTTAAACATTAACATTTTGGAATTGTCATTGTGAGCATTTTAACATGCTGATGTTTACCTCAAAGCTCAGTAGCACCTAAGTACAGTCTCACAGAGCTGTTAGCGTAGCTGTAGACTCTTAATATTCTATGCAGTCCCCCTTACATTGAGTCTATTTATTGTCTTGCTTAGGGAATCCCCATTATGAGTGGACACTTGGCAGTTGCTGATGACCTTATCTCTTGTGGAAATACAAAAACTTTCCTGGCAAAATCCATATCAGTCAAATTGTGTTCCTCCACACAAAGCCCAGAAGTTCTTAGTGATTCAGTTTGAAGTCAGTAGTGTTAGATACTGAAGTCTGCATCTTACACGCCTTGCATTAAAATAAATAAAAATCTACTCTTTGTGAAGAAAATGTGTTGTTTCCTGCAGACACCACACATTTCTTCCTGCGTGCACATAAGTAGAGTCAGGCAAGGAATACATGAGAGCAGGCAGACAAGTCTTATCCAAGATACATAACACAGGAACATCCTTGTGGTAAAGTGCTACTGCTAATCAATACTGCGCAATCAACTAGACCCTAAAACATGGAGTCTATTTGTGAGTGATTATAAAGAAAATGATTGCTAATTGAACACATGGGAGTATAAAATGGGAGATGCATTGATTGCTGCACCTGGATTACAACCGCATCTGCCTTCAGACTATAACATACCAAGCCTCCTGATCTCCATATTCACACTTGCAGGAAGTCATAAAGTACTTTGATGTTTTGTGGCTTGATAGCACACATAATAATTTACCATGTCACTACAGTTTACAGTATTCATGTATTCACAGTGGGATGACTGACTGGCTGTGTATGTGGGGGTAGGGATATGGGTGCAGGGAGGGTGTGTGTGTGTGTTGGGGGGAGGGAGGGGGGGGGTTGCATGGCCATTTAGCAATAGGAGGCATCAAAGCTAAACTATACTCCCATTTCAAAGCATTAAGGAAACGGTGGTGAAGTCTCCTCATCCCCTGTCAATCTGCTGTGTCTGTCCACAGCCCACTGAACTGAAGAATTAATGAGAGACATCAGACTGGCATCCCCATTGCCGGCGCCTTTATGCATAATATTAAATCAGGTAAGCACTGCACCCACTTTTCTCACAGCTACCCATCTCCCTGTATAATATCCAACCAGTCACTATATCTTGTGACAGAAGTGGCACAGGAACTGAGGAATAATTCGTTGCAGTCAACCTCATATTATAAATGATTAATCCCAATGTGCATAGCAAAGATAATTGAATGTATTTGAATGTTGATCTGTTTCACACCACTAATATCATGTGGTAGCCTACACTGAAATAGGCTTGGATTTCCATACATCTATAAAACACAATGGCATGACCAAAATACTCCATAGCTTAATGCTAAGGCATTGAGGCTTCAGGCTTACAAGACATGATATAAAGAGAAAATACCACTATAACCCTAGAGAATGTGGAATAAGCTGGATCCGAGGACCACTGGCTTGGCTTCAATGTTTCATAACTATGAAGTTAACACAGAATATCCACTCATTTGCTGGGGCAAAGCAGAATATATGAAATGCTCTACTGATACATGCTGGATGGAGGAAAAAGCAAACTGCTGGGTATTTGCCTGATTGTTCTGGTTCAGTTTGTTCAGTTAAAACAAATTGGTGTGTTTTCCTGTTTAGGCTGGTGTGGAAGCTCTTAATTGAACTCTGGTGGTCCAAACAACCATATTCATGCTCTGAGTGGACTCTGGTGTGTAATGATGTAGCGATCCCACTGCAATCCCCCCTGTAATATTGCCATACAAGATGCCTCTTTTTCTTCCTGTCTCTACCTGTTGGACATTATTCATAACGTGTTGCCAATTTGCAGTCTAATGATGCCAATAAAGCTCATAATCAGTTATTTCTTTGTGAACTCTTTGTGACCCCAGACAACATTATAATAAGTATAAGAAGCATGAGTCATTTGTGACATCCTTATACTGACAACAATGTAGGATGACACTGTTACCTGTCAGTCTGTATAACTTCCATGTTTACAGCTCCTGGTCTGTTTCTAAAAGAACAGTGTGAACACAAACCAGACCACAACTAAACAATATATGATTTTTACCTTGGTCCAGACCACAGATGTGCCCTAAGACAACTTTGGAGGTAGTTGCATTTCATCTCTTCCAGTAGAGGCTAAATGCAATGTGTTACTGCCCAGCACTGAATCTGACATACATAGACTTTTTGAAGACGAAAATATGAAGAAACTATCAGCAGTGCCTGCACACAAACAAACAAAAAATACTAGTACAGAACATTACGTGCAAAAAAAGTGGGATGAGGTGTTCTATCCAGCTATTGATTTCTCCTCATTAAAAAGTGTACAGTGCAAAGGTACTGCAACTCTCTGAGGAAGACATCTAAGGGATTTTTTTCATTCAGTAATTAGTGTTTGTGGTGGAGTTAGATGTTTATCGGTAATGTTAAAACTGTTAATTCCAGCTATCCTCACAGCGGTATATGCCCGAACACATAAATAAGAATATGTGAGATCCATACATCCTGACTTCTCTTCAACCATTCTTCTCATCTAGATCTGTCTCATTCAAATTCCAACAGCTGAAGTGAGCAGAGCAGGCCTAGTGTTGCAGTGAAGCACAGATGAAAAAGCATGGTATCCTGGCTCTCTTTAATCTAATGATGCCTTTGAAGCAGCAGTGAGTGAGCGGGACTAGAACAAAGTCAGGTGTTCTGAGACGTCAGTTTAGACGACGTGACGGGAAGTGGGTGACACTTTGGGTGTGTGCGTGTGTTTGGGTGTTGACTGTGTGTGTGTGTGTCCTTGAGTGTGATCATACCTACTGTGTCATTATAAAAAAGTAAATAATACAAAATAAAAAAAACTTGGCGAATGCTCCATAAGAAGAGAAAAATACAATCTTTGTGAAAAAGCATCTGTTTGTGGCTTAATTATTGAAGATTTGACCATTCACTAAACCCCTCCCCTGAACAGCAATGGTCTAAATATAGTTTATAGGTGGTGGTAGGCAAATAGCGGCCCATGGGCTGCCTCCTGCAAAAATATTTGGCACCCTGATGTCAGCTTCTGTCACAAATCAGACAACAAAATAAATACATGGCTCATGTAAATCCCAATGAATATAACTGTGCTTTTTGAACAGTGCATGCTGCTAAAAATTAAGTTTAATTAATACCAAAAAATACATTTTAATGAGTGAATTCTTACCCCTTTTTAATTCCACAACTTCAGCCTGTTGGACCAGAACAGATTTGTTTTTCACAAACACAAATAGATGGCAGTCGAACAGAATTGTTGATGCCTTTTTTTTTCTAAGACAACAACAGTACTTTCAATCAATCATAAATTAAGCAGGCTGCTGTTTATTATGTGTGAATAACCAATAAAGTATGTCTCTAGTCTCCAAGTGCAACAAAGAACATACATTCACTTATGAGTAATTTTTTGTCAAATGAGTATGAGTTGTAAGTTGTAACTTACTCTCCAATACAATCCAAAAACAGTATAAATCTATTTTACTCTTAAATGAATTAAAATAAGTAAACTAAACATATAGGCCTGTGTTTCCTCTGCACTGGCCCCCAAATGAAAAATCCTGAAAAAACTAACCCATGGTTGAGCCTTATTGCTGACCCCTGGCTTATAGTAACCGTAACTATAGGCACAGCAGGCCTGCAAAGCTTTGGAGTTCTCCATGTGCATGAGGTGATACTCGACATTGAAAGACTTTCAAGGGTCATGTCTTTTTTCATTTTTTTAAAAATCTATTTCAAAAAAACAAACACTCAATTAAACATTATGTTTGTCTGCTCAAACATAGAATGCAAAAGTTAGCAAGTCTGGCTATTTAGCCAGCTATCTGTAGTGATGACCATCTGAAGTGTTTCCAAAGTCAAGGAGCGCATCATGAACTAAGTGTATTAGTTTGTTACATGTTACATTAGAAAAGAAGCCCTGTTCAGGTCTAGCACATTCACTGTATTGTATTTCTCCATGGTGTGAAAGCTGATGCTGGATGCTACTGTTTCAGAATAGGGTAACGTTAGCAGGTCTTGACTGGATTTAGGGAAGTTTATACACTTCAGTAACCCCAGCCAATGTTACGCAAGATAGCATTATCTGCCAAAGACTGATCCTCAGTCTAAAAGTCCCCTTTGTTAAAAGTGAAGACCTAGGGATTTAAGCTAAGCAGCCCGGTAGTCTTTTAGCCTGGTATGTAAGTATGTAGCCGTCAAGTGCATTTAAGCTTGTTTTAAAATCTTCTTATTTTAAAATAAATCAGCTGAAAACATTAAAAAGTCAGTCAGAGTTTTCACTTAACTCATGGGGTTAACTGCAGCTGATAAAATCTGCAGCAGCAGTTGTCACTTCAGCCCAATCACCACTTAGAAATGAGAGGCCTGTCTAACTCTATCTTAGATTTCAGACGCATTGTTTGAAACATTTCTAAGAATTTCAAGTTGTAAAACTGCTAGATTTATCTTTGTAAACTGCATATATGCTGTGGGAGAATAGGAAAGTTCCATAAGCAACCTAGGGCCAGAAATCGCATTAGCAGTATCTCTAAAAAGTGTTTTGAGAAATTAGTGATTGATCTAAAAATGCATAAAATTCTACCTTTAAGAGATGCTGGATGATCAATGAATGAAATAGTCCTATAACATTTTTATAATCTTGCTTTAGGTGACTTACAGATAAGGATGTGGGTGGGATATTGCATGTATTTCATTTATACATCCTGTTTCAACTAATCAGGGTGAATGTAGCCTAAAGGTTGGTTAAGCATGCCTCTATATGGTAATTTGCCAATTTGAATCTCTACACCTTTTGGGAAAACCCCATGCTGAATGAGTAATCGTCCCTCCTACCTCAGCAGCTACTGTACCACTCATTTGCCCTTGAGCATGGCAATTAGCCCCCAATTGCTCCAGTGAAGTCAGTAAGTAGTAAACAGTGTAAAGCTGTGGTTATACTGGGTTGCCTCCAGGTATTAATGTGTTTCACTGTATAATGTGGGGAGGGGCAATGCGGGGGAAAAAAACAGGTGTGCTCAGCAAAATAAGGGGAAACAAAAACACTCCCTTTCCGTCACACTCTGTGTGTTGTGTGTAATTGTAGAATGAATGACTTGCAGATGTAGATTTGATCAATCAGTGTTGTTTGTCGTGCCAACAACAGCCAAGTCTGTCATATATTATACTATGCAGCACAATCAGGAGTTATGTCTTATTATGGAATAAATGACTGATTGGGATGGGGTAATGACTGATAATTTTCCATTCATTAAACCTCTATTCATGGCCTCAATTATATACTAATGGCTCATTCAGACTTCTAATTAACAAAATGGATATTTTTCACTGTCTTTTCCCCATGAAGGACAACTACCTGTACTCCTGTGGAACTTCAGCCAGTTTCAAACGCAAATCTTTTTTTTTTTGGCTTTGCTGGTACAATAATTACTCTTCTCCCTTTCTGTGTCATGTTGCTTTTGCACAAAGCCTTTACTTTCTGAATGTCTTGTTCTTTTGCATAATACAAATCAACCTTTTGGAACTTTTGTGTTCTATTTTATTCCCTTGAAAATACAGCAGAAAAGTTAAGCTTCGTGTCGAGGTTATGAACCACCTAAACATGAGGCATGGCATTATGAAAAGGCAAAATACAAAATGTTACTAAACCTCTGTAATCCTAATCTTAAAAGGTTATATTTCTCTGTGGATCAGTGGTCAGACAGATGTAGTGCTCCTTTAAAATCTAACCTTACACAAGATTACATCATGCGTATTTGCCTATTCACATGATTAAATGTACTGTAGGTCATAAATGGTTCATTTTTAGTCATGTGTCAGTGCCACTTTCATCCAGACCTGCCACATGTGAGGAAGTAGATGTTCAATGTCTTGTTCAAGGTCGGTATGGCAGGAAATACGGTGCTGATGGGAACATCGGAGGGAGGAGGGGGCATCTGGGACCAACCCCTGTATCTTTTGCCTCTAAAACACCCTGTCACCCTATTTCCACTTACTGGCTTCTCTGTTTGACTGTAACAATTTGCAGTTTCAACTAAAGCTGTTGCTTTATTTTAACCCCGCTGTCTGTAAACCTCTGTATTCAGAGCCTATGCAGCATAAAGAGCTGCTATTTTAGACAAAAATCAGGGGCTTCATGCAGAGCTGTAGGAGCAACAGTATACTGTAGGTGGCTTAACTCATGGTGAATGAGCAATATAAAATATTTAAGATAATTGGAACAGAATACGTACAGAAGAAATGGGCAACAGAAAGGTTGTAACTGTTCCTCTGTGGGATGATGGAGGGAGAAAAAGATGTTATATGAATGAGGTATGAGAATTGCCAATGAATTTTGGAGAGTATTGCATTCATGGCTGGTATAGCAAATTAGCAAATGGTGAGCTGTCAGCCATCCGTTCATTATTTCATTTCTTTCTACATTAAGTCCCCCTCCACTTAAAAATATGTTTGGCTTATTGTTACTTCATCTGGATGTTTGGTATTCACTGTGCACATTATGTATGTGCAGAGTTTGACACTAGAAGGGTTTTTTTTCATATTCATCTGCTGAGAGTGTCTGTGTTCACCTTAAATTGGAGTTTAAGGTGTGTATCTACCAGCAGGATTTGTGACATCACAAATGGAAGTAAGCGATTGATGTTCATCTTTTGGTTATTTTCATGTCAACTGAAGGCATCTTTGTGTCAATCAACACAAACTAAAAAATGTATTGTAATATGCAGGTTTTTTTTTTTGTTTTGTCCAAACTTAACCTTTACATTCTATGAGATGCCAAATGAGAAATACCTCCTACATAGTGATTGATTGTTTTCATGTTATCAACACTAATGTTGAATCCCGTTAACAAAATGAACATGTAATATGAGTAAAAACACCCTTTTCAATTAGTTCTTCTTCTGTATCAGCAGTGATAATGGTGGATGGTTGCAGAAGGTTTCATAAAACAGCAGATTTGGCACCTGGTTCATCCTGAGAGACAAACATATTCTGTTGCAGTCTCTCCTGTGGGATGAAGGCTTTGATTAGCCAGTGATGTGCTCAACTATTGATCTGGCTGACTGCTCCTTATCTTGCTCACTTATTACTGGTTTTCTGCAGGCGCCCTGGTGGGCTCAGTGGTTTAGATTATTGTGCTGGAAAAAATACTTTTTCCGCAAACTAGTTTTCTCTAAAATATCCTGTTAAAAGGCAAGTTAGAAAGGACTGTCTCTTTTTTGCATATATCAGGTATCTCAAATATATCCAGGACCATATCTGTTTTGTCAAACAAGGACTAGGCATCCATTGTACTTTAGATGATAAAACCTCCCTTTAATTCATGCTCATTAAAAGTTGAAAGCAACTGATGTATTTCCACATGCAGAAGCTAATACTTCGTCTTTTTTCTACTGCTTTTGTTTTGCCTCTTCACTGCCACCAAACGAATTTAACAGTGTGAATTAATGGAGAGGGTGAAAATAGTTCCATTAAACATGATAATCTGTGAGATGGAGTCATGTTCGGGAGAATCTGCAATACACACACTGTTCAACGCGATGTATTACATTAGTTGAGGCAGCAGTACATCTCCACTAGCTGTTTTAATGGATTTGTTAAAACAATGGGAGTCTGTGACTTCCAGGAGTTAAGTAACAATCATTAATGGCTTCTCACTGTGGCAAGTACAGCAGCAGGTTTGAGAATTTGGCCATTCATGGTGACAGGAATAAAATTATACTAGTTACACTACCATTCTATTTTATTTTATTTTTAAACTTTTTTTGTAGTGAAGGTACATGATTTCCATATGATGGACAACACTCAGTTGTTCCATTATCCTGTTGATTAGCATTCTTACAAATGTGTTTTGTACAAATGCATCTAATCTATAAAATAAAGTGTGTATGGAAGCCAGGAAAAGGAAAAAATATATACGAAAAGTTAGTTATGACAAAAAAATAAGTAAGCAAGTTAAACTGATCAAAAGTCCAAATTTTGACTTATTGTGAGCATTTTTATTTATCATGTTTAACTTTTTATCTTTTTCTTTCTTTTCCTGGCAAATCAGCTTCCATAACATGGTTGCAGCTACATTTTATAGAATACACTAAACAAATGAGTTTCTTGAACATTAAGGACAACGTACAATTCAAATAAATAAGTAGAAACATTGGTAAATAAATAAATATTCCTTCAATGTACAAGGGATGTAATCTTTTGGTTTTAAAAGCAGCAGAGATAGAATTAGGGATGGCAATTCTTTGATCCTTTGAGAGAAGTCTATTGACCATATGGATTGTTGGATCCTTAAGTTACTTTATCCTCCATGAATAGCTCCCTGAATGGCCTGCTCAGGAATGGGAGCTCTAACCAAGTGTCATTAAGCCTGATGAAAGCAAATTGATTTCAATGGCAAGATGATTTCCAGAAGAACAAGTGCTTTCATGAGATTATCTTAAATACAGAAAGGATGTGTTTCTTTTATTTGTTTGTTTGTTTAGGCAAAGGGACACAGATGGTGCTTCTTGTTGTCTCTGTCCCTGTGAAGCTGTGAATATTGAACACAGGAAATGAGACAAAAATCAGGTCACACTAGGAGCGATTGATCTGGCTTTATGAGAAGCTGTCTGTGATGTTGTGGTTAAGTTACTAGGGCCAGTGGGCAAATCATGCTGAGAAGAATTAAGTGAAAGGCAGCTTAATTAGCCTGTGAATTAACAGACAAGCAGTGAGACCTGTTTGGTATCAGCTTGCGCTTCATTTGTGACAAAGTACATGCTTAAATAAGGAAAAATGTATGTACATTATGTAAAAAATATGTGCATTCTACATATTTAGTGATGTAGGAAAGAATTACAATTTCTTTGAAGTGTCAAGCTGTGCTCCGGACTGAAAGCCCCACAATGCTCTTATAGTTCTTACAATGCCATGACAACCAAACTTTCCTTTCCATATAGTTTCTTTCTGCCAACTTTCATTCATAAGGTTATTCAACAATAAGAATGTGTTATAATAAGATGTGTTATATACTGTCAATACTGCTATATGTTGTTGACTTTTGTGTACCATATATCTTATTGAGTAATACATGGTTGAAAATAGGATCTTATTTTTCAAAACATAAAGTACACCTCTAGACTTTGGCAGCAAAGGAAAGACAGTGTTTTGAAGGTTGAAATCAATAAAAGATTCATCTAAGCAAGGAAAGTTGGAGTGCAAAAAAAGAGAAAACACAAGAAACAGGAATATCAATAAAAACAGCTTTAGACCAAAGCAGCTTATTTGACAGCATGACAAAGAAGTGTATGCTTTGGGATTGATTTTGCTAATTAACTGTTTCACACAGCAGAGCTTTGTAAATATCAACTGAACAACCAGTCAATAAACACAAACTGAGTACATTTTACGTGTTGAATTTGTCTGACTTACATTTGCTTCACACACGAACGATCGATTGAGCCACTATTATGAGAAAATTTGTCATGTAAGTCATCGCCACTCACTTGCATCAAATTTCGGTTACTGCTGAAACGGGCCCTCTCATGATCTGATGGAGTAATAGTCCCGTAAGTAATTGCCTTTTCTCAAGGTGATGCTCAGCCTTGGCTGAGTGGTAAAAAGAGACCAAGTTTGGCCTCCACAGCTTCATATGTGGAGTGGATCAATTAAGTCGCTCTTGTGGTTTTCGGGAACTTCAGACATGCACCTCTCTCATGTAAATGGAGGATGTCAAATTATATATTATTATGGGATAACTATGATTATCAGTAAAGGCTTAGGTTGAGGTTATCACTCCCAATGTTCTAGTGGTTTGGTAACTCTAAAAGTTATGGTTAATAACAGCTGGAGAACAACTGAGTAATTATTGACTGAATCAACTGGAGGAAATACATGTAGATTCATATACTGAAAATTAAAGGTGATTTAAAGATTCAAAAGAAACAGAGTGCACGAGAGGTGAAAAGGTTAGAGGTCTGCCTTAGTAAGCAGGGAAAAGCGGGCCTAATGCATCACTACTGTATGGCCAATTTGCTCACTCATGGTGTAAAACGTCCAAAGCGATGTAATATAGTGAGTATATTCACAGTAACCTGGATATTGGCCATTGATTTGTATGTTAGGAAGATACAAAACAAGCTTTTAAACCATTTACTGGGAAGCTAAAAGGATCTTATTTGAAATGCTATGTAAAATTAAGTGCACTCAACTGTGGTAAGAACATTTGGTTAAAGTTGAACCAAAACCAGGAAGTAGCTAAATAGATTGATAGCATCTATGTAATCTGTCTAGATATACTTTTGTCATCCTGTTTTTTCATGTCGGATTATTGTTCTTTTGCTATCTGGTCTATTTTCTACACATAACATCTATTGCATGTCTGTCCGTCCTGGAAGAGGAATCCCTCCTCTTTCTCATCCTGAGGTTCTTTCATTTTTTTCTCTGTTAAAGGTTTATTTGGGCAGGAGTTATATTGCTGTACAGATTGTAAAAGCCTCCTGAGGCAAGTTTGTGATTTGTGATATTGGGCTATATAAATAAAATTGACTTGACTTGAAAATTAGCTTGCTATGCAACATTGATATAACATTTAATGTGGTTTATATAATATGGATTAAGTGTGGATTTTACAATCTTAGAGCCACACTAATCAATATCTTTATTCATAAAAGGAGTGAAAGAAGTGACAAACCTACAGAGAATTATCACCCAACTCTGCAGTTCCCCCCAGCACTACGGAGTGTTTTAATGTCTTTCAGCTCATTGTTATGGTTTTAAAGCCTGCATCTTTACCGTCTCCAGCTGTTTTTAGCTCTGAACATAGTGGAGTGTTTAGCAGCTGAGGAGTTTCACAAGTTTGACATATCAACTTACTGCAATAAGGTGATAATATACCAATGTTTGTTTAAAGCTTGTTGCACTGCCCCAAAGTGGCCAAAATAAATCAATGAACTCAGGTTTAAAGTCTAAAAGTTTAAAATCTGTGAGGTTGTTAAACGAAATGTTATTATAACCAATAGGAATGATGGCCAAAACTATGAGTTATCTTACAGTATGGTGAGAATACATGCCAACATAAAAGTTTCAAGGTGTCCTCCTCCTGTCTCTCCTCCTCTGCTTTACTGTATTTTCCTGTTTTTTTGCATTTCCCCAGCTGGTTGCCTCTACTAACATCAAAGTCTCCCTGCAGGGCTCTTCATAATCATGTAATCCATCCATTCACTAGACGGAACCTCCTTAAATCCCTCTTATATTTACCTCCATGTTCTCCTCAGGGTATTGAGGCCTACTAATAAGCAATAAGCTACAGTGGAGCTTATACTACCAATCCTCCAATCATTCATCACTGATATTAGGGGAAAGACCTGAGGAAAGCCGTGGGGGTGAGAGATACACATGGCTATTAACACTGGACCACCTCAACCGAACACAAACACCCCCATATGCATAAACTCACACATAAACATACTCCGGGCCCCCTTGTCTGCCTCTGCTTCTCCCCTATGTCTGATTCACAAGGGCCATATGTCTATATTGTGTGTCAACACATAATCTAAATGCAAATGGTTAATCGTCTCGTCTGTAGCCCTCAGCCTCCCAGGAATCAACGATTACCCACCAACAGACATTCATGCTGTTATTGGGTTAGCAGGGAAGCGATCACAGGTACGATCAAATAATTAAACCTGCATTTTTAAAACCCTCTATTTCTGTGCCTTGCCTCCAAATGTCCAAGGGACACTTTTGCTACATTTCTGTATACACCTTACCTCCGATAAGGCATGCTGTTGTGCAACTATTCATTTTGAAAGCCTATTACAGTACATGCTGGTGTCTAAGGATATTTTGTGTTGTATTTTGTGCTTTTTTTGTCTCTATAACTAACTGCATTTGTAGCAGCAGTGTAAATAAGTGTTATTCAATACAGGTCTGTGTTGCTTTCCTTTTTCCATGTTGGGAGAAAGGCTTAATTACATTGCCAGTGCAGGCATTTAACCTTTTCTGACACCAATACATTAGCTGCTCCCATTGTTCACTATAAGCATCAGGGAATAGATCCTCAGAGCCAGAGCAATTATTGGTGGGTAGTTTAAGTCTGCACTCTCTCACACATTGTGGGAAGAGGAGAAAGCCTCACATACTGGAGCCTACATGATAATGAGGAGGGCAGAATGCTACAGCAGCTGCTGCCTTTTGGTGGGTTTAACATCAAATCATATTGATATCTGAGGCAGAAGTTTCTTTATGTGTAACCTCAAACACTTGATGCTCATTAAAAGTAGTTTCCATTACACTGGACTGAAGGATGATGAGTTCAACACTTATAAATATTTTATATCCTCAGTATTTTGGTGAATGTATCTTGACAATAACGAATCATTGTGGCTTACTCTGAAAGTAAGCACGCTCCGGCCTATTATGAGATGAATAACTGAATAATTCTGTGTTTCCTCTTACTGAAATCACTTTAGAGAAGATCTGGGAATATAACAGCTATCTCCTTTTGCATATCCTTCTGACTTATAAAGGTTCTTGTTAAGGGCACATCATGCTGCTAATAACCTACATTTTTCCCAGACAATTTTTGGCGAGTTGAGAGGTGGTGAAGTGATCTTTTAGGGGAAGGGAAATGGGTTTAGTGTTCAAAAAAATTCAGTTCTTGAGCAATCTCTTGTGAACATATAGTACATGTATATCTCAAACTAAAGGCTTTAGTATTCAACTTATGGCTTGCAGCCTTTTTCTTTTTGAATAATTTCGCACTTCCTGCATTAATTATTGCTTCCATGGTTTTGCTGGAAAAAAGTGCAGGCTATCATAAGGCTGTCGTGTCAGAAAAAACTCCCAGCATTTGTCTACAGCTGATGGGAAAGTGTTTTCGAAGCGATATCAGGCTGTTTCAAAAAGGCAGGGAGGCCACCCCCTCCTGTGATGGTGTTTTCTTGCATTTTGGCTTGAATCCCTAAAGACTGCGAAAACTGCTGGCTTAGTTAAGGAGCTACCGGAGGGCAAAAGAGAATTATTGTCGAGAGAAAGAGACAGAGTTTAATGTACTTTGAAGCACACAGAAAACAAACCAGATTGCTGCTGTAAAATTGCTGAGACGCCTCGCCATTAAGCTCCCCGCTGCTTTGTTTAAACAACTCATCGCATCACAAAGACGACTAATTCACCTCAAGGCGCCAAAAGCGTCTTCCAGTCAAGGCCCCGCCCTTTTTTGTGTATGGTACACATTCTCATGCAGAGCATCTGTCAAAATACATATTCTCCCCGAAGCATTCCCAAACACCTCATCCAAGGACAAATCAATTAGCAGTGAACGACAGGCAGATGGTTTTGAAGGACGGCTGTGCCTCTGCCTCAGGTGAGAGGCATCGGATGGCAGCGAGCAACTGTCAAGAAGAATACTCGTCTGAGTGATTCCCACATGTCTTCCACACGCACACACACACACACACACCAACATCTCCCTGAGAGCCACTGCCAATATCAGACACATGCTGCCACAAAGAGGGAGCTTGCAGCTTACTGTAGGATGCAAAAATCAACGCGGTGAAAGGGAGAGAAGTGTGAATATTTCATATACATATTATCAAACTGAATCATAGATTAGCATTTCTTCAAAATTACCCCTGGTGATGCTAAAGAGGCTCTGTAGGAAAAGGGCAGCTGAATTTTTGTGCACCTAGAGAGAGAAAATGGGAGATCAGAATGTAAATAATTCAAAAAGATAACAAAAACACAGAAAAAATCCAGTGTGTTCTTAATCCAGGTTTTGAACAGCAAGCTAATCTTTTTGCTGATCGTATACTTACAAAGGGACAATACATCAAAGTGGCTAATTAGGTGATTTCCCAGCGTCTTTCATTTTACTTTCCGAATGATGAGATAACAAGCTAACTGAATTAGGGTAGCTGCTTATCTGCAGGTAACCAGTACGACCGTTTGGTTTGTTAATAATTGAGGTATGGGGGGAAGCAGGTACAAAAGCAGCCATTTTGAGAACCTGTGGCGAGGAATGATAGAGAACCTGGAAGCGGAGAGAAAGGCCTATCAATTAAAAGGCCCATTGTCTCCAATTCATCCATAATTAAGGCAGACAAAGAGAAGAGGATACAGTACACAGTGGCTAGCATGAAGAGACAAAGGGCTATAGACAAAGCGGGAAAGATAGGAAATCATTAATTATAAGACAAAAAATGCAACAACAACAGCAGCAGAAGCTCAGAAACAAGACTTTTCTTCAACAGTGAAGGTGACAGAGGAGGGCTGATTTAGTATAAATTCAGTCCAGTCTGTAGATCTTATGATGTCTGCCTAAATCTCTGAGAGAAATTTACTTCCAAAGTGAAAAATGTTGGTTATTACTAACATTTTTCCTAAGTTAAATTAAAATGTCATGCAAAATAATATACTTAATACTATTTCAAATCCAAATTAACATGTTATCGTTCATATCTTATATTTTCTCTAGCAGTTTTCTAAATATTTATGCAGTATGTTAACTTGGGTTGACAGACAGGCAGCGTCCAATCATGGAAATGGACCCCGCATAACTGCCAAAAAGATCCTAATGCTTGCTAATTAAGATTCATGGCTTCAAATACCAATCAGATAAAGTGATTAAGTCTTAGCTTGTCCAGATCTTTAAACCATAGCTTCCTCCCAGCGCATCATCCTCTGATAGCCCATGTCTCATCATTTCATTATTAATCTTTCTTTGTTTTGGAGCAGTGTTGTTCCCTTGAGAGCTCAGACTTGGCACAATTAGAAGATGTAATTATTCCTCTGCAGAGCTGTAAATCTAAACAATCTATATCTGTCTCTTGTCTTCAGTAAGCTCGCATCATGTGTCTGAGTGCCACACAATACAGTGGTGAGCATGTAGTAAGATCACTGTGGAAATCCTGCCTGTGTGCATATTTGCAGCATAATTGCTCAATTTTGAGTGAGATATTTGACTATTGTCACACAATGCAGCATGAAATGGCATTGAAGACACAGCTGGGAAACATGAATAAACACTTAAAAAAAAAATGGAAGAACAAAGTAAGAAATCCTTGAGAAAAACATTTTTGCAGTTATTTGTGAGGACTGACATGATTGCACACTTTGTATAATTCCATCTTAATCCTGAAATTTTAATTCATTGTATATCCTGCCAGTAGTCCTTTGTCAACATTTCTGTAGTGTATACAACAATATAAGGCTGTACATGATGAGATGAGACACAAGGATGAGTTGTACTGAAGTATGTTTTGTACTGGCAACATATTGTAGGCTTTCCAAAGCACAGACTGGAGCAACTGCATCACAATTACATGCACAACAAACAGAAACAATCATTGACTAAAGCTCAGCTTTCTGTTGTGTGTAAAAGCGCTCTAAATGGAAATATGAACATCTGTATTTCCATGACAACTTGGCAAAAACCACTTGCTGATGAAGATCATGTGATGTGAATGAAAGTGCTAGAACAGCTACTAAACTGACAGTGCGGTGAGATTATTTTGTCTGCTGTGAAGAACGAACTTTGAAGCTCAAATAAAATACTTATATCTGTGGTTATGTTATGTTATGTTTTAAAATGAGAAAGGCTTTTCTTGCCAAAGCGATATACCTGAAGCACTGTTCTTCATATGGTTGAAAAAGAAAACACGTTCTTTTTATGATGTGCACTAATGAGGCAAATCCAGATAAAAGCCAGTGTACCTTTCTTGATTACTGTCATATTTTGATATTACATTCTTGGCATTTCACCTCTATTGGATCACGGAGGTGAAGAGAAGCAGGACAGATTGCACAGGGATGACATTCAGCAAATTTCCTGTTCCATATTTGGACTTACATTCCTCTTATTAAATATGCAGCAGTAACAACTGATAGGCGGTTAAAGAAAATGGCTCAAAAATGTCCCTCATATTTGTACATTCAGTATATTTAATACATGTGAACTAGTTGCCATTAGATACTGAAAACACATAAACAAATGAAAGGCAGTCTGCACTAGGAAAGCGGAAATGACCTTGCCCTGCAGTGATAGCTTAATCACTGTTACCAATATTGAGTGCTTCAATCACCAATGATCAAAATTTAAAGCTTTAATTACCATTAGCCAATATAACGCTGACAGTAAGCCAGTAGCCGCACTGACAACTGAAATAGTGCTCACTTCCACAAAGAGTGTGTCTTTTTATGATGGCACTGAATCAAAAAGGAATTAACCACTTTGCAAACACAACATCGCTGTGATGAGCTCAGAGTAAATTATGATTAGAAACTGTCATTGTACTGTGTACATGGATCATTTTAGTTGCCATCTGGTTTTATTGCTCCCCTGTGAAAGAAGGAATGGAAGGATTTTTTTAGTTACCAGTGCAGTGACAATAAAGGTAGTCTTCCACTAGCTGTCAAGTGTGGCTTCATATATGGCTCAGTCAAATAATATAATCATCTCTAAGTCAAAATCTCTGAGCTTTTTTATTCTTACTTTACCACATCCATAAATACATCTCAGGCCAGCTGTGCTATTGAAGACATGACTGTCTGTTTGGTTCCAAAATGTTAATTAAACCATGAATTGAATCTGGCCATGAAAAAAGCAACAGCCCATGTATGATAGAAATGGAGATCACGAAGAAGGGAGGGGTCCATTCATCTTGACTTTTAAGAACATTAGGCTGATGGCTGAGTGCAGTCCAACCCTTCTCATACACACTTACAGGGAATGTTTCATTGGACGTTAAATTAATTTCAGATTTCGAGTCATTAACCTCTTAATGAATGAGTCCTTCGAAAGTGGAATCATTTCATTGGACAGCTAGAGTATTCAGGACATTTATTTCACTTCCATTTCACCATCACAGCAGCAGCACGTACAGATTTAGAAGTCATCGCTCTGTGAATGACCTTGACTGCAGCGTGACTGTGGTGTTATGTTTGAGATGTCCGAGACCTCTTCACCAATCTTCTTCAATTGAGATGTTCCGCTCTCAAAAACCCAAAAATGTGTCAGTATCTTATTCTTTTGCTTTGTTACCCATTCTCACAGTGTTGTTTCCACGTCTGCATACTCGATAGCGTGAGCCGTTTCTTTCACCCAAAGTGGCGGTGATGTGAGCGACAGGCTGGGTTCTGCTGCTTACATAAGCTGTCAGTGCTGGGAACTCTGTATTCCCAGATCAAAGTGAGGCCTGTCTGAGCAGCTGAAGTGCCCTTAATATGTTCACCTCAGCAGGAGGATCCACAGGCTGGTTCTGCCTGCCTCACTGCCGCTGGTTCCATGACTCGGAAAAAGAGACTTTTTTCATCTCAAGAGGGATAGATTAAAAACCATAATAGTATTTCCTTGAACGCTTTCCTGAGTAAATAGGTAATTCATAGTAAAGTTTGAAAGGAACTAGAAAATGCAATTTCTGAAGAAATTGCAATGTGAATGCTGGCTTTTGAAAGACTGACTCTAAATTGGACTGCTGGCTTTAATTTGGATAAAGAAGCAGCTGAAGGGGTATGAATGAGTTGGAAAAAGTGGGAAATGGGTGGGTCAAATTAGGGAATCTCAATCAATATTTTCAAAACGTATGGATAGGATTTAAAAGTTGAATAAAACTCCTAATGTATGAAAGATGTGGAACATTTTAAGGTTTGAATGGAGTATGAATCAGTAGATAAGAGTTGAAAATGCATGAAAAGGCAGCTGAAGAAGTGTGAAGAAGTTGGAAAAGTGGGAAAGGGATGAAGCATGCAAAATATAGAGTAAGTAATGAAAGAAGTTCAAATGGGAGTTTTAGAGCAAGGACTTAAATGAGTTTCAGTGCACTGAGATGAAGTTGAGGTTTACTCTAATTGTGTTTGTTGGAATAAAGATAAAACATCAGCTGAGGTCTAAACCCTGACAAGAGTTGAATTATAAGCACTTTTATTTTTGAAAAACCATCCCTGTTAACACATACAAATGACACTGTGTGTGTGTGTGTGTGTGTGTGTGTGTGTGTGTGTGTGTGTGTGTGTGTGTGTGTGTTTATGTGTCTGTATGATTTGAAATAAAGGAGCTGTGATAAATTATACAGTATATCACCATCATCTCTGTTTTTGACAAGTAGCTTCAGAGATGCTTCAGATAACATGGGCAATAGAGACTTTTAGACAGCACTCTCTACCCGTTTAGACAATTTATTCAAAAACCCTGAGTCCTATTTCGATGGAAGAAAATTGGATGAGAGAGGACAAATTTGTCTACATTTTGATGTATAAATTGTGCTTGTGAAGTGGAAGCTGTGGGAGTACAATGATAATGTGTTGAAGATTTTTGATAAAATTTGAAGGCCTGGACCTATAGCACATACTCTGGATCTGAACATTCCACCCAATACACACAAATATGAAGATCTGAGAAGGGCTATAAACTTTATGAAACTTGAACTGCCATTGTGTAAAAAGTATGAATGATATGAAAATGTTGAATTAATGTGAGAAAGTCCCAAGTGTTGTGAATTGTTTAAAGCTTGAATGAAGTTTCTACGTGAGTGTATGAATGATTTGGAAGAGGTTGAAAATGAATGTGCTTGAATGTTTTTCTGATTGACTTCCATTATAACTAAGATTCAAACAAAGTTGAATATTTTAAAAAGTTTTAATGGGATTCAAAAGTTGAATAATACCTTCAATGTATGCAAGATGTGGAACATTACAAAGTTTGAATGACGTTTGTAGCTGAAAGCATGAATGAGTAGATAACAGTTGAAAATGTAAGAAACAGTGTGAAAATGCATACATTTTGAACATTCCGTCCATTCATGATTTTTATCAGGTATGATGTTTACTATGTTCACCATCTTAGTTTAGTGTGTCAGCATGGTAACGCATAGCTGCAAATGATGGGAAAGTCATTCGTTTTGCAGGTATTTGGTCATAAACGTATTAAACAAATTGAAATTTTGGCACATAACTGTCTGCTGCAAAGTTCATGGCAATCCAATCAAAAGTTGTTGAGACATTTCATTCAAAAAGGAATGAGGAAAGTGCAAGAGAAAAAGTAACGGGAACACCATAGTCTGTAGAATTCATCCTCTGAGAACCATGAATGTCTGTATAAACTGTGAGCTAAGCCATGTTTTAGATTTTGTGAGACATTTCACTGGATGAGTGAAAACTTTGACTATCTGGTGGCACAACAGGAAAAGTCAGAGGACCACCAAAATCATTAGGATTCATCCTCTGGGCACCATGAATGTTTGTACCAAATTTGATGGCAAATCATCTGATAGCTGTTGAGACATTTCCCTAAAAAACAAAAATGTCAACCTCATGATTGTGTTACAGGAAAAGTCAGGGGACAACCAAATTCAGTCAGCTTCATCCTCTGGGGACCATTAATGGCTGTACACAATCTCATGGCAATCCATTCAACAGTTGTGATATTTTAGTTCAGACTGAAGTGATAAACTGACTGGTTTTTGGACCCATGACCTCAGTATTTCTAAAATCCTGACTATGGCTCTGTAGACACAAGAAATCCTTTGGGATCAATATGTTCTATCTTATAACAGACAGCAGGTAGACCCTCAGTTGTCTCTCTAGGATTCAGGATACATGACTTTTGATGGACAAGTCAAAGTCAAACCAGTGAATATCCTGTCACCAATAAATCTTTCTATCCACTTTGCTGCCTGCTATTGCTATTGACCTTTTTATTTCACTTCTTCCTCTCCTCACTTCCTCCTTCCCAAGTCTCCCCAGACAGTATGAATCCATCTTTGGAGGTAGATAATCACAAGTTTTCCCAATTATATCCTATTTCCATGTTCCGTCGTTAGGAGACCTCGTTAGTCCCGTGTGATGCTATCAGTGATTGATCACAACCATCAGCCTCATGTCCTGTCTCACATCCTCCACCCGGAACATCAAGAACGCTAAGCCCGATAAACACGGCTGATAAACTCTGAATGCATTTGATTACGGTGACTTGGAGCCCCGCCAAGATGCCTAACCATTAGTCGCTATGCATTTTCCTCATTGACATCATTTGGGAGCCACAAAGCAGTCAGTGATAGAACGTATGTGACGACAAATCATCTTCATGCGTCACTGATTTTACCTGGGGAAATAACAGAGCTGTAAACAGATTGAGAGACAATGGAGCATTTATAGTCTTCCACTTAGTACATCACATTACTAAATTATGGTATTTGTGTTTATGTGAGTGTTTGTCGGTGCGTTAGTGCATGTGCAGTATGCCTAATGGAAATGTTCACACTTTAACCTGTCCGTCACATAGCATAACCAAGATGTAGAGGGCTTTAATTAACGGAGTAGATCCTTATCGTCATGGGAACAGATGTGATAGGGCGTTACTGACGTGTTTTGCCACCTTTAGAGATTTGAGAATTATACAGTGTGAAACACTGGACGCGCGCACACACACACACACACATGCACATATGTTAGGCTGCCATCAATTCGTAGCAAACATTTTGCCTTGTCTTAACAGAGCTTTAGAGCCTTACATGTGTGTCCAAGCAGATCAATAGGTGCTCACTATAAAATGGACACAGGCGTAAATTAACACACAAGGGAGCTGCCAAGACACCACCACAAGACCCACCAGGGTGTAATTTGGACAAATACATATCTGCTGCCTGAATGGACAACAAGTATTTAATGGTGCAATTTGCTGTACTGTTTTTTATTTAAGACAGAAAGTGAGCTTTTATTTAATATGTTGAGTAAAGAGTGCATTATCATTAATTACTAGATTCAGTCTTACAAGTGAGCACAGTTACTGTATCATGTAAAAGAGCACAAAATAAACTCAAAAACCTTTGTTCTTTCCTGGTACATCTTAACTTTGTACTTGACTGTTATACATGTAAGTATCATGGATTATCAAAACATTTAAAACATAATCCTTACACTTCATGGTATTTGCAGAAGGTAACTGGTGACTAATTGCAAAGCATCTTCCACATTTTACTTCCACTTATTATAATTACTGAAGGTATAATGTTGAAAATGTTCATGTAAGCCTCCACTACACTCATCCAATGTATTTTTGAAACAAAGCCAACACATTGAAAGTGACACATTTAACACCAGACTTGTATGTCTCAAGCAATGACATCAAGAACGCAACTAGTAGCATCACACTACACAATTAATGCAAAGGGAGACAGCAGGCTTTC
This sequence comes from Thunnus maccoyii, assembly GCF_910596095.1. NCBI lineage: Eukaryota > Metazoa > Chordata > Actinopteri > Scombriformes > Scombridae > Thunnus > Thunnus maccoyii. Next base: position 11,567,264 of record NC_056555.1, read on the forward strand.
ACATTACCTTTAAATTTTAAAAAAAGCGATGGATGATGGTTTTATTTTTTTTATTTTTTGGTTTTATAAAATAGTTACATGCACTAGTTATGATGTAGTCAAAAAAATCCAGCTTTATATCAAATGAACAGTGCATACCAGCTCTAAATATGATCTGAGAATTGGTAATGAACCAACGAATAACAAAATTAATCCAGGAAGGAGTTGAGCATAAAGCAAACAGTAATAGCAGTATGAAAGGAAGATATGAGTTTTAGGGACAGCAGTTGCTGAATGGAACAAACTAGTAAACTTAACAACTGGCCAGATTAATGGTGACTGGGCCAATCACAGGCTGGAAGTAGGGCTACAAGCAACGGTTATTTTCATTATTGATTAATCTGTCAATTATTTTTGCGATTACTTAAACAGAAGATAGTGAAAAATCTCTGTCATTGTTTCCCAAAGCGACGTCCTCAAATGTCTTCTTTTGTCCCAACCAACAGTCCACAACCCAAAGATTTTCAGTTTACCAGAAGACTAAATAAACCAGAAAATCTGTTCTTTCTATACATTTGAGAAGCTGGAATCAAAGAATTTCATTGTTTTCTTAAAAAATGACTCCAAACAATTAATTGATTATCAGAATAGTAATAGTGATTATTTCAATAGTTGGCAACTAATAAATAAATCGACTAATTGTTGCAGCTCTAGCTGGAAGCAATCACTGACACAACTAATCACCACAATGCGAATAGCTAGCTATAGCAACAGAACAAATACAGCACCACACAGTGACATGCGTCAGATTTAAAAAACAAATAAATTTAACTATTCTCCCCTTTTCAATCTTTCCGGGACTTTTAACATTTCTATTGAGCATAGCCCTTGCGGCCTGGTATATAAGTGTATATAAGTGGAAGCTATTTCCTCAAAGCATTCTGTAATCACTCCAAATCTTCTCTTTGCCTCTCTCCACTTACTCTCTTCTCATGCTAAGAAAAAACCCACTATGGTTTGCTTCATAGCAGCCCTTAAAATGTTAACAAAGTGTTTAACAATGTGGTGAACGTGTCATGCTCATAGGAGGCAGCGGTATCTTAGCTGCTCCAACCTCCAGGCAAAATCCTGCTGCTCCACTCCCACGGCACGTCGCTTACATACCCTGAATGTAGCACAGGCATTTAACATGTACAATGCACATATTCACAATGAAAAATAGGTTGAAATTATACCGGTAAACATGAGCTCAATAAAAAACTAGACTTTCTAAAACTTCCTCCATTACTGTCACTGAATATGATTAATTAAGTGCAACCTCGTCTTGAACACACACATACACGCACACACAATGGACTCTTTCATGCTGCAAAGGGTGTGCGCACAAACACACCAGCTTAGATGCACATACTGTACAGTACATGCACGGGCTGAGCTGAGACATACAGACACAGCCACGGATTCTCACATACACACACACACACACACACACACACACACACACACATTTATATGCACACAGACAATAGCCTGCAACTCCCCTCCAGCCTGGCAGGTAATTGCTGTCTATGGGGGGACAGGTGCTTCTACAATAGAGCTCTATTCACTGCCACTGTAATTACCTAATTGAAAAGCTCACAGGGGAAAGAGAGAGTGTGTTGGTGTGTGTGTGTGAGTGAGGGACAGTGGAGAGTGGGGTAAAAAGAGGAGAAAGGGAAAGATAAGCTCTGGGCTTTTGGAACACAATGAAGCTATACACTTCACACCACACACACATATGACTGTACACATACCCAAATACTGTACCCGTAATCGTACATCGTACACATCCGTGTTTCTATGACAATATTTTTGCAACCATGCACAAAATGCTCATATGACCAGACACAGAAGCAGATCACGCTGGGGGTAAATATTGTCGAGCTGTGATTGAGGGATGGAGTGAAGGAGGGAGCGGTAATGGGAAATCTATTGTTGTACGATGAGGATGCAGCAGGGAAAAAGAGGAGGAGGGTCAGGGTACACTGGGATATAAAAGCGGCAGGGTCACTTTCATTTCTGATGTCAGCCCCTCTATCTCAGTGCCCTTCTGCTTTGGCTTCAAGTTTTATGTGGGATCTATAGACAGGGGAGAGCAGATGGGGTCTGTGTGTGATGCGTGTGTATTGTATGCATTTCCTGTGTGAATGCATGCTGTGCACATGTGCATCTGATTGTATTCCCATTATATATTTTTCTATTCTATAGCATGTTACCTTATATCGCATCAGCGTAAAGCGCACATTTAAAGAAAGTCTTAAAACAGGAGTGACTAAAACTCTGTGGAGAATCATCTAGCTTTGCTCTTTTAACACTGATGCTAGTTTTTATAATAGCAAATCCAGATACTCAAAGCACTTCAAAACCCCACTGAACATCCCATTTTGTTGCAACCTGGCAAGCAGCAACTCAATAATCTGTCATGCTTATGAAGACAATAGCGTCTCGTTATTGTCCTTGGATACATTTGCCTTACTGTAGCAGCCTTGTTTTGGCTCTCATGTGCGCCTGCGGTCTAGTACAAAGGTAAGGAGCTCATATCCCCAAGGCTAGCATTTCTAAGCAGGCACAGCCTCACATTGGGCGCTCTTGAAATGTGTGGAGGTGAGAACTTCTGCAACAAAATCCCTCTTTGAAATCATTCAGATGCTGTTTCTCGAGCAGCAGAAAAAATATGAGCATGTTTGATGAGCGCATTGGGTATTTTTGTATTCGCAGTGTGGTTTGTCTTTGAAAGTTTCCATGCCCTCTGATGGGTGCGGGGAAAAAAAAAAAAGAAATGCACATCAGGTATGAGAAACTGGGTCAGACACTGAGGTGGATTTCAAAGGTGGATTCTTGTAGCAATAAAGTGTGAAGATAGGAATTTAGGAATGTAAAAAAGCAGGCAGGACAGAAGATGAAAAGGGGGTAAAGAAGGAAGGAACATGCAGACAAAAACAAGGACATGGACCGTATTTGGCAGACGGCCTGATAATGGTGGGAGATTCCTGAATGCTGGCTCCCTTGAAAGCAGCAGGATTTTGCAGAGAGCTGGACAGACATCCTTTGGCTTGGCTTTGTGGCATCTGCAGTGTCGGGTCTGACAAACACACACAGAAAATAAGCTGTGAAGTAAATAAACCGATCTGTTGAAATACCCATCACTCTCTCTCTTTCTCTCTTTTTATATGACGTAACGAGTGGATCACTGAAGCGAATTCTGTGTCAGTGTGAGCAAAGATGTCATATTCCATCTCACTGGGCATCAAACGTACCCTGTAGTCGCACTCATGTAAATAAGAAGCTCTGAATATGACATTCTGTTTGTGAGGAACACTCAGGCCTTCATGCTTCTCTCTGTCTCTCTTATCTCCTACAGCAGTGATATGTAGACCCTATTACAACATGTAAATGACCCCCTACTGTGCAATCTAGAAGTACGATATGACATACATGCTCAAATGTGCGGAGAAGAAGTTGTATAAAGTATGAGAATGACTGTGTGTATGCATGTTTGAACACCTGTGCATTATGCATCCATATACAGTACTGTATGTGTGTTAAGACTCAAGCTGTCATAATCAGACAGATGCTGTCTTGTCTTTTTATATAGGCAAGTCATTTGAAGAGGAGGAACTTATGATCAAAGCATACACTCACTATAAATGACAAATATATACAAGCACAGCCAAAGCTCACAGAGCCCATAGATGTACAGAACCAATCAAAAGTTTGGACACAGCTTACCATTCATTTGAATGAGAAAGTGTGTCCAAACTTTTGACTGGTACTATCTGTACCACTTTCTAATCCGACATGCTTTATATTTGGTTAATAAATAATTTATTAATGTTTTGATCAGTAATACGCTTCAGTAAGGAACATTTAGATTTCTGGATTATGAAAAATCTCTTTTGGTTGGTGTTATGTCTTGGTACTGGCTGCAAATCATAGACCTAAAGAAAAAGTAGATCAAGGTTTTTTACGCCTACATCGGGTGATTACACCCCTCATGATTTATGTCCAGTGCCAATGCAGGAAGTAGTGTGCGTTTTACGTAGTGAGGTGGAAAATTTGTGTGTGGAGGTCGGGTTGATGGATGGGCATGTAGCACATATCTGACCCTAAAACTCACATTCACCTTTTTATGAATTATGACCGCAATCTTTTCTAATTTTAACCAAGTGTTTTAGTTGCCCAGCACTAACATATCTTAACCATAGTTTGCCATAACCATGTGTGTTGTGTGTTTCCCTAACCATAGCATAGTTGTCATGTGCAGATATTGTAGAGGCAAGATTTTAAAAAATGTTGTGATTAGGCATTGAATATATTCCAGGGTTTTGGGGAAACGTCCAACAATTGACATTCATGTCTGTCGATAGGGGTTAAAATTGGTCATACAGGAAGTTCTGGACAATGGACAATTCAACAACCAAAATCAATTCAAGAATTTAATTAACGTTAGTTACAACTCATAAACTTTTTATAGTGTATGCCTTATACACTGTGAAAGTAGTGAATTATTAGTTGTGAATCTATTTAATCCTACGAGCAGATGTTGCAACAAAATGGCTGGAGGGATGGTTTGTTAGTCCATCATGCATCAAAACTAATGACATTCCCAATTAGCCTCAACTGCACTCTGTGTTTAGTTGTAATTAGCAAATGTTAGCAATCCAACATGCCCTCCAAACATCCAAATATAAGCATTGTCATTGTGACCATGGTAGCATTTAGGTCAAAGTGCCGCTGGACCTCAGTACAGCTTAGCACAGTATAGCATAGCTGTAGATGCTCGTTTTGTTATCTCACTGCATTTAGAGGCATAGCATCAATGTAGCTCGTGTTGATGGATGCAGCAAGTTTCCCCTTGACCTGTGATCTAAAAAAGGATTTATCAAGCTTCACTTATCCACCTCTTTAGGTTCTTGTGCTTTCAGTTTATCTAAAATCCTTGTCCTTCTGTGAAAGAGAAAATGAGTTCCTCCATATTATATTTAAAGCCCTCTCTAGCTAAATAGGTGTTTTGTGGCATATATCCCTCATGGTTAAGGTTGTTCACCCTTTGTAATCAATGAATACAGCTCATAATCATCCCACTATATATTTACAGCTACAATATAAAGCACATCTATATGAGCTTCCACCATGAATATTTTTCTGTTTTCTCATGATGATATCATTGTGAGGTCTAACTGTTTTCAGGAGAGCAAGATCCAAAAGATAGAGCACCGAAGCAACAAAATGCCCTAATTGCTATATTGGCTACGACAGCCTTGTTCTTTCCATTGCTAACACACTCCATCAGCCCTTTCTCTGTCCTCCCACTATGAACTCTTCAACATTATGCCCTGTGACAATGAGGAAAAATCTCCAACCTTTCCTGGAATTTTTATGTCTCCCTTTTTTGACCCTCACAAACACAGACACACACACAGACACACACACACACACATACATTTAATTATTCGGTGATGTCCCCATTTTTCCCCTCATCTTCCACTCTACCCACTCGAACTCGCTCTAAATGCTGGAGGTCACGTATTTATTTTAAATAGTTTCTCTTCCAGCCGTGGTGGCACAAAAGAAATAAAAATCAGAGTTATTTATTATGATATAAAACATGTAGTTTCAGGAAAATGAAACCTTGGAAGGATGGACGATATTGAATTTTTCAACATGGTGCTCAATTCAAGCCATTGTCTCACTCTCCCTGGGGACCTGGCCTGTTACATGTTGCATTTAAGCACACAGGTCAATAAAGGTAATTGATAAGCTCTCATATGGATATATAGTGATGAATGAAGGATATTTCTGGTGCAATGAATCAAACTACCTCAGGAGCCATAAACGGATGGTTGTATCCCCCACCTAATGGGAATAAGCATAAACTCATTCCCTATAGTCAATGCCATACGATGTCACAGACAAGCAGCTGTATACTGCTGTGTTATTGGTCCATCACTTACACTTTATGAGCACCTAGAGCTGAGGCAGAAATGGTGTAGCACCTCGGGTGGGCTAGTCATACATTATTGGCAAGTCCATTGATCTATCCAAGGAGGCGATAGAAACATAGCATCAATCTTCAAGTTGGAAAAAAAAGGTGCCTTATACTGGTTAAGATAGAAAAATCAAATGTGAGATGTTTATATTTGGCTGATCCAAACCCATGTGACAGCAAACAATGTAAAAATAAAGTGGTATTTTGATTAAAACCTCAGAAATGGCTTATTTGTAGAATATCTGAGAGTTTTATCTTATCATATTTTATCTTTTATAATAAAATAACATTTTCCTTCTTTAAAATACACTCGTATAAATATAACAAACCTTTTGAGAATAAAGCTAAAAAGATATTTTCTTCACCCAGCACTAGTGGACATATGAAAAAACGCTACCCTCTGGTGGTTAAAAATAACACAATCTTACAAAACTGAAATGATCTTTAATATAAAAAAAGACACAGACATATAAACCAGTAAACATGGAAATGTAACAAAGGATATTCTAACAATACAACCATACAATACATGAAACTGATAATGATAACATTTTAATTTCAACCCTTAGCGTCCAAAATACATTCAAAGGTGCAAAAACCAGTTACAGTAAAAAAAAAACAAAAAAAAAACAACACTTTGGTATCAGGAGAGGAATTTGTAGCTTATTCTCATGTTCAACAGCATTTTTCTGCACGAGTGTATGCTGATAGACTGTGTATCAAAACTAACTAAACAGGATTTTAAGCATACTTGTGTGTCTTGATTGACACAACACATCCTTTAAAAAAAAAAGTAGTAGTTAATATCTAATTATGATCATAAACATTCAGGCTCAAACCGACAGATGAAAATGTAAAAAAGTTTACTTAGAACCTGATATCACAAAAATGTAGACCAACATAGGACATAAAAACAATATTTTCTCAGCAGGGATGGCACCTACAGTACATATGTGAACAGTGCAGTATGTGAATCATCCTGTTTAGTCAAAATATGAATTATATAACCTGTGTACCAGTACTCTAACAGAGGTTTTATAAGCTTATCCACTACTACTATAGAAATAACATGAAGAATTGCAGAAATCATTTATACAGTCTCTTGAAAATTCACAATACAGTACCTTATTTTTACATGCATGACCATCTTGTTGCTAATCAAGTGGTTTCTGAAGGTTGTAAAAGTGGTCCAGTGCATATATCTAAGAAAACGGGCCCTGCAGAAAAAGCCCATTGTCCAGTTCTGATATGGTTTTGTCTCTTTTAATAATAAAAGTTTTTCACATGGTTCAATAAATTCTCCAATATGGAAAGTCAAGAGCTCCTCTTCCAAACTTTTACAGATCTTTTGCAGCACAAGGAATGATCTCCTTTAGTCAATAACCAAAGGCACCAGAATACAACGACACAGAAGAGAAACTGTTGGTTTAAAAAACAACTCCCCAGTTCTCAGTTAACTATAAAAATATTCAAACTCTGTGACAGAATTGAGCCAAATCATTTAAAAGCCTGCGTGTACACCTGTAGCAAACATTTTTGTGTTTGCTAAGTTTAGTACTATGCTCCAAGGCCAACTGGCCTACGCTTCATTTAGATCACGCTCTTATCCAGAGCAATTTACAAGAAGTGAGCAGTTAGTCTTAAATCAGTTTGTCAGATAACAAACTGTTTACTAAGCTATAGTGGTTGTGTTTCAGTCGAAAAAAAATGTCCTGCTGTTCAAGCAGGGTTTCAAGATTAGATGTTAGGCATTAAATTTCTTGATCAAGGACAGCAAGTACATATGGCCAGCCACAATTAGCACCGTTCCTTGTCTTGGCAACGAATCTTGTAAAACTGAGGCTAAAAAGAGTCTGTTTTTGGGCCTCTATTCCATCATTGTCATTCATTTTTGTCACCGTCCGCTTGGGGCCTTCCTGTTGATGTTTGCCAGGCTGTGTGCCAGCTTCTTGGTGAAGGGCGCGTGGGATTTACCACAGTAAGTATGTGTCGTCTTCAACAGTTCGTCCTCAAGAGGAGTCAACAAAGAATTCAGTGGGTCCGCGCCAAATGAATACTGGAATGACAAAACGAGTCATAGGTTAGATTTAATGTAGCGTAAAATATTGATTCCAAAGCACAGAATATCCATTTTGAAAATCCTACATTTTTTTATTTCTTATTTCTCTGACCCGGAAATGTGATTTCAGTGGAAGTGCAGTCCAATTCCTCAGGCAGTGCTTGGAGCATTCACACCCTCCTGAATGATGATGTCATGGGTGATGTCTGTGAGGGTTTAGGGTTTAGAGAGGACACTGGAACTGGCCTGGAGACTGGCTGCCCACCACTAATTTATATGGACCCTAACCCTTCACGAAGAGACCAAGAAGTTCTCTCCTGAGTGTAGTCATCCACTGATAATGAAGAACTTTTGAAATGTGCTTCAACAGTGCAGAGTATCAGAATATTTAATTCATGTTCTTTTGTGTGTCCAACTAGTCTCACTTCGCCAGGCAAGTTGACTTATATTTTTCTACCCCTTCATGTTTTCGGAAAGCTGGAAATGTGGGTGGTGGTAGCCTAAAGGTTGCAGAGCTTAAACCGAGCAGTAGAAATCCCAAACTACTGTCAAAACAGCAAAGTAGTGCTTTGGGCAGCATTTGGGCGTGGAAGATATCTCTCAACTGGATAAATTAAAGACTAAATCCGCAAGGCATGCTGAACTCAGATGGGACTCCAAATCTAATCTGATTGGTCAGCAGGGCAAAACATAAAGCAGTCAGCACTGTTGAAGTCACTTTTATGCTATAGGCTTACCGTCCGGTGATAACCGAGGATTACAGAAGAAATTTCATGTCTTCCCAATAATGAAGGAGCCTTTACAATGCTCCGAGGAAATCAAAGGGGAATTACCATTTTTATGCCGGCTCATTTGCTTCTGGTTGGGTTCCTGATATTGGGTAACAAAGAGAATGGCGTTTTTATGAGCACATACTTACACGCACACACATACACACCCGCCGGTCATAAAGTTGCATTTACAGTTTGTGTATTGATTTTGTGTGGCTGATGGGGCACTGTTGATGCGCGGACTCCAACTCTAAGTGTACCATCGGCTGTAAAATTTAACTACAGCTTCCTGGGCTCAGCTTTTGCAGCAGAGGGAGGGAGGAGATTCTTAATGACGGACAGACCGCTGCGGTCTGTTTGAGACGCACACATACGAACAGACAGACAGGAGCAATGCTGTTTGTATTCTCATTTCTTTGTGTGCGGGTGAAGAGCAGAGCCACTGATTTACATTAGTCACCAGTTTATTAAGAGTGAAATTTTAATTTTAAAGTTACAATTAATAGCTTATTTTGACATAAACATAATAAACATAATGCAGGGCTGTCACAGTTAAGTAATCCTTGGCCCTTTTTCACAATTTAATTAATTAATCAGAATAAATTTAAAGGATTAACCAAAAATGAAAATAAATGGACATGTTTATTAGCCTTTGTCTCACTGTGGTGTGTATTGGTTTTTCAGTGACGAGTATGACATTTTAACTATTTTCAGTGGATGAGCATTATGTGAATTTGGTAAGCAGCCAAGCAGGTCGGGTTTGTTCGTTTTGTCCCCTCTGTCATAGATGTTTATGTTTTTTGCAGAGACTACATATAGACATGTGTTTACATACATGAGTGACACATATCAAACTGTGAATAAGAAAGCTGAGGAAAGAGGAAATGCTACTTTTTGCAATGGTTTCATTCATCATCAAGTTAATCATCCCCTCGCTGCACTTCTCCTGCATAACTACCATCTCCTGTCATTTTCTCACCTGTCCACCAGTTTTCTTCAAGTGTGTTTCCCTCAACATATCACCTTAGCAGTCACCTGACTACACACCTGCTCCCCATTAGTCATCAGCTCCAGTATATATGTGCTCTCCAACCAGCATTCACTCTTTTGCTAGATTCCCTACGTAACCCAAGCTTTGAACATGCCTCCCTGTCGGACACTTATAGACTTGCTTGCCTGTCTGTTTAGTTTCTAAATGGCTTCTGTGAAAGTTGAAGTGTTCTGCCTTTGCAAACTTGCATATTAGATGAAGAGGAGTTGAACTTTTTTACCCAATTAGACAGTAGATGGGAAAATAGGGCAGGATTGCACATTGGGTCATTACTACTGTGTCTGTCCCCCACATGTGGGTTAAGTCATGAATTACTATAAACACTCTAAAGTTGAATTACTTCTTGAGACTTTTAAAATGTCCGAATAACTAGGATATATTTCAACATGGAGTAAAAAAAGTACCCGTAAAGACTGTTTTAATGTTACCTCTATGTTTTCTGTGTGAGTCTGTATTTAAATCCTCTTTCCTGTGCCACTTTTTTGGACCATCACACTTTTACCAAGTTCCCAATGTGTTACTGTCCTTGGTTATTCACTCCACACAGTAAACTGATATCCTGAGGCGCTGCTGCAGAGGAACAACAAAGAAATGGATGATATGGTCTGTCCAGTGAGATTAAACACACGGACGACAAATCTATACTCCTCCATCCTCCAGGCAAACCAGACTTAATCACATATCTATAAAAGCATCAATACCTACTATACATAAACTATTGGAAAAGCAGTGTACATGCATGGTGTGTGTTCATGAATGCTATGGGCCCTTGGGTGGGGTTAGGGTTAGTGTGCCAGTGCATACAGTGCAGGTACATATGTGTCTACTGCTGTAATTGATCTTGCCCTATAATGCTGTAGTCTTAACTGCAGGCCATGGATAAGGTATGGATCAGCCAATGCCTTGATCTATGTTCAATGCTTTGTTAATAGGAAAGCAATGAGACTCCCAATGTTGATGTCTTCATTAAGTAAATGCCACTCCTGTCGTCAATATCATTACACTGCCGCTAAACAGCCCATAAACATCCTCACGGGGGGAATTAGCTTTCCCTCCAATCTTCTGCCAATGGTGGAGATTTGTGTCTTCCAGTGCAGACAATCAGGTGTCACTGACACTTAAGGTGCCCACACGTGATCAGCAGTAAAACTGCTCTGCGCTGGTTGTGCCGTTGTTTTCCCACGAGGAGAGCGGTGTGCCCAACTAGGCTGAAGTGCTACCCTTCGTGTGGCGCACCACTCGAAACTGCCACCAAGCACTGTGCTCAAGGTTCAGATTATTTCAACTTTGACCGCCGTTGCCACTGACCTTCCAAGGCCCAACAAATGAGAACACAGCTGTATGTGACTTAGCCAGAAGTGACACATGCAAGCAGGGGAGGTAGAGAGTGATGGAAGAAAAGCCGCACTATGCTCTATGCCCTACCTCGTGGTGAGCAGAGAGCAAATTTCTTATCATCCGAAGGCAGCTCTGAGGCCTTTAGGGTCAGCACCAATCCAAGATCTCATCTTGGATGGTAAAGAAACGGCAGAGGTGTGTCACTAAGGGTTATAAAAGGCCTCCACCCATCAGATGTTCCTCTAAATTACACCTGCAACACTTTCAAAAGGCTCAGCATGCCTTTTTTAACCTTGATTATACCCGAGAGACATTTAATGGGGTGCACTTGTTCCTTTTCAATCACTGTTCTGGTGGACAGCTAATTTTAAACTCAGATCTGAACAATGTGCAAAAATCCCAAAGATGTGGGCACAAAAATAACAAGAGTCCTGTAATGCATATCATAAAACCTAAATATGGAGGAACCACTCAAGCACTAAAACACACTGAGGCATGCTCACCTTTCGTATGGCCTCATAGACGGCTCTGAAGGCAGGTTGTTTGTGGTCGTGGTAAACCCCTCTGTTTCCATGCAGTATGTAGATGCCATCTTCCTCAGCTGAGGCACAGTTGCTGCCGTAGATACAATGGTCTGGACGATAATTCCACTGGCACGGAAACTCCAGCAAGCTCTCTGGGGATGGCGATGCACAAAGACATACAATTTAGTTGACAAATGAATGCCACAAAGTGGGGTATCCTGTGCACTTTTACAGGTGTGATAAACTAGCAAATTTGGACCTGTCAATGACAATGAATCCAACTTCAATATATCTATGGGGGCTGAAAAGCATTATCGATCTCTATGCACATATGGACATATAAATGCTATATATGCACTTACCAGGGTTATGGTGGAAGATTATATTAAGAAGGTCCTGGTCTCCCCAGGTTATGTTGAGTTTGTATTTTTGAAGTAGAGGCATCAGCAGCTCCTCCCAACGGAGCCCCACCAACGTCATGTCATTCTGTCAGCACACACACATTTATACATAAGTCACACTTACATCCTGACACATAAGTGTCCTGACACATAAGTGTCAGGATGTAAGTGGTTAAGCATTGGGAGCTTTGCATTGCAACAGGATCAAACTGAATCCCTTCACAAACCTGCAAAACAACTGCAGCAGAAGGGGGACACCCTGTGGCCAATAAGGGTAGTACACTTAAATGCCACTACATAAATGTGTCTTCATCAGTCATGAGTACCTTAAAGAACATATTCCTCATCCTTGTCATGTTCATGATCATGACCCCTGAGTTGATGCCCGTCCTGCCGTAGAAGGGGTGACGGGCGAAGCGGGTGTACCAGGCGATGCGGGGCTCCTCGTGCTCCGGGGCCATGGCCGCCAACTGTGAGGAGTTAAACTGGGACAGAAACGCCCACAGCTGGTCTACAGGCTGCAGGAAGAGGATGTCTGAGTCCACGTACACTATCGAGTCAACATGCTTTAGGATCAGCTGCAGAGATGGCACAAACACAAAAGGACATTTGTCACTTAATGGAAAATATGTAACTATGTGAATGCTCTCGAAAGGGTGCATTGTGATGTTCGCTGACCTTGCAAAGGTAATATCGGCCAGGATAATAAAATGTGATGCATCTAAATTTAAAATGTAGCTGTTTCTTTCAAAAAAAGCCTATATTACATGATTGAGAATGTCATTGTGAAGACTTATTTCTGCTGAGTTTTCTATCTATAAGAAACTCACAGGTAAGAAGAGCCTCTGAGAAGCGCAGGGTTTGAAGAGTTTTTTCCACTCGGCTGCGTTCTCACTGGGGAAGCTGATGGAGTACACTGTGTAATTGAACCTGGAGCGAACAAAACCAGGCCAGGACTCCAACTGAAACACAAATAACATTAGTTTGCTGGTAGTAGAGACTTACAGTTTTGCAGTTTAATAGTCGGTTTCAAATATTTCCTACTCACAGCTTCCATGAAGCTGGCATGTAGCTGATCTTCAGCGAAGATGTGCAGGCAGAGGCTTTTGATGCTGAGAAGCACAGCGGATTTGATCATGGTGAGGGTCTCCTCCAGCCTCTCACCACAGGCCACCACAGCCAAGTGCATGGGAGGTTCAGGTCTGCTCTGGATGCTGCCACCACCTGCCTCGACCTGACCTCGCTGACGCATGATGTACCTGAGTGAAAGGACAGAGAGTCAGACAGATTATTTTATAATAAGTGAAGAGACCAAATTTAAGAACATTAGTCCTAGTGTGGCTGATATCAATTCAACCTTCCAGACGTTCAAGTTTTCATTATGTTTTTACCTCTAACTATGCATTTTCTGAGTCGGATTCATTGACTCAAGACCATGGTTGCATGAGCCAGAGAAGATTCAATTCAACATTTCCTTTTGTTTTAAATTACTGTACTGGGATTAGTGTTTGGCTACAACACCACCGTGTCTTTTGTCCTTCTGATATAAATCACAACTTATGAGATAGAACTACAAAAATGTCATTGGAGAAATTCAAAAAAGTGCAATAAAGTCACTATGACCTGATCATTATGCAGTAATATCCCCTATGGATCTCAACTCACTAGAGGAAGGTGCACACAGGTGTCAGGTGTGGAAAACAGATCTGGGTTTGCAACTGCATCATATGTTGAAGTTTTGACTATATTTGTGGAATCATGATGATATATGGACTTCAAATATACCTTCATGGTTTTTAATCGATTTTTAAAATGACAAATTGTATGACTGATTTGGGCTGTAGGAAAAGGCATGTTTTCCTATGACAACTGTAGTGTAACCTTGGTGAAGCAGACATACTCATTAATAAATCTCTGAACTTGCAAGCAGCACTTGAGGATTTTTTTTCCCAGGATGGTAAAGTCGTGACCCGCCCTACTCTGCCTCTGATTGGCTTACCCATATTCTTACCCTAACTCTAACCAATCCCAGTCCTCATGCCTTAAGCTAACCAACCCAACCAACGAATGCAACAACTAATAGTATCCAATCAGAGGCAGAGTGGGGCGGGTTATGCCTTCACCATCCTAGGAAAAAAGGCATCCAGTTATAGCTATATATTTTGCCTGCACAGAGCCAGCCAGCGTCACATTCCTACACACCACACGAGGATGAGAAACCCACATGTGTGCCCATGCCTACCGTATGAAATGCAATTATGTTACCTGTTTCGACATTTAAAAGCGGGAAAAGACGTGAAAACCCCAGACCTACCTATTGTACCAGTGTGGGCTTTGGGGCCCAGTTTTGTCCGCGGCCCCTCGCCTGGCTCCGGGGGCTCTCGGGGGGATGAAAATCCTCTTCGCTCCGTTTCCCCCGTTTCCGTCCGAGTCAAATAGCTTACTGTAAACATACAAGCCCGAAAACACGGCGAACACCGTGCACAGCATTAGTGCACGAATGTAACGCCGCATTATGGAGTTTGAAACCGCAACTCGGGGGTACAGTCATGGCACAGAGGCGAATAATAATAACCGTGAAGTGTGACGCAATGGTAAGGCGTTTCCGGTCAAATTTAAGAAAATAAAACTCTTGGAGGTTTCGCAGTTGTAGAACTACGCCCTCTGGCGGTCGCAATATGTACTGCATTCATTTGTCAAGCTTTAAAGGTGCAGTATGTAGAATTTAGAGCCATCTAGCAGAACGGACTTGGCAGAAGTTGAATATAATATTCATAAGTATATTTTAATTTTTTACTCAGCTGTACTTGTCCTGCAAACTCTCTGAATCTGCTAAGTTATGTTCCCTGCATAATTGCCTTGCTGTGGTTAAGGATTGGATGGCAGAAGATTTTTTTCAGCTTAATTCTTCCAAAACGGAAATCCTTATTATAGGCCCTGAGCACACTCATGGCCAAGTTCTGCCTGCTCTTGGCTCTCTAGCTCAGCATGTGGTACCCACTGTTAAAAACCTTGGAGTTATTTTAGATCACAACCTCATTTTCGAGTCCCATGTTAAAAGTCTAACTCAGTTGTGCTTTTTCCATTTGAGAAATATCTCTAGAATTAGATCTTTTATTTCTTTTAATGATCTTTTAAGAGTGATTTATGCTTTTATCACTTCTCGTCTGGATTATTGTCATCCAGACAATAACATGTGTTAACATGCCTTGGCCAAAACATGATTGTATGGCTTCAGGGTGTCCAAAATGCAGCCTTTTTACAGACTTTTAATCAAATGATCATATCTCCCCTATTTTAGCTTCCTTTCACCGGCTGTCGGTCCATGTTAGAATTGATTTAATCTGAATTTTACTTTTGACCTTTAAGGCCTTGAACGGTATGGCACCGAGCTACTTGGCAGAGCTTCTAAATCATTACTCACCAGCATATAGCTTGAGATCCTCTGATAAGGCTCTGCTAGCTATTCCCTGGTCAAGGCTGAAGACTAAGGCTGACAGGGCTTTTGCTGTCAGGGTGCCAACCCTTTGGAATAGTTTACCAGAGGAACTAGAAAATTCACTGTATTATTTTAAATCTTCTCTCAAAACTTACTTCTACCATAGGGCTTTTTATTGTTTTATCTGTTTTTTAAAATTTATTTTATCTGTTACTCTAATGTCTTACTTTATCCATTCTTTTTTATCATTACTTATAACTGTTTTATGTGTTATTTTGCTTATTGACTGTGAGTTTGGATGTGATTGTTTTCCTGCTTTCTTTGTGCTATATAAAGTTTATATTATTATTGTTATTATCATTATTATTATTATTATTATTACAATATCAATTAGTGTATAATCACCTGAAAATAAGAAACATGTTTCCATTACCTTAGAATGAGCCCTTTTATATCTACATAAGGAGCAGGTCTTTTTCCACGGAGGCCACCATGTTACACAGTCATATTTCTACAGTAGCCCAGAACGGACAAACTACGCATACTGGCTCTAGAGAGGGCCTTTTGCGTTTTTTGCAAGTTTTGCGGCCACTGTAGGTTCTCCTACATGCTTGGAACTTATGCTGAAATCCATTGCAAGACGGAAATCAGTTCCAAGTCAGTATTCTCGACTTCCAGTCTAAATGCATCCAAGTGGATCTGCTCGGGAAAACATGGACACCTACGGCAAACTGTTTTTGAGGGCCATGTACAAGCAGGGTTTCATTCTATTCTGACACTACAGCATCTGATTTAACAGGTTTACACACTTTAAAAGAGACTGGAGGAGTAGGCAAGTACCGTATGTTCGAAAAGACTTCTATCGAGCACAAATCAACTGAATAGAAATGGCAACTAAAAAGTTGTTAAATTACGTTTTACAAAACAAACACTACATAAAGTAAAAATGGTGAAAAGGTAATCCTGCTTACTGTTGACTGTGTGCTGCTATATTGCTGTGGCTTCAGGTGTCTTTTTGTCAGCAAACTTGGGCTCGATGTATCTTGCCTGAGTTTCCGACTTAGAATTCCACATTGAATGACCGCTCCATTGCACTGTCAGACGTCGTTTTTTTCTGAGTTCAGAGGACAATGGATTGCAGCAATACTGTAGATAGAGGATGAGGGGTATCTGATTTGTTACAATCTACAACCCCACCACTAGATGCCACTTAATCCTACACACTGCACCTTTAAAAAAAAAAAAAAAAAAAAAAAAAAAGAACTTCAATTATATTTTTCTTTATTTACTACCAGTACCTGTCAAAAGTTTGGACACACTTTAATGAGAAAGTGTGTATGTATTTTAAGTGTTTCTGTTCAAAAAATATCGGTGGGGTAGAAGAAATTAAAAACCATAATTTGGATAACAAGATTACTTGGTCTGTGTAGTCACTTATGACTTTTAAGACCCATTTGTGCAGGTACGCACAATAAAATTTTGGCCTTTTCTCATACATATCTACATCTTTTTCATTTGCTTTCATGATAATACTTGAAGGCAAGTCTCTCAGCCTGAGAGACAGATCTCAGAGATGGCACACGTTATCTCAGAGCTGCTGAGATATATCCTGTGTGCATTATCAGTCTTAAGGACTCAAATATTGAAGGGAACTATTTGTTATAACAGTTTTACTTTAGCCCTACCCTGTCAATTCAATAACTGACACTTTACAAAATCACTCTCAACTGCTCTTAAACAGATGTCAATCCTGGGACTGTAAAGTAATAATTCAGTTTATACTTGATTTTATTGTGTGTAATAATCTTACACTTGTATAACAAAATGTCGTGTTTTGATGCTTACTTTGTTTAAGGTGAGTTTGGAGGCGCTCGGTCTCTGCAGCCTCTGTGCTTTTTTCCCCAGTGATTTCCAAACGTACAACTTCACGCTTTTATGTTGAAGGCGATAACAAATGTCCGGATGTTGTCTTTGTTCTCTAAGTTTCACTTGACGCAGATCATGCAACAGAACCAGCAGGTCGGGACCCTAAATGGGGGGAAGGGTGGGAGCGATAAGCAAAGTTGTCCCCACTCCCCTCCCCTCAGGCTCTGTCTGCTGCAACTTTCAATTGATTCCACCTCTGAAAAGCCCCATTCATGGCTTCAAGTGACTAGTCGTCTTTTATTGAGGTGGCTGCTCCAGACAAACAGATAGGATAGGATAGAATAGAATGGAATGGAATAGAATAGAACAGAACAGAATAGAATAGAATGTCCATTGCATTTTCATTTAGTGTGGGAAAACTTAGGTTGTTGACTGATGTAGTTCATTAGCGTGTTAGCAGGCAATCAGTACTAATGTTAAGTAATTTGATAATTTACCCTCCCATCCAGGTACATGCCGGAGCTGACATTTTTACTAATGAAGCTGCAACTCGGTGGAAAGAAACACAATGCAGCCTCCATGCCATGTCATGAATATGGCTTGCCCTGCTCAATGTAGAGCACCTAAGCTGAACTATTAGGTGGGTAAACACTACACAATTTTCATGCATAATTGTGCATTATAGACTTAATCTGTACCTGCATGTATTGTGGTGAATAAACAGTAGTTATTGAATCACTCACCAGATGGAGCTAAAAGGTGCAGCAAAAAATACTCACTCAGCAAAAGGCTAAATAAGCAAACCAGTGTGTAAGCATGTGATCGAGAACCAAGGAGGTGGCTCATGAAAAAAAATATACCTGTGCATAAGAAGAGTTGTTGTTTTTTTTTTTCTTTTTTTGAATTTTGTTATTTTCTTATTCAGACATGTAATAAACAAGTTCACACATTTTAAAACAATAGAGCATGGCAAAGCAAAACAAAACAAAAAATTATCAACAAGTGACACCAACACATTTTTAAGTGTCTTTCCATATTTGCCACAACCGGATAACAAAATGTCTCTCTAAACAGTTCTCACGAGCCCACACACTTAGTCCCAGCTAGTGTAGTGAATCTATGAGAATACGTCTCTGACACATTAAACGATACTAACAAACTAAGAGACATAGCCTGTCCCACATTATACCGAGACCATATATTATCATGCCATGACAGTTCTCAGGATCTGTGCTAAAATGTTAAAAGAATCTTGACAATAACACTGGTATGATGGATAATACAACCACATCAAAACATTGTAGTACAATATTTTAGAAATATCCATTTTATCTGTGTAATTCTACAGGTTTTTATAAGTTATTGTGTAGTTAGGTTGATCTATAGTTGTTCTGCTGGGAGTTTAGTATATTCTAAAGCTCCTCCACTTTGCTACATCAAAATGGAGGAATTTAAACAGTTTCTGAAGTCCTTCACACTGTAAGCCATCGCCTATACAGCAAATAGATGTGCATGTCCATAAGTCACAACTCTTATTTCCATTGTACAAGCACCACGTTGTATCCAAAAACTGGGTCCACTGTGGGTGCAGAGCAGTATCAGCACCTCCTGGGTTTCCACTGGGACGCTGAGCAGGTGTAGCCCTATTTGTGCAGCAGAGACAGAGTAAAAGGAGAATACCGGTGTCATTTACAGATACAGCCCCCCCCCCAACTACCTTCTATATTTAGTTGACATTTCCTCAGTCATTGTGCAATCTAAAGAGTTTTTCAAAATGTTCCTTTCTTCATCGTTTTAACTAATTTCACTGTCTTACACCTGGCTTGAAATTAGCTCTTGAAAAACAAAGTAAAAACAGAGACATGATGATACACGTTTGTGAGGATACAAGTTTTTGAAGACTTATTATAGTATTTGCAGAGACTTGCATTTTGTTCCGCAGGTGTCAGCCCTGAGATACTATCAAATTTAGCTCTTAAGGCTAATGTGTTTGCTATTTATTGCCTATGTGCATATATAGCAGACACATACCAACCTAGGCATCTCTTAACATTTGTGTTTCTTGACTTTTAGTTCCTGTTGGGTCTCTACCAACGCTACTAGTTTCAACTTTAGCACCTACTAGTTTACTTTGACCCTCTGTTTTTTTGGGTGGTAGCAGCAATAATACCATACAGTCCATGTATAGGCCAGAAAACCATATCAAAGAGCTCAAAGATGTGTGGTAATTCTGTGTAGGCTCAGCTTCTCACATTAAACTAGGTCATTTGATTCTATGTTTATATAAAACGTTACTTAATGCAGATTTATGTCTGCGGTAGTTGTGTATATACTTAAAAAAAACTGCAGCCAATATAGAACAAGACCAAGAGTCTGCTGCCACACTAGCAGTTCTGTGTAGCTGCACTTAGGCACACTGGAGATATGAGCTAATTGCTAATGTCAGCACGCTAACAGGCTCACAATGACAATGCTAACATGCTGATGTATAACAAGAATGTTTACCATGTTCATATTAAGTATGTTAGCATGCTAACGTTTGCTAATTAGCACTAAACAAAATATACAGTAGCTGAGGCTGATGGGAATGCCATTAGTTTTAACGTATTTGGTCATAAACGCAAGAGCTGGACAAATTGAAATTTTGACTTTATGATGGTGCCAGATGGACTGTCAGAGGATCACCAAAGTTATTTAAATTGATCCTGAGGGGGACATGAATGTGTGTATCAAATTTTATGTCAATCCATCCAGTGGTTGTTGAGACATATCACTCCAAGCCACAATGTGAACATCAAAGCCCTATGACTGTATCACCAACTTGCTGACAAAATAAGAATAATGTAGCCTACATTACTGGCACAAACTTAAAGCAAAAAAAACACCGGTATTATCCTTTTAGAACCACATACCGTAACTTCCTGCACTATTGAAAGTGGGCTTTTCCAAAAACTACCAGAAGCCTTTATGTGGCCAAAACAAGCATACCTGCACTTAACAATCTGCTCCAGACATTATGGATAAACACCAAATGGTGCCGGTAAGAGTACAGCACTTTATGCTGTGTCAAAAAAGTCACTCTAAAGTTCTACAGCAGAGGCAGTCCAGAAGTAAAAGCTTGGGAGTATCAAGATCAGGAGTAAAGGTTCGCTGTGAGGTTGAAGGTTCAGTGTCGGGACACTGACTGTAATATATGGTTCAGGTTTATAACAGGTAGGTAAAACCTTCCAGACGGAGGCTGAAAATTCCACATGGGGGAGGAGTAGGTCACTCTGCCGGCCACTGAGGATAGCGAGGATAGGGCTGCACATTTCATTTAACAAAAATATTGAGGGGGAAAAAGAAAAGTCATGAAAGGCAGGTGCATCTGAAGGAAACGATAGAGGATAAAAAAAAACTGAGACGGTCCAACACATTGTCCAAAGCTTGTACAAACATTTATTCATCTTTCTCAGGTCCTCAGGTCAGCCCTGAAGCAGATTAAAATCATCTTGTGAGTAAATATACTCACAAGCTTTGGACAGTGTGTGTCCTTTCCACTATACAAAATATCCAAATGAAAATGTGGATTATCACAACTTCCAAGATGGAGCAGAGGATGATTCATATTGCTTTCTAAATGATGAATTCCAGAGGTGTGGAGAATCTTTCAACTGATTAAACTGGCCAAATATGATGGGTTGGCACCTCGCTCTCTGACAAATGGGTCACAATTCCTATTGAAATGGAAATATCCGTAAGAGCAAAAAAAAACCAAAAAAAAACATTTGTTTGCCAGTATTTTGCAGCTCTCAAGTAGAGGCAGGATGTTCCTCCAGTAACCTGTGGACTTGCAAATGAGATGTGTGTGGAGGCCGGGGGTCTTGGTGAGAGGAGGTGGGGTTCGAGGGGTTGACTCAGTGGGACTCTCCGTTTACTGAGCTGCCCTCTCCTCGGGGTGAGGAGGAGCGGGAAAGCCCCTTCTCTGTGTTTTCTGAGCTGGAGCCGTTCTGGCTGTGGTGGTCGGCCGCCGACGCGGAGCTGGAGGACGTGGCCGAGGTGGACGAGGGCTTGGCCTTCTCCTTAAAGTCTGTTATGATGACTGTCAGGTCCCCAACCGTCACCTCCAGGTGCTGGGCGCTGCTCCGGTCGATGTTTTTTAATCGCGGCCTGATGTGTGGGTAGAAAGTGAAAAGTGGGGGAAAAAAAATAAAGCTGAAAAAGTATATAAAGAACCATATCGCTGCCACAAATAAAAGCAAAATACTGTCTTAATTTCCTAGCTAACTCAAATACCGCAGCAATTTTTTTGCTACAATGTCAGTGAGAACTCCAAAGAACATCTTCCAGACACTACTTTGAAAGTTATTTCTGGTGTTTCCTAGTCTCTTCACTTTAATCTTCTGAAGTGCTTTATGAAATATGACAACACATCAACCTAACTTCAGGTGACAACATAAACACCATCTATAGTTTCTAGTGTTTATTCATGCATCCCTGGAATATCTGATTCCTGTTGATCCTCCACCCCACCCGCCACCTTGGTGTCAGCTTGTTTACCTCATCTTCTTGTGACTGTTCTTCTTGAGCGCCGGCTCTTTGTCGCTCTTCTCCCTCTCTACTCTCTCTTTCTTTTCCTTTTTGGGCTGCGAGGGCAACACGAACTGCTGAGTTACCTGCTGCTGTGAGACGAGCTGGGAGACAGGACGAGGTTTCCTGATCAAGGGAGAGAGGGAGGAAGGGAGGGGAGGGGGGGGTGAGAGGGGAGATTGGAGGGTAGGAGGGAGACATGAAGAGGGAGAGAGGAGGAGAGAGTGTGGCAGATTAATGAGAGGGAAAATCACAGTGAACACATGGCTTCATGCTAGCGTTCCACCATAATCAAGAGCCAATAATCACTGCCAGTGCTGGTTACGATGGCATTACTGCAGTGTTCTTTACACTGGCAGCCAGTGACAACACACACTTGGTGCATTCCAAATAAAAACCTGGTCTGTGAGATATGTAATATACCTGCACAGGCTTGTTTTTGCGCTGACAGGGATACACATTGACAAGATGAGATCTGTTTTGGTGAACACAAAGATTTAGTTGGAATTGTAAGTGTGCAAAACATACTGAATTTTTGTGTGCATGTTTGTACTGTTTTCTTTTAGCCGGGTGTTTTTTTTTTTTTTTCCCAAAAGCTTGAGGCTTACACACAACAGAAATGATGTGGGTGTTGCATAAAAAGTAGAAAGGTGATGGCAAAGAGCTTCACAAGGTGTAACACGTACAGCGGTTCACGCTATCTGCTCCAGATTCCTCTCCATTCTGCTGGCGCCCCGACTGATCAGTAGCAGTCGTTAGAGCAGTAACAAGGACGTGATCCCTCACCGGCTTCCCACCGTAATCACTGACAATTGTATGGTGGAATATGTGACCAAGGTGAGTTGCCTGCATGCAGGGACTGAATTTGGGTCTCGAGAATTCAGTCCACCTGGACCCACAAGGGCTTAATTCATTAATATGTCTTTTTTTTGGACAATAAAAACATTGTCTGACGGCATGATTATCTGTCAAACCAGGATTATTCACCTTCATACACTGATTCAACAAAATGCTTAAGATTGATCCAATATCAAATATGTTGTAACGCAGTAGAACATGGTTTACTAAATGTTTCTCATGGTCACATTTCCATCCTCCATGAGTATCTGCTGTCTCAAAAATGATGCATTATGCAATTGGTCTGGCAGCAGTTTGCAAGCATGAAGGCTGCAATCATATTTCTGTGCAGGAGTGTGTGCGTGTGTGTGTTTTGGGGCTGGCAAGAGCCCTAGCCGAGAGGCAAGTGTGTTGAAAAGGCCATCTGTTGAGAGAGTCTACACATCTAGTGCCTGATTGTGCATGCACGCACACACCTACACACACACAGTTATAGGTATGAATGCACAACCCAGCATGCAGATACAGTACCAAAAGCCGTTTATGTGTATACAAATCAAAACCTGGTACACATGAAACCGTATGCATGCTTTATAAAAATGCAATCAACAGACCACACATACACCGAGGCACATAAAGGCTCATGAAATGACTTCACACATGCATGCATGCAGACACACAGACACAACAGTGAGCAGATGAAGCATGAGGGCCTGATGAGAACAGCAGAAGAGCACAGTGTGTGGGGTTTTTTTTCTGAGCCCTAATCAGATCTGAAACTGAACACTGAAAACAAATTTCATAATTCATCAGCCAGTTTCACTGTTTTACTAGTTTTGTGACGTTATTAATAGATTGGGACCTTCCAACAGTGGTCGGCTGCGACGAGACTGAAATACATCCTGTTTCTAGTCGCCTACCTTTCCTTGCTCACAAAACATAAAAAGTATAAATGCTTCAAAAGCCCTGCTGGTAACACTATACAAAAGCTTTACTCAAGTGTACTAACCTGTGTATGAACCCTTTGAAAAGTACTGCAATTATCAAATATTGGCCTCCAGGTGCATCATGAAAAATGGCCCTTTGCACTTGCCTAATGTAATTATAAGGGTGTGACACAGTACACGTACAGAGTGTACAAATGTACTGAGCTCAGTAGAATCCATCCACAAAATGGGTTTGAGCACCTGGTCAAGTGTTGCTGTGCAATACGCCAACATTTTCCCTCAAGCCTCGGTGGCCTATTTAGTTTAATTTAGAGGAAATGCATAAGCCAGAGCTGCTGGTCTGCTGTCTTGTTCTGAGGGCAAAGCTGTTGTTTAACAATTCTAGGATGACCTAAATTAGGGCCCAGCTTCAAAGAGTCTCTCTCAGAGTCGTTTTTTTTTTTTTTTTTTTTTCTGAATTATCATTGCCTTCACAGAACATGCAGTGATGCTAGCAAGGCTAAAGTGAAATGCAAATGGGTCTCTTGGCCTACATAACTGTCTGATAGTGAGGAGATGTAGAGATCCTCTAACATATCTGTCTTGTCAGCAGGATGCTGCAGAACCGCTGACACCTTTTTTAAATAAAATGCGGAGGCCTCTCGAAGTCCTCTGTTCCCAGCTGAAGTAATTTGCTGCTCTCCTTGACATCTTTTACCCCGATACTCGTCCCACAGCAACAAAGCGCTGTCTTGTTTTCTGGATTGCGTTTACTGAAGCACACACAAAACACAGACTGTCGCATCCAAAGTGACTTTCCTGTCCCGAGGCCAAATGTTACCAGCTTCCAAAAATAAAAACAAGACAACTGGCCTCCTCATTCATAAGCTCCTTTTAGTTTGTGTTTTGGCTGATGCCTTCAGTCTAGGATGTTATGTGCTTTATATATTTGTGGGTTCCTGCGTGATTTACTGTGTGAGATGAATAAATTATTTACTATTGACTGATTAATGCAGCAAACGAGCTCTGTATGTTTTGCTTTTGCTGACAATCCAGAGGAAATGTCACCTGAGGCTAATTATGATCTTTTTCTATTTAAATATGAAAGACTGGCTGTGCCGGGGAGCAACGGGGGCAAACTATAAACATATTTTGTACATCCTATCTTCCTCATGTTTTACAATGAAGTCATTTTCACTAATAGAGCCAGCTCAATAACCTGGAGGTGAAAGAGGAGACAGACAACCTAATATTACGGTGAGGCAAAGCAGCAGGCCTAAACAGAGCTGCCTCTGTTAACCCAATCAAATGGTTATTATCTTAGCACTTAGGCCTTCACTAGTGGCCTCCATCTGGAAGCTGTGTGTGTGTGTATATATGTGTGTGTGTGTGTATTGATTCCAACAGGAATTTCTGTGCCTAATGTAACAGCCTATTCTTTCTGACATTAATACTGCGTGTTGGAACTGTTGTTCCAATCGATATTTGCTCCACTCATGCCATCTATTCTACAGCAGCTAATGGAGTCCCGCACTGGGAAATTAGGACGTTATGAGCAGCACTTAAACACACTGAATTCTATTTGCTTT
The DNA here is from genome assembly GCF_910596095.1 of Thunnus maccoyii. NCBI lineage: Eukaryota > Metazoa > Chordata > Actinopteri > Scombriformes > Scombridae > Thunnus > Thunnus maccoyii. The sequence goes on from NC_056555.1 coordinate 11,592,640, forward strand.
TTAAAAAGGGAAGAGCAAAGAAAACAAGTGAATATTAATCACAGTTTCTTTGTTTTTGGCTTTAATTCACTAAATGTGATCAGGACGTCTTAGAGGAACTAAGAGGAGAGAATATATAGGCGTGTTTGTTGGTCCGTAACTTTAACTTTAGATTAAACAAACAAAATAAGCCTACATCACACTCTCAACCTCTCTGGCTCACAATCTTTTACAGCTTTTGCTTTTAACCTTAAGCATTAGTCAAGCTCGTCCCATCCTGCGGACTCAAGGGGCTGCGAAGTACAAATGCTGCCACTGATCCCTCACACATACACACACTTCACTGACAAGGGAACTCTGGCTGACCCCTACCCAACTACAGTATGTCATAAACACACACACACACACACACACACACACACACACACACACACACACACACAGCGTCTATCGCCATCTCACTCCTCTACCCTTTCACACTCTCTCTCCCTCCTTCTGATGCACCCACTGACCTCACACTCCTCTACCTCTGGCCTGCGCTCAAAAACAGAGGAAAAAAAAACAAAAAAAAACCCAAAACAAAACAAGAAAGCAGCTGTGAACCAACATGACCAGAAAACACGTTCCTCCGGTTCTGATTTTTCACAAGCTGATAGTGAATGTTTGTCCGTAACGGATTCAGTAGATGGCGGAACTGTGAGTCACAATGGCTTGGCCAGAATGTCATGTTTCTGCCACAGTGGACAAACAGGTCATCGACACCACTGCTCTGTGACTCAGCAATTAGGGGCGGTAGTGTGTATGAGCCAGAATCTGTTTATGGACAATTATGATAATAATAACACTACTTCGCCACCAAAAGAGGCTATGTATGGTCTACTGAAACTTGTAGACTAGGTTTTCATTCATTTCCCCATCAGGATGAATTGTAATAACTTTGGCAATCCCTTAAAGGAGACATGTCATATTTTTTTTGTGATTTTCTGTGTTTTATTTTTATACTGTTATGACGTTGGATGTCTTTGTTAAACATGGTTAAAAGTCCAAAACTTGAAGTGAACTTATGTAAAATGCTCCCTGCGAGTCAAAAGCCAGGGCTTCAGCTACATCTACTTCCTCCTTGTGATGACGTCAAAATTGTTCGTGCACGCTCACAAACAGCCGTGAGTTCCGTAATCTTTGTTGCTATGGTTGTTCCGCAGGTCGTCTACTTGCATATTTCAGGCTTGAACATGAAAGGATGTATTCAATAAGTTTCCATTTTGAGTAAAGAACGAGAAAAAAGAAGTGAAATGCTACTACTGTTTGTACTGTTTGTTTACGTGGTCTCCTCAGCTGCCGGAAGTCTGCCGACGGGCCAATCAGAGCGGAGTGGGCCTTAAAGAAACAGGAGCTAAAACAGCCTGTTGACCACTGACCCCTCTACAGAGGCTGAACTGAGGGGCTGCATAAAGGACAAGTAGATAAGCAGTTTCTTGAACTGTAAATCATACAAAGATATACAAGTACAGCCCAAGAATATAAATTACATGGCACCAGGTCAAAATTAGAATTTTTCCAATACTTAATATGTCTGAATATTTACAAAACAAATGATACTCTTACCATAACAATACATGCATTGACGCCGTAGATAATACAAAATCTCCGCTGCAAAGATTTCCACAGGAGTGAGTGTCGAGGTGCATTGATGAATGCGGGTTTCATATTTCACCTAGAAAAGCATTTATCGATTGATTCTAATTTCCTCAAATCTATCTCGAATGTAAGATTTTCAGTGCTTGAAAAGATGTTCTTAATCATAACAGGGCAGCTCTGGCTGTTCTTCCAGGCATTTGCTCTTTTACAGTTTTAAACTGGTAATGAGCTAAATCCCACAAAGAATTCTGCAGATGTTTGGATTGCTTGCTAACATTCGTCAAGTACACTGTGTGATGAGCAAACAGCCCACGGGACTGCTGCTGGACTGCAAATACTCACTGGAGTGCACTGCTATGAACAAATCTCATGTCACTGTTCTGTGATGATTGTAAGATCATTGTGAAATAGCTTATTTTATGCCCTGTTGAACACCCTCAGTCCAGGTGTGTGTGTGTGTGTGTGTGTGTGTGTCAGGTTTTCTATCAGCAGTTAGTAGGCTGCTCCTGGGGGCTCCTCCAACCTGATGATTAATGTCTCTCCTTGCCTGTACATGCTACCGCCGTGTGTGTGTGTGTGTGGAAGAGAGAGAGAGAGAGAGAGAGACAGATGGCTCTCTACGTCCTGTGGTTTATGACACCTTCTACAGCCCGCTAGCCACACTATACCACATTTTCCTCTCTCTCTCTCCGCACAGACCCTCTCGCGCACACACACACACATACACACACGGAGCAGTATGTCATGCATCAGTGTCACTGCAGTAATTACAGGCTTATCACGTAGCCATAATCTTGAGCCACAGTGACGTGATAACAGCCAGCTTCATTGTCCCTGGTGTACATTCGGCGTTTGTATGCTGTGTGAGCTCTAAAACCAGTAACCCGCACAACCGAGCAGACTGCATGACTTATAGAGGATGTAATAACTGCGACAGGCTGATCAAACATTGATTGGTGATATAAAGCCCGTTTTACATGCGCGATACCTGTTGATGGATGCCATTTGTATCAATCATTTCACTTACGTTTAAAAAAATGTCTGACTAAATAAAAATATTCTGTTTATCAGAACCTGCTGAACCTCGTATTTGACATAATCACTCATAACCCAAGTAGAATTCCTAAACTAAAGCACCCACATGACCAAGATAGGCTGGAAAAAATGAGCAGCTGGGTGAGTTTCGCCATAAATGACTCAATATTTAGCATCAAAAGGTGTTGCGCAACAATACTAACGTAGCCTTTTGGTTATTGGCACATAATGGTGGATGATAACACATGACTCTCAGGTGAGAAACAAATGTGTTGCTCTCTGCTAGTAGAAGGTTTTGTGTAATCAGATCAGGGAAATGAACACAGCAGCCAAATTAGGATCAATTTTGGTTGCTTTGCTCTCACACAACTTCAAGGAGTAACTGACTGACTCTTGTATAAATGTGAATACAGGCGGTGAAACGATATTCCCCCCGGTTTACACTCAATTCCACATTGATTCGTTTTTTTTTAAAACAGGGTTCTTTGCGCATCTTCCAGCAAAGTGCAGCTGAATCAGGTGCCTCTCAGTTTGAGGACAGCAAACTTCCAGAGAACAAAAGGGACTGGAGCACACCGATTAATTCACAGCCTTTTAATTGTGCAAACAGCTGTTTGCACAATTAAAGGCTGTGAATTAATCAATGTGCTCCAGTCCCTTTTGTTCTCTGAATTCATTTTTTTTTTTTTTTTTTGCTCAGGCAGCATTGGATGTATGCATATTTAGTATTGTATATTACTATTCCATGCCGGTTGCACACATTTTTACCAATGCAGCTGTTTTGAGAGAATAAACAGATTGAAAGGAGAGATAATGAATCCTTTCCTTTTTTTTTTTTTGCTTTAGAAGAGATTCTGCCTGCAAGTTTTGGAATCCGCCATCCACACAAACAGCAGGCTGATCAGTATCTTAGATTTATAATAGATTATCATCTTAAACCAATCATTGGCTGAACTAATAAAATTCATGCATAAGCTTTACATGCAACTTTTCTTAACACCCTGCCTCTGTTTTATGTACAAAAATAACTCTAAAAATGTTCAATTATTGTACCAGATATCGTCGACTGAGCCGTATTAAAAGCTACGTTTTTATAAACGACTGCAATTGAGCAAACCGGCACAATTACAGCTCAGTTTTGATGTTTGCACTGCACATGAACTGTGAGGGAGAGCTTCAGCGGAGGATGATAAAAACAACATCTAACCAGTCAAATGCTGACAGGTTCCCAGCCAGCCAGAATGGCTCATGCTTGTTTATGCGGAGCTGATGAAACCTGCGCATCATTCAATCTGTCACCAGAAGACGCCCTAGGTTAAGTTCAACTGCCGGGGAGAGCGAGGGAAACACGGGAGAAAGGAGAGAGAGAGCAAACAAGAATTGCTGAGACAAAGTGAGAAAGGAGGGATCAAGGTATGGAGAGAGCGACACACACATACACACACACACACACACACACATGCAAAGAAAAGCCAAAGGCAGAAGTAGAACTAATAGGAACATGATCAAGCTCACTGTCCTGACCTGTAGAAATATAATGCCGCCAAACAAGCTCCTGAACACACAGAGCATGAACATGGTGAGTGTTTCCCTGGTGGGCCTGACTTGTCAGAGCTCACCTCAGTGAGCAGATGCATGTGGTGTAGACTAGACACCAGAGAAGGTCACACACACACATTAACACACACACACACAGAAAGCTCTCTTACACACAGTAGCACTTGGCTATTGTTTAGGTTTAACGGCTGTCTGTCAGCACCGCTCCACACGACATTTCACTCCGAACAACCAGGTAGCAGCGTTAACGTTTCTGATCTTTCGTCTTCTACTTTAAACGCTAAGATGACACTTTAATCCAGGAGAAGTCGTAATAGGCGCACCGGGAGGCGTTGGGTGTCTTGCTCAAGGACACTCTGACTGGGTGTTTCAGCTGATTTAAGAAGCAAACCTGTGACCTTGCACTTATCAAACAGCTTAAGTACCACATTGGACACTGTATCGTGACTTTCATCGATCACAAGGGTTTTCAAAAGGCTGGGACCGAGCCCAAAGAGTCACAGGAAGATAGAATAGCTCACCCACTTTTTTTTTTTCCTGCTGCAAAGTACTATGCTAATGAGGCTGCATGATGTGTTGTGATTCCAAAGCTCCTTCATGTCTTTCTACAGACAGCTTTAATTAAATACTGTAAGCTATCAGCTTCCCGTGCACATCAACCTATTTTTCCATATTAATCTGCACTAATGCTTGTGTCAGGTTTGTGGCAAAGAGCGATGTTTTTAACACGTCGTCGAAAATGTGGGGAATATGCGATATGACTTTTTGCTAATATGGCCTCGTGTGTGGACAATGCAGACAGGCTCGTCTTTTGAACGGAGCGCTGGTTCCGGGGTTGAACTCAACTTTTCAAATTTGACTTCCCTGGCTGCACGAGTTTCAGAGCCGCTGACAGAATTAGCTGAACGCCAGCCAGCTTCCCCCCAACCCCCTCACCCACCCACCACCTTTGTCAATCTTTTTCTCCTCTAATAAGTGACTACAATCCTGCTGATGTATCCCCGTCTTCAGTCAAACTCACAGCCACGATGGCGTGCTTTCAATCAGCTGGCGGCTTTGGGCCCCTGCAGCAAGATCATCTCTCTCCACATCAGAGGGGATCTAGGCGGCGAGATCTGCAAAAACCTCTGCATCATAAAACATTGATCTTCGTCTCCTCACGGCTATCTACATGCAAACTCTCTCTTTCCTCTTACCTCCTAAAATATTTCTCCTCCTTGTCATAGGATGTTCCTTTTTTTTTTTTTTGTAGCATCCATCATCTCTAGTACATGCCAAAAACGACACGGATCCTGTCAGAAAAGGTGACATTTCATGCATTTGGTTGGTGCTTGAGGCTATCTCAAGTGATGAGATGATTTAAGCTACTTTTCGAAGAGCGCACACGCCGGCTGCTGTTGGCTGTCAGATCCTGTGACCTTCAGGTTATGGGACACTTCCTGTAACCGCTGGACAGTACATGCCTGTGTCACGCTTTTATTCATTACTTCACAGCAATGGCTCAGTCATGCTTGTTTAGTAACCAGCAAAGGAATGTGCTGTGCCCTCCATTTATATTCTACATGTCGTTTGCCCTGTAGCACCTTCGTCTTGCTTGCCGAGAGATCCGCGTGTCTGTTTTGTTCGGTCGTTAACAGCTGCGACCACCTGTGTGACCGTTTTGCTGCAGTATTAGCCTGTGTTTGGCATCTATATGTGTGTGTGTGTGTCCCCTACTGAAAGCATGACAACTAATACTACACTTGTGCAGCACTGCAGTTGGGAAGAAAGGGGGTTATTAACAATAAATAAGACCTTCTCCTTTTCGAAATGCGTTGCTGAGTGTCAGGGATGTAAGCGAGGAATTCTGGGTACTTGCGTCCTTGCCAAGTTCCCCCCAAAAAAATGCCCAGATGGGGAAGACAAAGGATGTCATAGCTTTTGGTGACGTGAGGACTCAGACGGGCTCTTGGCAAAGCTGCAGGCCGCTTCTTTCTACGGGAAGCGCGCAGAGTCACTGGAGTGTCCTCTGAACAATCAACGCTCAACTGCAATAATCTGGACCCTATGACAACAGCATGCCCGCTACTCAGTCTCTTTGTTTGTGCGAGCGGTAACTGTGCGCTCGAATGTGTGTTTGTGTACAAATGTGTATGCAGCCATGTGTAAAATTGTTGTCACGTTGAGTGCATCTGCACGTGTGCATCTCTGATGACAGCAGGCTGATTAAGCTGTTGCATAGTAATGAGCTACGGCTGTCTGTCTGGCAGCTGCTCTGACAACCTCTTTTCACAACTAGCCCTCCCACACACACACACACACACACACACACACACACACACACACACACACACACACACTAACACACAAGTGCACGAACGTGGAGGCATATACTACAAGCTAAAGCCGACACCAGAAAACGCCACATTTCTAAAAAAAAAAAGGTATCAAAGCTAACAGCTGCATGTTTCTGTTTTAGTTGGGGAAAGTTGCGCTAATGCAGAAGAGGATAATTGGTGATGCATTAAAGAGTGAGATCATGTAACAACACACACACTGTTTCCCAAAGCCAGAGATACACGTCCTCTCGTTCACCCTTTGTTGTGTTTTCCTCCTGATACTGACTGTCACTCAGGAATAACACTCATTTCCTGGCTCAAATCGCTGATGTCAGGACAAATATCAGCCACAGCACAGAGGGCAATGAGTGTATGTGTGTGTGTGTGTGTGTCAACCTACATGCTGTATATTTATATGCTTGAGCACCTGTGTGTGAGTTTGTGTGTAAGAGGCATCTAGTCCCCCCCCCCCCCCCCCCCCCCCCCCCCCCCCCCCACCCTCACATTACAAATATCTCTGGGGCAACAAGATGGATGTGTGTGCTTAAAAGAGCAAGCCATCCCTCTCCCTCATTTCACTGAGGTCAGTGTCAACACCCTGGCAAGAACACAGAGACTAATGCACTGCTTACAAGATACTTGTAGTTGAGGAAAATACTGGATAAGTATGTCATCTTTTCTCTACAACACAAACATACATAATAAATGCAATTATCATCAGGAAACTTGGGCTGGGTAATATCAATATATTGTGATATGAGACTAGATATCCTCTTAGATTTTGGTTTTCGTAATATCATGATATGGCATAAGTGTTGTCTTTTCCTGGTTTTAATGGCTGCCTGAATTACAGTAAAAGTGATGTAATTTTCTAAACTTACCAGACTGTTATAGCTGTTCTATTATTTGCCTTTACCCACTTAGTCATCATACCCACATTACTCATTACTCATCATAAAATTACTCACAAAATCTCATTGTGTAAATATGTTGTGACAACACCAGTAGCCATAGTAGCCTACAATATTGCAGCAATATCGATATTGAGGTATTTTCTCAAAAATATCATATTTGATTTTGTCCATATCACCCAGCCCTAGCAGAAACTACTATCTCAGCTCAGCTGTAGCTATATTCAACGGTAACATTGCAGAGTCATATAGCCTACAGTAGTTATGGGAATCAATTGTTTTATGGTACAAAATAAATACATGAGGGAGGGGGGAGGTTATAGTGAGATTAAACTAACTCCTCAGTCCCTAAAGACCCCCCCCCCCCTCCCCTCCCCTCCCCAACACACACCCCCTTGGGACCCGCTAATATCCGCTAACAGACCAAAGGTACAGTATCCATCGCCTTACCTTGTTGATGTCCCTTTCCTGACATCACACATCATGCACTTAAAAGCCTCTGCTGTGTTCTTGTACGTGCACACGCTGCAGTCCCAAAACCCCTCGTCGGAGGAGGGCTTCGGTTGACGCTTCGGCCTTTAAAACAATAAATGGAGAGAAAAGATTAAAAAAAAAAACAGAGAGAAAAAAATAAAAAAAATTAACGCAAAGAGAATGTGGGTGAGAAAAGGGGGAAAAAAGGGGGGGCGAGAGGAGACAAGAGTGAGTTCAGTTTGCATCCACGAAGGCTATCGATGGCAAACATCTGGGGTAAGCCTATAGGATTTAGGAAATCATCTGCAAGCGCGCTGTGATCCGACACTGTAATTGGCGATGAGGTTTTAACACCCGCGCGCGTACACACACACACACACTCACAAACACACACACACACACTCACACATACACACACACACACACACACGCAGAGAGAGAGAGAGAGAGAGAGAGAGAGAGGGAGAGAGAGAGAGAGAGAGAGAGGGAGAGAGAGGAGAAAACCCATTTTTTTCCGTGCGCTCGCCGATGTCCGTTCCTCCCCCGCCCCCTCAGCTTGAATATCTAGGACGCTTCAACTCGGTCGTTACCTTGTGGGACTCCTCTTGTCGCCCATGCCAGACCAGGGTTTATCTGGAGGTGCGGAGACGAGCAGAATTGTTGTTATTTCTGGTAATTTTTAGCAAAGAAGCGATGCGCCTGTGCCGCACGGCTTCCAGCTGTCGTGGAAACTCCGCTTGGGAAATAGTCACGTGACTTGCTCTGGCCAATCAGAGGCTGGGTTACTTCCCGAGGCTGACATTCCTCTTGATGAATCCATGCTGCCTTCACGCACTTCCTGTAAACTCGACACTCCCGCACATTCAGGGTGTTAAATATGCAAATTATTGGGGTATTATGACAAACATGACCTTATATGTGTAATATACGGCCAGATATTCAAGCAGGTTTTCACTAACCAAATGATTATTTCACCTATTCGATGAGGGAGGGAGTATTTACAGAAAATCACATTCCCATTAAGTGTTTAATTTAAATCATTATAGTTAATTGTCTTCCTGGCATGTTATTGATTATCTTTATCTCCAGTTATAGGGCAGCATATGCACAGCTTTTATCTTTTTTTTTTTTTTGGAAAAAATAATGGAATATTAAAACAGAAATTACAAGAAATACACGAAGCTAAACATATGATTGATTAATTAGGACATATATAATTTAAGTGCATGATTTTAATATCAGTTGTCACATTTAAGAGAAACATGTTTCTTTACAGCCAGTAGCCTATTTCTCTGATGAGCTTTTTAATTTCCGACAGCACTTAAACGCAGCAAAAGACACTAATGTTGCGTCTTCAGCAGTGTGCTGACAGGAGTCCCACGCACATTAGCTCACCGCACATCCTTTCACATGTATGCCTCTTCGCCTTTGGCTGGCAGATTGCAGAAATGTCGCAGCTGTTTAGATCAAAGGCGCATATCATCGGGGAATCCCTGGCTTTATTTGCCTGCTGACGCAAGAAGCGACCATCAAAAATACAATCCTAACAGAGCAGACTGAGGCAACCAGGGATTCCCAAAGCTTTTCATATGAAGGACAACCAACTGGATCTGTATTTTCTCCCGGCGATGGGATCTTATAGCTGAAAAACCTTAAATGCAGCATGCTGGCTGTTGCATGATTTTGTGTCGCCAGCTGAGCCACTGAAGGTGGTTTAAAATTGGTCGTAATGATTTTGATAGTTTGACCCTGTAAGAAAGAGGTTGCCCAACATTATTACAGAGACAATATGTTACTTCATTTTCTATCTACTGGACATAATATTATGAATATCAGCTTCTATTGTGTTGAACATATAAAATACACAACCTTAGACTCAACGGATTATTACTGCAGGAACATTTTATAGAGAAAATAATCATCATATTATATAAAAATCTTAACAGTAAATTATACAATGATAAAAATGAATTTCCAAAATCAGTTGTTTGCTAATTTTCATTCGTAGACTTAGAGAAAAGTTACTAAATAAACCTCTTTTTAAATGCTGATGAAGATCATTTGATTGAACAGCTGCTTAACAGCCCATGAAGTGAGTTTGTTTTGTCATCATCTGTTTCAAGGATCAAGACTGAAGTTTGAGACCCTCTTTTCATTTCAGCATTCCTTATCTAATTTTCCGGTTAACCCTGGAATAACCATCACATTATCTGGTCATTAAGAAACAAGGTTTTATTAACTGACAAAAATACATACACACACACAATCCATCCACACAACAATCATACTGTGAATCTAGAAACATAAAAATGACTCAGCTCTCTGTACAAGAAATAAAAATTCATCAATGTTTAAAGAAGAATGTTTTAACACCCCCACTGTGACAAAACCAGCTTACAAAACTAAATCCGTATCTGTGTAGCAATTTGTTGCTGAAGTCCAAATTGTGTATTATTACACATTAGTCACTGAGTTCTTCTTCGTCACTGAAGTATGCGCTCTTTTTGATCCTTGGTTTCCTGGAATCCGAAGATGTAGAGGGATGAGCCTCTTCCTCCTGTGACAAAACTGCCTGCCTCTTCTGCTTCACTTCCTCTTCCTCGATACGAGCTTGCTGGAGGGATACAAAAGAATAAAGAAATATGTCAATGCTAGAAGATAATAAATGTAAATGTTAATGGAATGGTTTTTTTTCCTGTTTCCAAAGCGCAAAATCATCCATCCTCTTTTTGAGGTAATATGTATGCCTTTGAATAGTGATGCTGCAAATTATGGTTTGGCCACATGCATACACATGAGATGCAAACTTTCCAGAATATAGTTAAGTAAATCATAATGCCATACTTGTAACAATGTAGACAAAAAATGTCTACATTGGCTATTTATTTACCTGAAAAGCTATCGCTTGGCTTAGACTATCTAAGGCTGGGTCCTCTCCCTCTTCTTCACTTTCTTCTTCACTGTAAGAAAAAAATAAAAGGGTAAAGATGAAGGAATTCGAAATAAATGACACATCTTATTATAAGGTGATTTCTCACAATATCTTAATACTTACATCTCCTCAGGTTCTGGAAGCTTCTTCTTCTTCTTCTTTTCTTTCTTTTTTGGAGGTTCCCTCTCTCCCAGCATGTTTTTGGGGCATGCATAACTCAGATGTCCTGTATCCTGTGGTATTTTGTTTAAAAACACAGAAAGAAATCATAAAATGACCAACATACATCTGACAACTCTCTGTAAGTGGATACAAAATGAGATAACTTATTTAGCATAAATGAAAAACTGAGACTCTTACTGTTTTTTACTGAAGGACAGTTAGACATTACATTGGGTTACATTAGCAAGCATCATTTTTTAATGTCTCACAGGACAAAGACTATTAAATATGTACTCACCCCACATTCATAACATTTGGACTTGTCTGTGTAGTTACGTCTCCTTATAAACTCAGCTGCTCGTCCGTTGTCGATGGCGATACTTGCTTTCACTGTTCTGCCAAACAGCTGGGAGGCAAACACAAAGGTAGAAGTCCTTAAAAAAAAGAGTCACTACAGACAAAGACATCTCAGTGTTTTCAAACTTGAGCTTATGCTCAGTGAAATGCACTATTTGAAAATCAATTAGGATAGCACAGACTCACCTGTTTGTTATTCACTGCTCTTGCACAATTGTGAGCTGAGTCTCTGTCCAGGAACAGAACGAACGCAACCCCTTTACTCTTGTGAGTGTCTTTATCTTTTACAATTGTAACCCTGAAATAAGCATGACACTTATTAATATCTGTTTTACAAATTGTAAATGACATTACTGAATTTAAGTGTTCAGAACCTAATTGTGGGTTATGTGTTCTTGTTTATGCTGCGTCATAGTCTGTTTCCCCCAACCATTCATCTTTGTGATGCCTTACTATAAACTTATGTTAATCTAAATAAAACCCTAACCCAAACCATCAAGGTCAGCACTATGAAAAACACTATTTGAAGGAATAACATGCTTCAGCACAAGATATGGTTTACACATTATAATAACGATATAAATAGGTTATGACGGAGACATTACTCACTTGACAACTTTTCCATATTTGGTAAATAGCTGAAATGAGACAAAGTGGTCGGTTTCAGTTTAAGTTGCTTAGATCTGGGGTCCATGGTGGAATTTCTCATTTGTGGGTTTTTTTGGCCATACAAGAGCAACTTTCCTAACATTTTTAAACTGTTAACCAATGCAGATAGTTACATTACCTTGTGCAGGTCATTGTTGGTCAGAGAGAACGGCAGGTTGGACACATACACTGTGCTTTTGCTTGGTGCTAAACCCCCGCTCATGCTGGATTCATATAACGCACTGGAAGACAAAATAAGACAAGTGATCATAACAATATTTTACTAGTACAGGAAACTAGTTAGCTAGCGAGTAGTAATCTCTACTTAACATTGCTTCAACCAGCTCAGTACGGCAACCAAAGGACTTACCACCACAGCCTCCACCGTCAGAAAAATATCTATAATCTGTATTTTTTACATTTGCATGAAGCTAATGTTTAGCAAACAGAGACAAACGCCATGTCTGCACGTCGCAATGAGATGACGCATTTGTTTCCTCCAATAAAAATGCCGCTGTCCATGTAGCTACCGGGGAAAGCTAGGCTAACTAAACGATAGAAGAAGGTAAGATTGTTTTGGCATAAATTTCACGTTAATGTTACAAATGTTTGTATATATACGGCTACAATTCACAGTAAATATTTATTTGGGATTTTTTTGTGGCAGTAACGATTAGTTAACCTCTCCCCTCATTAAATAAAACGTGTATTTGCAGCATATATGGAGGCTAGCTAATTAGCAACGCTAGCCATCAGCTCTCCACGGATCTACATTAGTTTATGGCAAATTCGTTTAAACTCAAAATGCTGTAACTATTTTAACTTATGTAGTGGTGTTTGGGTGCTACATAGTTGGTGCTCTGTTGAGTATTGTTGGTCAACTGGATTTTCACCCGTAGGTCAGTCTAGTCTGCAGAAAGTAACCTCAGCCAGATAACATCTCATGGTTAAAACGGTGCTTCTTATCTTACTTTTTTTCATACATTGTCGAAAACAGAGTCTGCTTTTGTTTTCCACGTAACTGACAGAAGACACGTTTTTGTATCTTATTTTTTTACCTTTTTAAAATATGAAGGAAAATATTATCAAATCAGTTGTCTGGAAACTTTAAGGGTATAGTATTAACACTATTTTTGAAATCTCTTTACAGATTTTGTTGAAGATCTTATTTTCTCTATATCAAGCCGTTTCAGAGAAGTCAAAGAGTAAGTTACTGACTGACACTTTACTATATAGTGCACTAATGTAATACTGCACATCTAAAATGAACACGTTTACCTCCTATCAAATGGCACATGCAAATAAACATTTTATTCTACTCATTGTAAAAGTATTTTAACAAGCGAAGTTACCTTGAAGCCAAAACTAGAATCAATATGCTTACACTCAAGGAATGAGTGCAAATAATCAAACACAAAATTGTGTAGTGGTACTCCTATGTAATCAGCTTGAATATACAGTATGTAGTGATTTATGTTTTACTGGAATATTGATGCTCAAAGAAGTTTGCGGATTAGCTCAACAAAGACACAGCCAATGAATACAGAAACGTTTTTGCATTATTTGTTTTGTGGCACCACCCTTGGATGATGACATGTACAACGCATACTGCATCTTTTACTCTTTCCCTTTTGCAGTGACGTACAGGAGAGAGAGGAGTATACGAGAGGTGTATGATGAACGCTTTTTAACGGAGAGGCCGGTGAGAGTATGTTTGTGCATGAGTATATAGTTTTATTGTTTCAGTGAAAGGTCATTTCATGGTATTATTTTCTTCTCTTGATATCACTGCTGACCTTGTATCAAATTCAAAAGTACACAAGTACAAGGACAACTATAAAGAATGTCTGTCTACCAAGTAGCTACTGGTTTCACTATCATCCAGAAAAATAACTAGAAACAACTTGATACTAGCTGAAATGAACATCTCATTAAAATGGCTCCTGCCTACCTGAACTCTCTCATTCAGGTCTACACTCCCTCCCGCCCACTACGCTCTGCCAACAAAAGGCGCCTGGTACCACCACCACAACAGGGCCCTAAGTCACTAGCTAGACTCTTCTCCTCTGTAGTTCCCCGGTGGTAGAATGAGTTACCAAACTCTGTTCGATCTGCAGAGTCCCTCTCAATCTTTAAGAAAAGACGAAAGACCAAGCTCTTTCGCGAACACCTCTGCACTTGATGAACTGTAGGGAGAGAAAAAAAAACAAAAAAAACATACTTCTATGCACTCTTATCATTGCCTTGTCGCACTGCCTGTTGACATCTACGTCCTATCAGGCCCAAACTTAAGCTTTGTGGCACTTACTCGTGTTGTTGTCTCCTGACTAGATCCTTGCTTGTGTTGTATCAGTCTCATATGTGCGTCTGCTAAATGAAAAATGTAATGTAATGTTAATCTATTTACAGTATCTACTTTGGTTAGCAGATGTCTATATATTATGTAATTTTAGTTAATCATTGCACAATGAAGCAGTGCAGACATCAGTTAGCAGTTTCGTCAGCATTACCGTCAAGCAGTTGATAAAAAAAATAAAACTGGGCATGATGTTCACTGTCCATGACATCGGTTGCATCATTTGGAAAAATCTTATCAGAGGTTCAGAGGTCAGACAGATTTTCTGGCAGAAACATAACTGAGAAGTTAGCCCAGCCCAGCAACATTTTTAAAAACAGTTAAGCTGAAAATGTCAAATCATATAATGTACCCACCCTGTGTAGGGACCCTACCCACGAGGAGCTGGAGGGGTGGAGAGGAGGGGCCCCTTTGGCAGGCCAGAAGATGACTACAACCGTGGCGGGTATGAATATGAAGGAGGTCCACGCTTTTTCCCGAATGGAGGTGGTCCTCGCAGTTACCATGGCGAAGATCAGAGGGGCTACCATGGTGACAACCTTCATTTCCCCGCTGAACGCAGAGGTGTCCCGCCTTCAAGGAGGGTGAGGACATCGATGTCATACAATTAGCATTGTTGTTTAGCATATAAACTAAGTGGATGAAAAGAATGGTAGATGATCTTAAGAACTCCCAAGGACTGCCTCAACTCTGAAGAAACAGCCACAAACAAAAAAAGAAATTCAATTTCATCATTTAACAAACTAAAATACAATGAAATGAAAGAAATAGAAGCACATGTTCAGTCACTGTTTGTCCAAAATTTGATATGGGCTAAAGAGTGAGTTTTAGGTCAAATCTCAGCACAAGTCCATCTTGATATTCAAACTTAAAAACTTAAAAGTCAAGTTACTTCAACAAACGTAGTCATATGTTTTTTTTAATTAATAAAGGACACTATTATGTAGTACTTCTTCGAGTACAACCAACTTTGCAACAGTGCACACAGGTATGATTAGTCCATAGACCTCAAGGCAGTGAAAAATGTACATAAGACTGACTGACTGAAACTTTTGATATAGTAGATAGCTATGAAAACAAAGGTAATGCAAGTAAGTATCATTATACACATGAACCACTGTGTATAGTTGCAAACATTTTGCAACAGCATATAATAATGTTGGTTAAATGTACACATGTAATTAGCCAGCTGAGGGCGCTATAGTTGATGGTTCAAGTTGAAATATTTTCAAATCACATCTCAAACACTGTGTATGCTGCATTACTAGTTGATTTTTCTTTATAGCTAATGGCCATTTTCCCGAGAGTAAGTGTGTTATGAAATTTAGGCAACCATAGGTGTATTCCAGAAAGCGGGTTTAGTGAAAACTCTGACTTGAGGGAAACTCTGGGTTTTAAATTCCAGAAAGAGAGGTAACTAAAACTCTGGGTTAGTTACCATGGTAACGTATTCTGTGAACCTGTAAACCTTAACATTCATTAGCAGAGGTTTAATGTCTATCAGAATCAAAATCCTGGTTGGATATGAGTTTTAGTTACTCAAGAACTTTTTAAAGTTACCGCTTTTTATGCGCATCAATCATTTCTTTGAACAGTGGTTTTTGCCCTCACATTCAAATATTACACATCGTGAATTCAGCCTCAGCTCAGAATAAAACATCTGCATGTCCTTCTTTTATAACACTGTGACTCTGTGCACACAAGACAGCTGTCAGTTTGTTAGAGCAGCTCCTGCACTGAAATGTTACATAATGTGTAATTTCAGTTTAAATTTAAAAAATTGGTATGAAGCTTTAGACATGTAGGTAGAATCAATGAATAATTATCTCTATCACTCATGATGTGATTGGTCATACTGAACATAACATAAATTCCTATAATGTTGGAGATTATATGTTAATATTTTTGAGTGAGCAGGATGGAGCAGCATCACTGAATGCTGTTGAGCTAATATACAAATAGAGATCTAAAATGTTAAAATCTACTGTATTTTAACCTTGACGCCTTTTTTAAGTGCACATCACCAAACGCATTAATACTGGATCAGATTTCTATGTCTTTGATTTATATATCTCTTAAATCTTTAACTATATTTTTCATCTTCAGCTGCTGCCTCCTGTGTTTTGCCCCTGTCAGGTTAAAGCAGAACAAATATGTTTAAAATGTGATGTAGGCTACAGCCTGACAGTCAGATTCCACTTATCATCCATTAAGGAAATGCAAGTCCGCTAAATTATGAATTAATGGACAACACTGAATAAAACTTTCTTAACTTATTGACACTTTTCTCCACTCTGACTCAGGCTCTTTTTTTTTTTTAAATATAAATGTACAACGTCCACATACACATGCATTAATATCTCTACGCCTTTTATTTACCTGTTGCCATTGTCAATTGTGGTTATTGAATCTCTATTGATGATGGCTTTTTTTCATTCATCACACAAGCGTTTAACTCAGACTGAACATACTCAGAGTTGATTGAACTGACTCTGATCAGCTTTTCTTGAACCGAAAACTCAGAGTTTCCCACCTCAGGGTTAATCAACTGAGAGTTCAGGGTTAGACTCAGAGTTTGTTGAAGCTGCTTTCTGGAATGGACCCCATGTCTTGACATTAACATTTAATATTTTTCCAATTTGTTTGTTATTATTAGAGCTATTATTACATAAACTGCAGGGGAGTCATTTTAGATTTTTGTTTTATATTATTATATTATATCCTAATATTGTAGGACTCGACCAAATCATATGAAGAAAAAGTGTCAACAAAGGTCACTTTGACTACTTGTTGTATGTTTACATTTCTTCACTCTGTGTCACAGGAGGACTATCCTTACAGAGTACCCAGGGAGGATCCACACACAGGACGACCTATGGAGTTTGGGTAAACTGCTTTTGCCTCTCCTCTATTGCTTGCTATGCTGTTTTTTTTTAAGGGAGCTAATGATTTGTGCAAGGTGTACTTTATAAGTAATATCACTCTTCTCTGATGAGAGAAGAGTGATATTCTGATGTTACCATTTTGGACAGCCAGGTACAATCAAGGAGCAAGTCCTGTGTTGAGGCAGGGGGATAAATCATAAATCATGGTCTGCTCTGAACTATATTGCCCTGTCTCGTATTCACAATTTTTGCAGTCTCAAGGCTCGCCTGGCTCTGCACTGTTACTGTTACAGGTTAGACGACTGTTCAGAGTTCTTAACTGAACAGCATCCGTTTTTAGGCTACAGATTTGGTTGCAGAAGTTTCAGTTTCAGATTTTACTCATAAGAAATCATTGCCTCTGGTTTCACTGTTATTTTGGTACAAGTATGTTTATATTGGGGCAAAGCCATCGCTAACTGACCATAGATGACATTAGCAAACCACATTTATTTCACCTGCTTGTAAAGTTGGTGATATAAAAATTTCAGCTTGTCGCTCTAGAAAATGGTGTCCGCTACATCAAACTACAGTCAAATCAAAACAGATGATGCTCCATATTTTCATATCATTTGTTGTTGTTTTTTTATATTAAATCTGTAGAAACTTGGAACAATTTGGAGAATTTTTTAAACATGATTTGGGAGTTTTTCCTAATTTTTATGAATTCCATATACAAATGTAGTTCAATGTCAGCAACATGTAAAAAGTTAATTTCAGCTATTATACCTTTTTGATAGTATTGGCACTGGAAATTGGTAGGGGGTTACAACACCTACACTTAGCATGGTTTTATTTTCAGCTGTTGTATACAGTAGCAAAGTCATGATAGGAAGTAAACTGACCAGATTCACCACTCAGTAGGGAGACAGGGAAATTAAGTCTTTCAACTCATGATAGAGTGAGGCAGAAATGGTTATGCCTTCATTTTAAAATATTTGTCTGGCTATTGGATGAGCTCCACCTCTACCTATAAATAACTCTGGCAGAACTGTATGTTCACTAATGGTATTATGAGACCAAATTTGATTGTTGTGTTAAAAAATCTGTTTTTGTTTGGCTACCAGTAACTGAGCCGCATTTTCTATTTTTATTCCCTCAGCACCCGTGCACCACCTCCTCATAGTGTGCGAAACCAGGGCATCTACCCAGCACCCAGATCGCTCCCAGAGAGTGGGGAAGACACACTAGTGCAAGCCATCCTTAACCTGGACAGAGGGTACGGATGAAAACATACTTTTATCGCTGCTTAGGGCATCATTATCAAAGCATTCTTTGCCCAAGTGTTTGCAGCTTACTCATCAACGTTGCTTAGACATACTGAGGGTTACAACAGCAATACAAGGACTCACTTGTGTGTCGTTGATTCTGCACAGTGATCTTAAAAATGCTAGATGGCAGCATTGTGCTTTGTTAGCACAGAAATAGAAATGGTTGAAGACCTTGTGTTTACATTCTCTGAAATGGCAAAGTACCAGTTGTGGAGAATATTGCGTCGGAACTGGCTATGTCAGATAGGGAAGAGAAGCTAATTTATCATTCATACAGCACCTTAACTTTTAGACGCTTCTCACATTCCCTCTGCTTTTTTCAGGGAGGACAGAGACCATTACAGGAGAAAAGCAGCTCCATTCCCTCCCCTCAGAGAGCGTTCTCCTGTCCGCCGCGAGGTGGCCCGCTCCCCCCACAGTCGCTCCGGCTCCAGCGTCAGCAGCAGAGGCTACTCACCAGATAGAGCCAAAAGCCTGCCATTTCCCTCACAACAAGGCAAGAGTATGTAGAATTCTTACAGCTTACCCTCCCCTGATGCAGTGTGGAGCTCTTTTAAAACCCCTTTGTGCCCACCATGGCACAAGAGGAAATCCAAAACTATAAATTAGCCTGATAATTGGTTAAGATTTGTAGGTGCAGTCGGCAATAGTCCTAAAATGTACAAGTCAAGTATAATTTTTTTCACAAAACTTAACACACAAGTGCTGAAAATATTAGTTGATTCAAGTGACAAAACATTGATCACAAAATATTTTGGCTATTGATTTAATGCATAAGTCATGTATCTGGTTCCAGTCTCTCAAATGTGAGAATTTATATATCACAGAAATACTGAAAAATTTTGTGTTTTTGGCTCTTACTCTTACAAAATAGGTCAACATTTTAAGACTCTGTGGGAAATTGTATTTGGCATTTTCTTTTATGATTTTTAACATCTTATAAACTCAACAAAGTAACATAAAATAGAATAAATAGTTGGTTCTGGTCTCTCTAACAGATGGATTAGGTTGCAACCTGATGTATGTAGATATATAACTAGAGTCAAAATAGTCTTATTCATGACTCATTTCTTTTCTGACAACTCACAAAGAG
Source organism: Thunnus maccoyii (assembly GCF_910596095.1). Lineage (NCBI taxonomy): Eukaryota > Metazoa > Chordata > Actinopteri > Scombriformes > Scombridae > Thunnus > Thunnus maccoyii. The sequence goes on from NC_056555.1 coordinate 11,612,295, forward strand.
GACACACACTGAGTGAAACATTAGTCATTTTAAAAGCAGCACCTCTTACAGATGATAAACAGCACAAAAATAAATAAGAAAAATTTAAAAAAAGATCAGGTAGGCCTTGCTTCATGTGTGTGAATAACCACTCTAAATGTAAATCCATTGTTTAGTACCAGGTCTCTCTTATTTTTCATCCTCTATTTATTATTTTCTGTCTATCCATGATTGATAATTTGGCTGAATGGCTTTTCAGGTGTGGACGGTTCAGAGGGACACGCAGGTGTTTCTGAGCACCTTTGGGGGGCGCTCTTTCCTCAACAGAGTGGACATGACACTTTGGGTCTGTACATTGAGCCGTGTGAACAAGCCGGGACCTGGGTGACAATAGCTGATCTGTTTTTACTCGCATATGTCCTTGCATCCTTGTCAAGTCAGAAAAATGTTGGAAGGAAACGATGTCTCCCTGCACTCCAAAGATGTCTCCATAGAGGAGTTTCTTGAGAAGGATACAAGAATAGATGACAGATGAACAATTAAAACCTGTAGAAACTTAAAAGTTTGAACATACTTTTCTTATTAAGCAATTTTAAAACAAAAAAAGGCCATACATTCTCCAACCACAGTAAACTCAAGTGTCCTTTTTGACACTGATATTCTGTCACCCAGGTCTGAATGAGGTTCCCTCATGAATTTAGTTTCTTAATTACCCTAGAGGTGACTGTGCTGGGATGGGTTTCTTGAATGCTATTTTTACTACCTGTTTGTGGAGGTACATTAGCACTTTCAACTGTTCCTACACTGATCTGTAAATGTATTACATTGTTTTTATTAGGTCCAAGGAAATATGTGAAGTTTTAAAAGTTATTGTCAAGATCAAATGAGCAACACACTGGTGTAGTTATGGATCCATGATCTATATTGTTCTCAGTGTAAATAAGGATAATGTGTAGGAACAGTGGATTTTACAGTCCAGGTCAACATTGTACAATAATGTACTTGCATGCAAGCATTAGGACATACAGTACATCTACACTGCTAACTAAGAATAACACCTCCTTTTTAATGCCTGTTTTATTTCAGATTTATATTTAATATTTTTGATACTGGATATATACTGTGTGTCAACTTTGCACAACTAATTTCCCAGCAGACCAACAATAAACCTTTAGATTAACTGGACTGTAAAATATGGAAGTGCTGAAGTATCTCCTTGTTTACCGCATGTTGTTTGTAGGCTTTGTAGATCTTAACCTCTCAAGCTCCATTTTTTTTCACAATTAGTACAGTTTCATTTGGGTATGTTACCATGTTGAGTGCTGGTTATCTCCTTTCTTAAAATCTCCATTTTGAGTGCTGCTTTTTCCTCACGAAGTGAGCTCATTGGACCTGGGAATGTCATCATGCTAATGTGGCAAAATGACATGAGTTGTTGCATGATTGTAACTTAAAAACAGCATAATGTTAGTCATATTTTTAGAGAAGCATCAGGGCAGTGAGTTTGCTTGCCAGACTGCTGTGAGATCAGAAAGGCCTAGTTATTGTGATGTATACAGCCAGTGACCTTACGGTTTGGTCTTCCTACAGGGTATGAAGAGACTTATTCTCAGAGCAAGATGACTGGTAAGTACAGTTCAGCATAGTTGTTTGTCGACAGGTTAGAAAAGTTAGCTGCAGTCCAGCATGTGGTGACTTAAAGGTGGTAAATATTACTTTGTTAGCCACCTTGGCTGGTAAATAGCCATCATGTGGGGGTGGATTTCTACTTTTTTATCATGTTTGCTGGAGAAATGGGCGATTTTAGCACTTCTCTCACCTCATATTATACATTGTTATTGTATTGTCTCTGTACCTTTTCCTCCAGTTTTTAGTAGAAATGAATAAAAGCAAGATGAGATGACACGCAGAGAAATTGTTTCAGAAATATATAAAGGTTACAATCGTTAAACTTAACCTATTCCCAGTCTGGGTAACCTGAGAGAGACAGAGAGCGTTTCTAATGTGTCCAGCAGCCAGCCTTCGTCCCTGGTCTGTCTGCCACTTTGTCAGGCCTCATAAAGATGCCACTAGGTCGTGTGTGGAAGAAGAGGGAACGGGGATTGGATGTCTGATGGATATTCCTGAAGGGGAAACCCTCCACATCAACAGGGTGTTTTTGTTTCATGGCTGGGTTTTAGAGTTCATAATTTGTTAGTAGACTGGGTTAGTTAGTGTGAGAGCTGCCAAGTCTCAAACTATTGTTATTGTCGATCTTTATTTTTTTTATTTTGCCATTTTTTGTTGTTGTTGTAGAAACTTCATTTCAGTGTCTAAACTTACATCTTCTGGAGATCTATGCTATTACTTTTGTTTATTCTAACATGTTTCAATGATTTTTTTAAATTATTAAAATTTATAATGGATGTGTATGGGAGGAATGTTTAAAAGTTGAAATCTCAACAACTGCAGTTGCTGAAGTATTCATACTTCATGAACAGCTGCCCCCTGTGAAAATGCTTAACATATTAAAACAATATACCTATAGCGCCACCATGTGGTCAGCTATCACGACTTTTAAAGTTTAGGTTAATAACTTATGAACCGTGAGGCATAGCAAAACAATTTTTGCATAGTGTGTTCCCTAGATGAAGCCGATTCGACTGATAGGCCATGCCCATTTGCACCATTTTGGATTTTTCGGTAAACACATTTTGCTTCTCTTGGCAAATATTTCATCTAATCTTCACTAAACTTGGTATATTTAGATGACCCCGAACACAACTTATGAGTCCGTTTTTGGGTATCACTTACGATTTTTCTGTAATTGGTTACAAAAAATGTGAAGGCATGGCCTGATGCACTTAATGGGCCATAACTCTTTAATCCTAAATTCGATTGCAACCAAATTTGGGAATGTTCTGCAAACAGCAATGTTGCACAAGTGTGTAATATTTCATACAATTCTGCCCAGAGGGGACACTTAAGTAATATTATAACATGACATTTCTGCAATTCTGTTGGCTTTAATAAAATGAAACTTGGTACACAAGTTCTCCACAGCACAGCAAATTGAAGCATGGCACCAATAGCCCCACCTGCTATTAACCAACCAATGAAAACGTGGTCAACTAAGACTTTTCTCATAGACTAATGGTTTGGTTGACTATTAGGGGGAAGCTCTAGTAGCATTCGATACAGTTTCATCTGTTGGTCATGCTGAAAGATTTCAAAAATTGCTGCTGGAGCAGCAGTAGCAGCAGTGGCAGCTGGGAGCAGCAGCTAACAGCTTCCAGCTCTCACATGCATTTTCTTCAAATGCACATTCTAGTTGGCTATAAAGCCTTGTGTGGTGCTCATGCTTATAGCCTGTGGCAGGCAGGACTGCTAGAGAAGAAGTTAGAACAAATTGAAAGTGAGTGATTTGATGAGAGAGGATGTGGTATCTCATTGATAAGTGGAAATCTGCAGTGAATCCACCCACTGGAGTTTGGAGCACGATAGTGAAGCATCTGTTTCTTGATTGTTCCAGATGTTCTAGTCTAGGTACCTGTCTGGATCCTGGAAGCAAACATCAACACCTTTACAGAGCTTTGATTTCTAAAAGCACACACAGTACATACTCACTCACTTTCCAGACATACTAATTGACATTTTTTCCCATCGAATTCCTGCTTCCTGATGTTATCCTCCTCCTTTCTAGTTAATCGTTTTCTTTTTTTTTCTCACATTAATTCTGCCCCTCACTCAATTCTCACTTTGTCAAACTTTGTCTGTTTTTCATCTCTCCAGACAAAATTCCTGGCCTGTCAAGAGAAGGCTCTCCACACAGTGCAACCTCAAACAAGGTGAGCTCACTTAGATGAAACGACTTTATAATCATAAATATCTGACTGCAATATTGTGTTGGGGGCTTCTTTTTGTTAATTTTTAGCTGAAATTTTACTCAGTTTGCCTGACAAAATGCGGGTTGTCATACTACATCAGATTCGGTGAGAATATAACTCAAGCATTGGCCTCAAGTGTGGTTTTTGTCTTTAAAAAGCATACAGTCTGAAACATACCATTTATTGTATACCATGGACTCCGCCCTGTCACTGTACAGCAGAATGCATCTGGAACTTCTTAAATTCCATCCTTCTAATAAGTGTTTAGTCCCATTGAAGTATGTTAATGGGTTTTAAAGTGGCCCTCACGCAGAGCATAAAAGCCATAAGGCCTGTGCTTTGTTTACCTGTGGTATAAGCAAACTTCAATCAAAGAACTTGTAATGATGGAGGGAAAAGGGCTCAAGTGTCACCAGAAGTACCTTAAGTGCTCTTGTTTTAATTGAAAGAAATTTTTTTTTTTACTGTCTTTAGTACATATTGAATGTAGATATCTCCTGTCTGCTTTGTAAATAATAGTACATTTTGCTGATATCATCCATCTCCATCCATGCAAAGGAGTGTAAATAGAATCAGATGTGATTAGGCACACTGGGTCGGGGTACGGCCACCCAGGAGTGAAGAGGCTAACTCAGTAGCCCGAGTCATAACTTTATCACAAGATCTTAGCCGCAAAACTAGGAGAAGTCCCTATGGAACTCATTGGGATGTGTTTAGACCATTAACAATGAACAATCGTTTCCTTTCTCTGTTTAAGGGTATGACTGACTGTGTTTGGTAGCTGAGACTGGTAGATGTAGCAGGTCTCGTGCTTTTGAAAAATTGATGTATAGGGGTCATGGGAAAAGCCTTTATATATGTATCAACAGCCAGCATGTCATGTCCAAGTAACAAACTAACAAATGTCCTTCAGCGAATCCGTTTCTGGTTAGTTACTGTGTTCCATCCCGAATAAGCACATCAGCTCATTCTAAACTGCATATTTGGTCAAAAATGAGTTAAGACTGGAAACTGATTTCTTGGTGTTTTATATGGTGCTAGTAACTACAACCTGGCTTGGTAATCTCGTTGGAGAGATAGCCACAGCTAGTCCTAGCTAAAGCTAAAACTAAATTTACTTTTAATTTTTCCCTAGCTGTTATCCATAACTGAAAAATATCAGTTTTAATTAGCTGCCATCTTGGTAATTTAGTTTATTATTCCACATAATTTAATGATGCAACGGTTAAATCCAATCATGAGGAAAAATTAAAAACCCAGCTAAACTCCTGCTAAAGGTAGCTAACTTCACAATGTAGCAGTTACTGACATGTCAGCTTTTAAGTCCAGTTGAATACATGCGACTTGGTGGGTTTAAGCTACTTTCAAAACATGCATGTAAATCTATTGAATTATGAATTAATTACATGTTGTTTTGATTTCAGTGTGTGTGTATATAATTGACAAATAGAATAAAATTAGCAAAAGAGATACATTGAATCCATGTGAACTGTAAACCAGTTTATTTTTATTTATTTATTTTGCACATAACAAGGTTGTAATGCCTCTTTAGGCTGTTATACCGTTTACAAGCCCTTTTTTTTTATTTTTTAAATCCCCTCTTTTTTTCCCCCCTCTCATCACTGCTCCTGTAGTTACTGTACTTTGCCTTTGTAGGATTTTTAGATTTGCTGAAAATGAAATGGAGAGTCAATGACACAAGGCATTCTTATTATGTGCCTAACTTGTAAATTTCATGCATCGATGAAAACGCCTTTAGACCTGTATACTTAAATGCTTAAATGTCCAACCAACCAAGTCTTATTGCATAGCTCATTAGCAGATCCTTGAGATAATTTTAATGTTTCCATGTTTCACTGGATCATCCTTTGGATTTGGCATAGAGGGCACTTGGATGTCTTTGTACATGCTTATACATCACAAATTACAAGATAAAACATTGAAGTCCTTTCCTTCCCTCTTAATGTGCATGTCTGTAAGAGCCACCCAATCAACCGCTGTGATGAAAGTTGTACAAAGCGCTCCACCCCTCCACACACGCATACACACTGCTGCTTTTGCTTGTAGTGTTTGATCTAGCCTGTGGTGCATTGTTTCTCTCTGTTCTGGGGGCACAAACCCATAACCTTGGCCAAGATGAAAGGCCTGTGCTGTGCCCCCAGTAAAGCTTGCACTAATGGCCCCAGCCACTGCCTGCTGTGGAGATTCAACAAACACACACACAGGCTTTCTGGAGCCATCCCAGACAGAGAAGACCAAAGAGGGGACCCAAAGAGCAGCTCCGGCTCTGGCTGCGAGCCAGGGTGGCCTACAGGGTGGAGAGCATGTCCTGTAACCGAAAAGGTCACCGAAAGGTTTCATCTCTGCCCGAGGCAACAAATTCCTGTCAGTTACGATAATATTTTACCAACCAAGATTATTGCTGCAATCTGGTGATGTGGGGGCATTGCTACAACAGTGTCATGGTCAGACGATCACACAAGTTGAAAACCTGTTGTGACATTTGTTCCCATATTGTCCCGTCCTAGTTGGATATCACTGATTTGTGATATTTGGTGTGTTCCAGGAGATATTTTACTTTTTTTGGTGTATCAATTTCTACGTCTTACAGGCTTACTTGAGTTAATGAAGACATAGGCATATGGCCAACTAGCTCATAAACATTTATTTGTTACTGGTTGAGATTGTCACTGGGCAGATTGGTGCCTTTTCTACTCTACTGTGGATTTCTTCATCTATGGTTGTTGACTGTTAGTGCAAGATAATGAGCCCTTGATCCTGAGGAAATGACCCCAAAATACTTCTTTTTCCCTGTTGTGCTTGGTTGGTTATCACAGGGAGACAGAAAAAAGGAACGCCACCAAACAATAAAAAATACTGGTTGTTCAGTGGGTTTCTCTTCTAACATAACACAGTTTTTAAGAGAACTTTTAAAAAGCACTCATAAATTTAAATGCTAGTTTATGGTCCAGCAGTTAAAACTGGTAGGAATAAGTACTGAGGGCCTAATAACTTTTTTATTCGATTTTAGTTTTGCAAAAAATATCCATACTTCTAGATTGACATAATTTAATAGTAGTCCAGTTTCTATAGAAAATATCTGCCAAGCTTTGTATTGAGATTCTAGCATCCCTTCCAGGTTGAGTTGTGCCCAGTAAGCTGAAGTGAAAGACTCAGACAAGGATATTTTTTTTTCGCTGAGACCAAGGAGGCTGAAGACTGACAAACCAGATCCTTCATACGTGCACAAAGCGCACACACTGGACTTTTCCCAAGCATAGCTTCAGGGAGGGAAATGGAAGGAGGCATAATTGGATGATGCTTTATGAGTTGTGCTTTTATTTTAGACCACTCTCGGCTTTGTGATGTACCATCTCCTGTAATTTCTTTCCTCAGTCATCTAGAGATTTAATGTGACTTAATGTATGAGTGGACTTTAGTCATGGCTGGGCAGTTCTGCTCCCTGGCCTTCAAACTCTAATAGTATCAGGAAATGAGCAAAAGAAATTGAGCAGTGATCCAAGTTGGCCTCGTTTCTCCCCTTTGCTCTTTCTTTTGGCGTTCATAGTAATACTTAAGGGTACTAGAGTTTCCAGTCTACCCATTAGATGGCTCATCATGGCTTGTCTGGCTATACTTCCTATACTCTTAAGTTATAAAAACAGCTGAAATATCCATTTCTTCAATTTTGCATTTAACTGATAACTTAAGTCAATACACAGGATTTGATGTGTGCTGTTTTTGAGAATTCCTATTTCCAGTTCCTTGACTAAACTGCTAATCTAACTACAAGTCCCGAGCACCCAGGTTCCACAAAGTATACACTGGCTTTGTAGCTTTAGCCACTACATCAGTATATCTTATCTTCATCCTTTGACATGCCTCATCAACCATATCTTTCCTTTGAAGTTAAACAGTCAGTAGGTCAGGTCATAGTATTGTGCTGACTATCTGTGATGCTGACTCATGTCCTTTCACATTTCTTGGTCTCTACATCATGTCGAATAGCACTGTGTTACTTCATTTTTCATCATGGTTTATTGATTTTGTTCAGGAAATGGTTTTGAGTTGGCTTTAATCAGCAATGGGCACTAATGGAGTTGGCCTTCTCTGTATGATGGTATTGATGTATTCATTCAAAGCATTTTGTAACTTTGTCATGAAAACAGTGAGTCCACCACTTTGGTCCTGATTAAATAGGGCTGCAGCAATTGATTAATCTGTTAATTATTTTCTTGATTAATCAATGAGTTGTTTGGTCTATAAAATGCCAGAAAATGGTGTCAATCACTGTTCCCCAAAGCCCAAGGTGATTTCTTCACTACTTTTGTCCCAGCCAACAGTCTACAACCCAAAGATATTTTACTATCATATACAACTAAAGAAACCAGAAAATATTCATATTTGAGAAGCTGGAACCAGAGAATTTGGACTTTTTTAATGACAAAAACAATTAATCAATTATCCAAATAGTTGCTATTTAATTTAATAATTGGCAACTAATTGACTAATGGTTGCAGCTCTAGACTGAAATATCTCAACTACAGGGTGGATTGCCATGAAATTGTGTACAGACATTCTTGGTCCCCAGAGGATGATTCCTAATGACTTTGATGAACCCCTGACATCCTCTAGCGCCTCCATGAGGCTGACATTTGTGGTTTGTAGTAAAAATATCTCATCAACTATTTGATGGATTACCTTGAAATTTGGTACACACATTCATGTTCTCCTCAGGATGAATTATTATCACTGAAATGATCCCCTGACTTTTCATTTAGTTCCACCATCAGATCAAAGTTATTTTTGTCCAATACTTTGCTTTAGGACCCAATGCCTGCAAAACTGACTTTCCCATCAGCCTCATCTGTACACATCATGTACTAACATGCTAAACTAAGAAAACAATAATAATAATAATAATAATAATAATAATAATAATAACCACCTTTATTTGTATAGCACTTTTCTTTAAAACAATTTTTACAAAGTGCTTTACATACAAGAAAACCCAGGGAGACAGTGATATACCACAATTAAATAAATAAAAGCAGATAACGAACATTGTAAACATTATACCTGTTTAACATCAAGTTAGCTTTGTCGTTGTGAATATATTAGCACGCACTCATTAGCATTTAGCTCAAAGCATTGCTGTTCCAAAGTACAGGCTCAGTACGGATGCCAGCATGGCTGTATACTCTTTAAAACTGTTTCATTAACTGTTTAAAATTTTCTGTTGTGCCCACTTTACTTAACTCCTAAAAGCTAGCACTCTCGTCTACCTTCTAGGAGGAGAACCATCCTCCAGAAGGAGAAAAAGAGGAACTGTTGGTGGCTCCTGTCGTGGAGGACAGCCAAAAGTCTACGGACAACTTTCTAGAGCGACGAGCTCTGGCCATCGCAGCTAAAGCCCAGGAGATAGAAAAGGTACATTTATGTTCACTGGATAAAATATCTCAGATTCTTTACAGGTATTCATGTAGCATTTGTCAAGGAAAATGTATAAATTAATGTTTTTTGTCAGTGACACCCAGTTATCCGTTTTGGAAAGCTTGTTGCATTTACAGTCTCCTCTTTTACAAGTTAGTAATTTGTAAGACTTTTCTATAAATGTCAGCTTGGTGCATGCATGGCATACACTGTAACCTTGGCATACATTTCCAAACATATGGTGGCCTTGAGTTCTTTGACTCACACATGGATCATTTTACTGGATAGGCATTACTGGAACAACCACCTATTATGTTGCTAACAAGACAGGAAATTAACTTTTCTGTCCACCAGTCACAGTGGTAGGTACATCCTAAAACACACCATCCACTCTCACTGCTCCCAGCCAGGTATCAGTTTAAGCACATTATTTAAATGTTGGTTAATTATCTGCCAAAGTAGCTAGTTGCCAAATTAACCAGGATTTTCCTGTTGGCTCTTGTAAGTTTCCCATCCTGATTCCCTGACTGGCATAAATTCAACTCCTCATTTTGCCTAACACCAGCTTAATATCCCACATGGCTCAGACATCACAACTCTCCCCTAGTGTGACTGATCTAAACAAATGCACACACATATAACAGGCCAGCACGCAGGGTTATGGAAACACTTTTCTAATGTATATGGAACAGGAACATATAAACAAAAGCAGAAACACAAGCGCACAGCTTAGACAGCACATAGGTTTGTGCGTACAATAAATTGGGAGGTCGACAGAGCTAAAACCACCCCAGGCTCGAGGCTCCAGCTCTGCTCAGTTATCTAATGAGAGCCATTCCTGCACCAGTGAGTGCTACCGCTGCTTTACTGGGACCATTAAACCTGAGCCAGTTCTACCCTGGAGCACACACTCTGTGCTCTCTCATTGAGCTGCACCACAGAGCCTATAGGCTGTCATAATAATGTTGCTGACGCGGCAGCTTCTGGCCTGTTTTATAGCCTGTGTCTTTCTATCCCATCTGTGTCTCCCCTCATTTCATAAGATAAACTATATAGCATTTGAGCTCTGTTGTGTAAGCTTTAGTTTGTATATCCAGGTATGAAGAAAAGTTTTAAAAGTTGTAATTGGGTACATATTTTTAGAAATGTCAGATGTAATATATTTACATCTAACAAAACATCTTTTTGGCTACTGACATACATAATAGTAATAGTAGTATAGTCCTACAGTATCTTAATATGGCCTTATTGATGATGTTGTCTCACCATTGTCAGTATAACTCATGCGCTCCTGCTATAACCTTCAAATATAGTCATGAAATTAATGTCTGGAAAAAGTATAATAGTTTAAAATGAAAGGGATGAGAGGGAACAGTGTGTGCCATTTTCAGAGGGATATGAGTTTCAGGTTTTCAGGATTCTTACGGGACTGAAAAGCTGGAATTGTCAGTAGAAATGGATGGTTATCTAATTTCTGTCTTTGGCTTTTATGATATCCAGATCACATGCACTGTATGAATTTTATTTGCGACTTGGCAGTCCTCACTCTGTCTTTCATGAAAGGCTGGATTGTTGAGTCACCACATAGCATTGTGAAGTGAAGTCAGCCTTTTTTCTGTCACAAACAGGTCAGAAAAAGCAGTAATCAAATCTATTCGCATATACAGGTCTAAAAAGAGAAAGATGGATTCAAATAGTCACAGTTCCATAAACTCTTATTTCTTAAACATTTTAACCTGTTAGACACTAATCAAAACCTGAGAGAATTGCTTTCACATGACGGTTGGTTTCCTGCCGGAGTGGCTCACAAAGTAGACAAACCAACCAGCCACTGGAAAATATATAAGAAACTGGCTGGTATTAATTTCCCATCGTGCCCAGAATACATAGCCGCAGTCTTAAGTTAGCCTTTCTTTTTCAATCTGAAACAACAAAGTCATTTTCACATGTGCTCTGAGAGGTCGCAGCAGCGTTTCTGTTGCAGTAGGCACTCGTGTTTAGCTGCTTGACAAGTGTGGGCCAGATGTTTGGCTTTCTGCACCCAATCTGGTCTAGCCATCTCTTCTATACATACGGACACAAACACACACAGTCCAGTAGCTCCTGTAAAGCACACTAACTGTCTCTATACTTCTCATATAGATCACAAGCCGAGCTTTCCATCATCGGCCAGACATCGTGCTGGGCTGCGTTATACCATGTTCCTCAGTGTGTGTTTGTGTAGTTAAGTGAAGTTGGTCTGCTGAAATTCAACCTGAACCCGTTCTCATTGTCCAAGTTGACTTTGGCTGCAGTACAGACTAACTGGTTATAGTGAGTGACAAGGCATGAGAGGCAATAAAGGGTATTATGTTTTACTCCTCACGGTGCAGGCTGTGATACAAAGGGAGTTTTATTTCATTTGTCAAGGAATATAAATATATTTGGCTACAAGACCGAAAGCGAGACATTTCCAGCCTTACTCACCTTTTTTTTTTAAGATACAAATATGGCAGAGGCACCAGCTCTTTTATCCTTATTCTGTTTCTCTCCCTGCCTTAGCATAATAGTTTAAAGCCCAGCCACAATCAACATACAGTTTTAACAGGCTAAAATGGATTAAAAGTCTAAAAAAAGGATAGGTTTAGAAATCGTAACAAACCCATAGATAGTAGCACTTATACCAGACTGTCCCCACCCAGTCAAGAACTGTTCCTTTCCTTCCTGATTGGATTACAGGGTAGGGCTCTCAGGAAGTACGTTCAAATACAGGAAGTACATTTTCAGCACATTATTTAGAAACAACTTTCCCTGTATTCATAGAAGTTGCTGTCAGCACACTAGATTGGATACTTCCTCCAATAAATAAATTCACTGTCATCAGCTGTTAAAACATGACCATAGGACATCAGTTAAAGATTAAAAAGACAATGTGTTGTTTCTAAATTCAGCACAGTGGCGAGAGTGGCTATCAAGAGTTTACGTTTTGTACAGATTTGTTAGTCTGGCTGTTGCGTAACAACATCTTCCACTTGATCATTTATTGTACATGAGGAATGTACAGTATATGTGCTACAGAAACGCCCAGAGGAGATGGCGTGTTTGTTTTACGTTAGCACGGTTTCCTGAAATTGTTTGTGTCCTCACGTTCACTGTAAATTGTCCTATAAATTGGTTTAGTCTATTGTTAGATTCAGGTCAACCAAGGAAGAACTAAAAACTGGTTGCTGCCGACAATGTGCTGATAATGTTTGCTGTAGGTCAAGAGGGAGGCAATTAAAAAAACAAAAACCTAATGATCATTATATAAAGACAGAAACGCTCTCATTCACTAGAAATCTTCAGTGAAGTCTCCTGATTAGTAATATCAGGAGAAAATGACTGTGCTTAAGAAGTATCATTCACTTTTGATGAACTCACTATTTGCCGATACAGTACGTTGCTTTTGTTCAACAGCGGAAATAATTTTGTTTAATGCAGATTTTGGAACATTGCCGTCAGCTGTTGCAAAGCACATTAACTCCGTTTGACAGCGGCAAATCTTTATTTGTGGTCTCTCCTCTACACCAACCAGGCTTTCGGCTCGAGCAACATTGTGAAAAGCTATAAATAAGCCAATGAGTTAGAACGCCCTGCAGCAGAGAATCCACTGTTGGTATCCGGTGAATGACTGAAACTCACTCCTTCCTGTCCTAATTTTACACACACACTCACACACACACTCACACACTCACAAATTAACATGTATAAACACACATCCGGCCTGCACACTACGGAGTCAGGACAGAACATGGTATAGGGAGACTGACGAGAGAATGAAATGTTATGAAATAGTGGAGGGACAGATGGAGAAAAATGGGAGAGAGGAGAGAGCAGCGTCGCTCAGTGAAACTTAGGTGCAAGTGTCCCTGAGGTCTTTCTGTGTCATGTGGACTTCATTTGTTGAAAAATGGGACATCACACTGTTAATTTGGAAAAGGTCCTTATGTGGGATAATGTGCATATCTAAGATCTTTTTAGGTCAAACAATATCCCTGCATTTGTAAAGAAACACTCATTTGAATATTTTTTTTTCTTCAATCATTGCTAAAGTGTAGCTTTTATTCCTGATAGTGACCCTCAAACCACTGCACCTGAATTTGCAAAATTCATAGGCATCAAAATGTTGTTCTAGCATGACTTGGACACATGCACATTTAGATTTTGAAGCCGCCATCCACAGTATGTCTGGACCTTTTACTTCTTTTACAAGATGTAAAAGGACACCAAAAAATTACCATCAGTTGAGCTGAAATGCAATCCCAGAGGGGTAAAATATCATTGTAAAGGATCACATGTTCACTGTTGGTATTTTGCAAACTGTCAAATCAAACCACTTTGTGTGGAAGGGGCAGGCTCTTTCCATTGTTTGAGACATTTGAGGCTCAGTGTGAAATTGCAGCTCCCAAACAAGGTTCCAGCACCTCTTCCTCATTGTGCCTCTAACACCTGTTATAAGCCTCTGAGCCACCACTAAAGTGGAGTTTTTATTGCTTCTTCAGCTATAGTGTCCTATATAAAGGGCCCTTATTAAACTGAAGAGAAGATGTGTTTATCTTTTCACACTACATGATGTGTGTTAACACCAGAGTGATCAGCTCAGGCGCGTTGACACTTGAGTATTTACACCTAGGTGGCAGGTAAAGCAGGAAGGAAATAACTTTTCATCTCAAATTTAAGACCTTTTCTCTCATGGCTCATGAACTTATCTTGTCAAAACTTGGTGCTGGGGAAGGCAACACACTTTTACCTTGTCTTTTTCTATATTTTTAATTTAAGTGTGTAATCCTCTATGCTTTTTTTTTTTTTTTTTTTTTAAATTTCGTCCACTCCCAGGTGTACCGTCAGGACTGCGAGACATTCGGCATGGTGGTGAAGATGCTGGTGGCTAAAGATCCCAACTTGGAGAAGCAGCTACAGGTTCCCCTCAGGGAGAACCTCGGGGAGATCCGTGAGCGTTGCTTAGAGGACCTCAAACACTTCATCAGCGAGCTGGATGAAGTTGTCCGGCAACCAGAACCCTCCGTCTGTGACTCGACCACCCCCTCTGCATCCCTGACCAGTCATAAACTTTCAAAGACGGGGGTCAATCACAGCTCAAGTTACTGACACGCTGGCCTGATCTGCTCCATTTATGCGAGACTGAGCATCATAGGATTGACTGCTGAACATGATGGATACCTTGGATTAATTTTGGATTGCTGGAAACTACTCTACAACCTAAAGACCAACTCGACCTGGATAGAGGAGGTAGTGGTGTGTTGTATGTGGGGATAAACAGTGTTAGTTTTGAATAGATCATTTTACCTTCATGTTCTCTGTTGAAAGCTGTTGATTATTAAATATTTAAAATTTCTCAACTAGAAATGATGTTAAAAAAATGGCTACCAGTCTCGCATCACCATGGAACTGGTCAACATGGGTTTCACTCTCTGACCTTTCCTCAGTTGAGAGAATAGACTTGTAAGTCCTCCAGCATGATCATGATCATTTTTCAATAAGAAAAGCCAGATAAGACAATATTTTTGTTGTGTTTTCAGCTATTTAAATTTAATTTTGTAGCAGTCAGATATGACTTGGTGCTGCTAAAATTTCAACAGTTCCTAAGTTCTTGTATAAATTTGTACTGTTTAAAAGTGCCAGTTCGGTTCCTTTTCATTGTGTTTTGCTTTTCAAACTTTATATCCTGACCCCCCCCCCCCCCCCCCCCACCCCCCCACCCAAACCCAAACTTTGGTTATTTTTATGACACTGAGAAAAAGCTTTGCACAAAATGTGTCTGAAGGTTGTAGTAAACATGATTTCTGTTAACTTTGTTGGTTTTATTGTGATCTATTAACACAAGTTAAATGTAAATATAACATTAGCATCATAGAAATCAGATACTAAGATAACTTAGTTTCATTGCATGTCTCAACGAGACATGTTTATGTTGATACTTTAGTATAGTATCAGACTCTCATAACCATGAGACAAATGAGTTGCAACTTCTTGCAGGGTTTGTATAGAAACAAATAAGTACTCCTAAGATGTACATGTTACAGATCAAGAAATATAAAGGGAGATTTTGACAATGTCCAGGTTTTTAAACGAATGCAGTACCACAAAAGTCGTCGATGCACCTTACTGTATGTAAAAACACCACTAAATCCGAGGGTTACAAAATATGTAATTTGAAAATGAATATGTCAAAACTCAGGGAAACAGAACGACTCCTGAAGCTTTGGAGAAAAATATTTATTACAAGCGTCTTTACATCACAAAGCAATTGGTTATGACAGAGCAAGGGTAGTGAATAGTTTGGGCTGAATATGGAAAATGCGGGTGTTACTGCCATTCATATAGTGAATAGTGAGCATTGTGGAATACATGTTATAATAGACATTGTTACATGGCACTTTACTGTGAAGAACACAGTTTATGAAGTGGCACCTTCTTTGTTGTTTCTCATGAAATATTAACGAGGTCTGTTTGTTTACAACTGCCATTTTCTTTTATCATACACTTCAAAAACAATTCTTTAAACCACGGATATAAAAATACCAGTATTCAAATCTTAACTTAGTATATACAATGTCATTATGCATTATTAAATAATTATTTGGTTAGTTTCTATTTTCTACTTTAATTATCAACCTCTGTGTACAATAATATTGCCATTTTTACTGTACACAAAGGTATTGCTGCAAAACTTTTAACTGATCATAAAACATTTTTAAAAAACTTAATGGCAAATGCTGAATGAAAAAGTTAAATGTCTTCACTCCGACAAACTCTGTGCACAATTTCAGTCTGCACTGTCCAAAGGAAGGCCTCCAAATTTCCCAGTCCATGCATCATATTAGTGCTAAAATTCAATAAGTCCCAGTATCTAGGCCAAATTTGCACAAAAAAGTTACTATATGCACACATCCTATTTTCTCTTTCTTTCTTTGCTGTTTCAACAGTTCAAATCAAAGATTTCTTCTTTCCATAGATGTGGGCCTAAAATATGATATGAATCTTGAAGTGTTTGTAAGGTTGTTTTGTGTAGTTGTTTTGAACTGCCTTTCAAAACCTAGATTTTATCTGTGTAAACTATCATATGATAAAAAACTTAATTGCTTAGTGTGGTGTGGGTTATAATGTAAATATAGTCTGAGCTTTTAAGAGATGATACAGTTTTTGGAACGGTGGCTCTTTCGGCGACCAGTCTGTGAGCCATGACTGTGGGGCGAGAGGGCTGTCACCCTAGTTGGGTAGTCCTCAGCATAGTAGCGCCCAGCAGGTCGAGGTTGGGGGATTGGCTGGCCCAGGAAATAACCCTCCTCCTCAGAGTCCGATGATGATGAAGAGCAAGTGGAGCACCACTCATCTTCATCTCTGTAGAGACCCATGAACTGGTCGACCCGTGGGTCTCCTTGAGTTGAGCCCTGAAGCATATAGTCCGATCGAGTTTGCGAGTAGGCCAAAGGCAGCCTGTGTGGGGGATGCTGTAGGAGCAGGGCACCACAAGGAGGGTTTACCAGACCCTGCTGCTGGGGCTCGTATGGCCTCTGGGCCTTCTCCAAAGGCACCATGTGAAGGGCGTTGTCCGAGCGGGTTTTGCGACTCCTGTGGTGCCTGCCTTGCCGGCGGTGCTGTCTGTTGCGCCCATGGTGGCTTGTTGGGCGGCTTCTTTCTTTGCCCATCTCATCTGGGCAGTAGGCCCTCCGCTGTGGCTTCTCACTCATGGGATGCTTTCTAATATTGACCTCAAATCCATCATTATATCCATTGTCCACAGTGTCTTCTGAGAACTTGACCATCTGAGGAGGCCTTGACTGTGACTTACTCCTCCTCAGAGCTGGAGCATGGACAAAAGAGGGAGGGAGGCCATCTGAATGTGGGGATAATGAGAGAAGTCCTCCGGCTGTGCCACCCCTCATTGCCAATGCTGCCTCCTCTTCTCCCTTCTCCATGTTAAGGTTGAGAGAGTTGGTACTGTGGTGAATATGGGATGAATTAAAGGTTCCCATGTTGCTCATCTTCTCACAGTCTTCTGCCACCAAAGGATCCTGCATGGCATGAAGGGAGTAGACTATAGGTCTTTCTCTGTCATCTCCGTCCACTGATGCACCTAAGGAGAGTGAGCAAGAAAGACACGTTTTAAACAGATGTTGGCTATAAAAAGAAAGCACATTTTCCATTAAATCCATGTAACCAATATTGGCCTTACCAGTGATGTTTGAGAGTGCCAGGGAGTCCATGGAGTCTCGAACACCCTGCTCGGCCTTCCTCAGCTCATCAGCAATACACTCTAGCGAGTCTTGGTACCACTGCCTGGTGTCTGGCCATAGGCCCTGCCTTCCTGTGCCAGATTGGTCCTGATCTTGATCCATCTCCAGCTCTTGGATCTTTCTGGCACTGGCAGGACCTGGATGACTCCCATAGGCTGAATCTCCCAGCCCATCCTGAGACTGGGCCCAGTACATTTCAGGCAGGTGCTTCTTGCTCATCAGTCCAGGGCTAAGGCTGTTGGCTCGGGATTGATTGGAAGTCTGGCTCTGGGTAGGACTGGCAGGGGTGGGTGAGGAGGGGGTAACCCCCATGGATGTACTATCAGGTTTTAGCCAGGGGTCAGAGACACTTATTAACCTGTTTCTGTCACTGCTAGGGCTGGGAGATTTTAGGGGTGGCTGCTGAAGTTGGTGCAACATCCCGCGGTCACCAAACTTAAGCAGGAGCTGAGTCATGTAGTCCTCATGCTGGGCCCACTCCTCTGGATCCTCCTCTCCCCCAGCATCCTGCTCCTCCCGCTCCCTCCAGAACCTTTCCTCCTCCAGGCCTAGATGGGCCAGTTTCCGCCCTACAATATCAATGTCGCCATCAGCATCTCCATCACCCTCGCCGTCCCCAAACTTGTACTCAAATGAGGGGACAGTAGCAGGTGGGTTAAACAGCTGTGACTGTCTCCACTGTTCTGCAGGCCTGCTGCTCTTCCCCATGCGGACACTGCGCCGTGACTCACGTGAGCGGGCAGACTGGAAGGCAGAATCGGATGAGTCAGAGGCATGAATATCTTCCCCCTGGCTGCAAGCCTTGGAGCAATAGATGCGGCCTTGCTTTGGCAGGAAGGGACAGCCCAGCAAAGATGTCTTACACTGGGCACAGCAGAAGCACTGGTCTGTAGCATGCCAGTGTACTCCTTCGTAGGTCATCTGGGCATGGTCAACACCTAAAGGATGGTGGGATAAAGACAAAAGGAGCATAGTATTAAGAATAGTAATTTTACAAAAAATAATCAGTCAAAAAATCACTTCAAAGCCGGAACATGGTGGTTTGTTACACATAACCATCTGAGAAGTCGTTAGGAAACTGGAAAAGGGCAGGCACTTTCAAAAAATACTTGGCAGGTGATTGGACGAACCATCTGTCTATCACTGTCTATCACCGTCTTACCTTGCGAGGCAGCTGGATTCACAAGATCACTCAAGAATCCTCATAGGACACTGATTGGTCGGAACTACCAGTGGTTCAGACACAAGCGCATAACTTAAAGCCTGACAAGATGGATTCTCTCATGATGTTGCGAATCCAGCTACCTTGCAAGGTAAGGAACATGGGCCTTAGGTATAAAAACTTTTGTTCTTGAAACAACAGGGCGAAATCAAGACCTCATGCACCTCACGACTAACCAAACTAATCATTTACAACAGTGGGTTATCTGACAACACAAAAGAAGACATTGACTCACCAATATTTTCACCACAGGCCTCACAGTACTCTGCATACAGTGACTCAAAGCAGCCACAGCAGTAGGGCCGGCCATCTTTCATGATGTAGCGTTGCCCCCCAAGCAATGTCTCACACTCGAAACAGGCAAAGTGCTTCATGTGCCAGTGACGACCCTCTGCTTCGGTGCACTCGTCCGCAAAGATGATCTGAGGAGAAATTCACACAGAGGGTTGACTTTGACAACATTAGCTTTGATTTGGGGGGTTAATAAGCAAGTTAGCCATAGTTGGTACTCAAGACTGCTACTGCTACTTACCTCGTCACAAGAAGAGCATCGTGGTTTGAGAAGCTCAGCGTGATGTCTCCCACAGATGATCTTCCCGTTTTGGTAGAAATAGATCAGATCTACCAGCAGTTCTTGACACGTGGCGCATACAAAGCATGCTGGGTGCCAGCAGGGGCTCGGCCCTGCTCTAGAGGCAAAAATTGCCATCTCCCCTCCATTGATGCCTCCGCCACACTGACAATCAAACACAAACAACAGATGATCCATGAGATTTATATTTTAGGCATCTTGTTGATGCAGTGGCTTACAGTGAAAAGCCTTTAACCTTGCTTATGGGATTATTAATGAATCTGGTGATAAGTATGCTGCCTTGAGAATGAAACTAAACAACAGTGTGGAGACGAATGCTTAAGGGAATGACATTGGAACATAGATGTGTGATACAGTTGATGCCTGTGACACATGAGGAATGCAACACAAATAAAAGAGAGCTTACGGAGATAAAAATTCAAAATATATCATGTATCGCCTGATGTTTCATTGGCAGTGATGCTAAAACAAAGAAGGCTAAACAACAGGTGATCATACTGCAAGTGCCAAAGGAATATGATCCATTCAAAACACATCAGTGAATCCTGCAGTGATTACAGTCATAGCAGAAATACAGAAATGGATGATAACATGGGCACAATGCAATGTAATCTTTTCACGGCAAAAAATAGATATTATGGCTTATGCTGTGCAACACTCACTACACCAGAGCTTTGCTCATCTAAACACTGAGCTTCCTACACACCTTACAGTTATGTTCTGGCTATTAAATTACTTTTGTATTCTAACTATGTGATCTACCATTTTGTTGCCACCTAAAGCTTCACATGCTTACAACAAATAAGTAAATAAAAGGCTAGAAGATATCTCCATGTCTTCTTGGAGAAATGATGAAGCGTTTCTGAGAGGATCCTCTATTTAAAGGAAGTTAATGATAAACATCAATTACTACTTTTCCAAATTAATTAATTTGAGAAGCACTCTTTGTTTTAACAAGGGGGTAGATATAAATCACGTTTAGTACCAATCAAGGGCTCATTTGGAAGTAATGAATTTCAAAAATACTTAAATCTCAAATCTAACCCTCCGAGCATAGCTTCTGTACCAACAAAAGTCATAGAAAAATGCTAACCTAAATTAAAAGTGATTAATGTACGAGTATGTGTTTGCATTCCAGTTGGTGTTTGTCCCACGTTGGTATAAAAAGTGTGTCTCTGAAGAATTGGTCAGCATTTTTGTCTTGTAAGCCTAAACATAAATCACTAGCATTGGTTCAAAAGATCATATGACTCCATGGAGATTGTTAAAGTGTGTCTGAATGTGCAATCACAGGTCTTTATATAACCCAGCAGAGCTATGAGACACCCACAGGCAGCTATGGGATGCCCAGCTATTAACCATTATTACCGGGTTGGACAGACAGGGGCCTTGGATACAGGGGTGTTGTGTGTCCCTGGGAGTTATGGCAACAGGAAACTGGAGCCTTACAAATTGTGTGTGAACGTGTGTACATTCGTGGGTGGATGTTATATCCTTTTGAATACATGAGCATGTGTGTGTTCGCAGAGCATAAACTGTATGAATATACATGCATGTCCAGTACGTGTAAGAATGTAAGTGTGTTCCTGTTGGTGTTCCTCTTTGTCGGTTCGGACTGTGTGACCTTGAATGAGTGGTGACAGGCTACATCTGCCTGTCCAGAGGAATTAACATAGCTGGCCTGTTCTTCCTGGATGCCTGACAGAGGATGTGGTTTGCTCACTGGTCAGGGCTGAATTTGCCGAAAGCCACATAACACTAATATTTATGTTTATTGTATCGAAAGGAAGTTTTTCGGAAATATGATTGAGGACGGCTTGAATGCCAGTAGATGTTGTGTTTATAGCACCATCACCAAATCAAAATAGGAAACAGAGGACAGGTTTTAGGATAGTTTCCAATGTTGTGTTTGTTCGTAGCTCACAATGGCTTTAACCAGGATCTCAAAATGGAGGCTAGATGTCAGAAAAATATCCTGCATCTCGAAAAAACATTGAGGATTAGGATACTTTCCCTTGATGGCACATATTTACATTACACTGTTGGTGTGTTTAAAAGTCTGTACACTGTGTATAATCCAGTTAGAGTTTCTATTTTCCCTCTGGGTACATCTACAACTTAAGTAAACCCACTTAGTGGAAGAATTTTCAGAGCCAGATGAAGAATCTTGCCTTATTCTATAATTCGAGTTGTTTCCAAAAAAGGTCTTAAAACAAGCTAAATGTGCTGTGCTGCATGCAATTATGTGGAATCATCTGCCACATACTGTGACCTGTTTGGAAAAAGTAAGATTTTAAGACTCCGAGCAAGAATTACTTATTAACCTGTACATGTTTTTTTTCTGCAGTCTGTCATGCTGAGATATAGATGGGTGGCAGGAAATTGGCCGAATTCCTCCTGGGGAACTGACTTCTCCGCTCGGTTTGAGCATGAGCCTCCCAATTTCCCTGCTTCCTCCCTCGCCCTAATGAGGAAGTTTATGTCCATGATTAAAACCCTCGCATTAGCCAATCAGATTTGTGCCTGAGGCTGCCACGTGCTGGGATGGGAGAGTGGGTGTTAGCTGCTCATGATATAAATAACTTAAGATCCACCAGTTGGTTTCCTTGTAACTACTAGCGAACCTTATAGCTATATGAGAACTAAATGACGCAAGTACTCTTCATGAGTGCATATGTGTGTGTGTGTGTGTGTGTGTGTGTGTGTGTGTGTGTGTGTGCTCATGGGTATCAGCACCTACATTTTCACAGCGAGTGTGTTGCAGAGCTCGGGGCAGGATCTTGGGTGTTCCTCTCCCCAGTGCTTCCCTCTTCCTCTGGGCACTAAACATATGCAGCTCTCTCTTTTCCTCCTCAGTCAGAGAGTGGCAGTAGCGCACCTGGTAGAGAAAGAAGAAGAGATGAGTGGAGAAAAGAAAAGAACAGAGAGGCTGATTTATGACTAAGAGGGAACCAGTTATGAGGAGAAAGCGAAGCAGCACTTAAAAACATCCACCCATTACCGCTGATGGTTCAGCTTTCATCTTTGCATGCAACTTTGGGGAAGTGAATCAAAAGAAGTCCATATATGGCTGGAAAATTGTTTAATTAAAGCTAATTCCCCTCAAGGCTGCGTTGAAAGGATGGCGTGAGTGATACACAAACCCTTCCTCTGTGTTTAGAGATGGTGATGAAGGCTCAGATAAAAAACCGAGACTATCCTTACAACCAGCTTGCTTGTTCTCTAAACAACAGTAAATGATGCCGGCGTGTGAGCTCACACACGCACACACACTGTCTCTGTCTCTCCCTTTCACACACACAGAGTGCTTATCCTTCCTAACCACAGTTACGCAAGGAATCCTCCTGCAGTTTGCTTCCTCAGCCACCAGGTCTGCCGACAAACATCATAAAACCGCTCGGTCAAACACTCTGTGTGTGTGTCCGTTGAGTGTACTTATTGTGTAGCTTCCATGTGTGTATTCAGAGACCACCTCTGTCAGACAGTAGCCCCCCACCCCCTCCCTCTCCTCTGGTGATAACCCCTCTACCATATCTCCTAATGTAAACTCTATTAACACAGACGTGAAAGGAGTGCTGGTTTACACACCATAAAACTATTATACGGAAGAGGCTGGCATGTGCTTTACTGTCACAGGAGGGTTTTTTGTTAAAAGGCTGAGGGAATGTGGCCATTGTTCTGGTTTTACTAGAAAAGGCAGGCAAGCTTGTCTTCACTTTACTCAGCTGCTAACTTAAGTTTAGTTAGAGTTGGGTATCATTTGAAATTTGTCATGGCCAATATGATCGCTTCATAGAATAGTTTCAGTACTGATACAAAAACTATACTTAAAGAACAAGTTGTCCTTCTCTTTTTTTAAACTTCTTAAAAGTTAAATGTTTGTCTAAGTACAAGCAGCCTTTGCCTGAGTCTAATACAAGAAAAGGCAATTTTCTGTGTGCTCACTTTTGCTGAAATTTGAAGGTTTAAAGACTGTAAACTGGTTAAAATGTCTTCAAATGTTAATTGTTTGCATGTGGGATGATGTGTGCAGTTGAAGCACTTAAAGTACTTAAAGTAGTTGAAGTTAAAGCACTGATAAAGTGTCTGTTGAATTTTATGAGCCAAAAGCAGTTGATATCAGCTGATGTGTAATTAGTGAAAGCATCAGAAAGTTGAAGCCCTGTAGGCAGTTGAATTGTCTGCAAGAAGTGAAAGTAGCTGAGGAGTGGAAGAACTGGAAAAAGGTGAACTGTCAGCGAAAGAGATGAAAGCAGCTGTAATGTCATTTCAAGAGTAATGAAGAGATGAAAGCACTGCTAGAGACAGATGGAGTGTGTGCTGCAGACACATTTTGGACCGTACCAAAAAGAAAACTGAGACTTGATACTGAGCCCTAAGTTCAGCTGAGTTCAAGTCGACTTTTTCTTCTCAATCATTCGTCCTTCAGCTGCAATATCTCTGACACAATGATCAGATTTCGGCTCCGTTGCCTTATTTAGTCTAGATTAACTGTTTGTATTGTCAATTTTTAAATGTTTATTAGCTTAATTTAGCTTTTTGTGATTATGTGAATATTGTAATATACCATTATTGTTGAAAATTTAAGTTTAATCTAGTGTTGCATTTATTGTATTGCAAATCTTAACTCCATGGTACAAACTTCTGCCTCTGTCTCTACCACAGACTGTCACTTTCCCCATCTCTCTCACTCTCTCTGCTATGCTATGCACCCTGTCACCACACTGTCTCTCTCATTATCTTTACCTCGTTGTCGTGTGGCGGCAGCTGGTAGAGGAGCTGTCGGATCCTGTGCTTCTCTCCGGGGCTGTTGACATATGGCACCTTGTCCTCTGGCAGACATGAGAAATACATCTGGACCTGCAGATGAAGACAGATGAATGAACTTTAGATGACATTTCTTGCAGAAACAAATATCAGACAGATGGTTCTTTGAACAATAGATATAGAGAAATGTATTTTTGTGTCTGTCTCTCATGATGTAGCATTTAGGACTCTAATGGCATTTTATTTTGTTGTATGATCAGTTAAATCGCATAAATCAGTGTAATATGTTGCAGTCAGGAGGGCAGCAATGTTATCAGTATGCTTGAGAGGAAGGGAGGAGGGGAGAAAGTGGGAAGAGGAGGAAAACACAGGTCCAAAATAGAGAGGAGAGGAGAGTGTCTCGTCTATTGCTCTCAATCAGGCAGAGGAGAGGCAGAATGGATATCAGTGGGGAGTGACTGCTGCTATGTGTGTCCTTATTTTGTGACGCTGTGGGCCAAACATGTCTGTCTCAATCCAGTCACAGGCGCCCGACTGTGACATCTCCTCACACACAAGAGACAGCGGGGGGGGGGGGACTGCAAATGTTAAGCTAATTCTCCCTGATAGGAAAAAAAGGAAACATGAACAATTTTTTTTTTCTTACCATGCATTTCTCTGAGAAAATATGGAAAAAATAGGTGCAACCTCACAGTCATTTCTGCCAGAGATGTGCTGCACATGTGTATCTTAAATACACACTAATGAATGTGAAAAAAAAAAAAAAAATCCATAGCCAGATGTTGGGCCTTAGCCAGAGGCCAACATGCGGTGCTACTAATCCGCTAGTGTGGCATAGGGAACAGAATGTCTGCTTATTTGAACTAAAGCCCCATGCTGTTAGCGTACAGGTTTATACTCTTATCCTCTGAAGAAAAATTCCATCTTCAGATACTCTGACACCAAACTGTAATGTGCAATAAATTTATTTTTTCCAGCAAGTTATTTTGTGCTGGAATTTACATTTGCATCTTCCCATTACCTTAAATTTCTTTTCTACTCATACAAATGGAGAAAATGTACTAAAATATACTAGCATAAAAAGGAAAAAGAGTGAGTGAGCTGAGGCCTGACCTGTTCAGGTCTGAGTCCTGGTGGCACCCAGGCATACTCCTCCAATGCACACCCGGAGTCATCATCTGAGGTGGAGCTCCTCTGGAAGCCCACCGACATCTTTCCCATCTTTCCCCCAGCACGAGGCTCCATCTCCGGGCCTCGATGCAATGGACGCTCCCCTCTCTCACTGCGCTCCAGGTTCATCACACACGGGCGCTGTGAACAAAAAGGAGGATTTAAGAATTTACAGTACCAACTTTTCATTTTTTTCCCCTCCGATCCCTCCTCTGTTTGCTTTATACTTTTTTCCTAATTATAGCTAAAGCTCTGGCTTTTACCTTTTCACATCTTGTCACTGATTGGTTAGTATACTGCTGATTTAGGATTTTTGCGCTCACTGTTAATTCCTTTGCATTTTGTAAAAGCCTACAATCAATCAATTACTTTAAATCTCTAAATTTCTCCACAAGATAACTGTTTTGATCCCAGCAGTGTTGTAACAGTTTGACACAGCAGCTACAAAAGAATAGAGCAGGGATTGTTCCTCTGTTGGACTGGAAGGGAAAACAGGACAAAGTTTCTCTTACCAACACACCACAGACTGCCATCCTTTCACAATTCAAGTAACATATGTTATTTTCCACCCCATTAGTGCAGCATGTCATACTTCCTTTGTTTATCCATTACAGAATCATGCTTGATAAGACACCGAAAATAACACTTTCCTACTTCCAAGAGGCACTTAGGATGATATATAATGGAAAATCATACCAGGCTTTCTCAGTATGTTTGCACTTATTCAACAGGCAACGTGACTTTTCCCTGACTTAACTGTACTTATCTCACATTGTGAAGATACAACTGCAGCATACAGAACATCAAAGGCTATGTATTTCGGTCAAAATTCTATTATCTACGTACAAAGGTACATTGGATACAATGAGACAGTTATTTTAAGCTAGGATTGTAATACTTTGACATAACATGATGCAGCAGATGTTTCCAGCTGTTAACCCAGCAAACATCTGTGATGCTTATTCACTGTGCTAAAAGCACTGAAGGTTGGGAAACAAACTCATGCATGAACGAAATTCAGGGAATCACTATTGCATAAGTGGACAATGATGATCTGGAAAATGCAAAAAATAACAAAACGGTGTAAAAGTCTTACCAATTAAAAGGTAGCCGCAATCTTAACAACAATCCACATATGTCCACTCAAACTGCAGTGTGAATCCTACTACTGCATTTCAAAGTGCTTCTTTTTCTTCCCTTTACAAGCTGATAAGAGTTGGACTGGTGGACATGAATAGGGATTAATCAGTCTGATCCTTGCGTGCCCGCCTTTAGCAGTAGCCCTCTTATCTCTGACATGCAAATCTGGACCGGGTGGGGGGGTGAGGTGGGGGGGTGGCAGTCAGAAACTTCACACAAGTTCTCCAAACTTCATGTAGGTTTGATCTATTACACAATAGCAGCACTATCAGGGTCATTAGGGTCCTGATGGCATCTATTGGCAAAACATTATTCCAGTTAAGTGACTGTAAAGCAGTCAGTTGAAATTCATTTAGAGCAATTGCTGTGCCAGGTGATAGCCAGCAACTTATCAGATAGTCTGTAAATAGAGCATTATATCAGTTGTTTGGGTTGATTGTAGCACTTTGAAACTTCTAGTCATAATTTGTGATAATGTACAGTACAGATCTCCAAAGAAAGACACTACCCCCCCCCCCTCCCCCCCTTCAAAGGTCAAAGGTCAGTTGCAACTGAACTGAGAATCCAAACACTGTTGGAGCGCAGCCCCATCCTCGTAGAAATGTCAACCCTCAAGGCTCCTGACACCTCACCATGTAGTCAAACTCCAGAACAAGAATGTGGAAATATTAGCATTCCGCTATTAGCATACAGTTGAGTTCCATTTAAATAAAGCCCAGGGCCTCAAAACACTGACTTTACAGATTAGAAACGCTGTTAGAAGTCAAACTAAAGCTCTTATCAAAGGGAACAAAAGCGTATTTGGTTGTTGCTTTGTTCTTCAGTGACTAATCTATCAGGTTTTATGGTAGGACAGATAATGTTATCACCGACAAGCTTTTCTTACCTGTCTGCTTTATCTCACTTAACCTGGTTAAGACCAGTAAGTGGTGCAATTAGATGAAGTCTTTTTTTTTCTCAAAGATTTTTTTGTGCCACCATATCAATGGCACTGTGGGTGTAGTTTGAGGTTAAAGAATAAGAAGCCAGTAATGTTTTTTTTTTTTAACTGACAACTTGGACGCAGGTACAGTTTCAGGGTCACACACAGTAAGTTATCTGGGATGTTTGATAATGCACACACGTGTGCTGTTGCAAGGGATGCAACATGTCACGTCCAAAGCTATAGAGTTACCAAACATCATAAAAGACCTGAACTATCTGATTTATTTCACATATTTTTGGTCACATCAGCACAATATTAACTGCAATTCTTTGTCCTATTTAACGTAACATTAGGAAAGGCATGTTCCCACAAAATCTTGATTTTTCAAATTCGGGGACTAGCACTTGAAACTTTTGGTCTCTGTCCTCCTCTGCCCTTCAGCTCTCCAGCTTCTCATCTCACAAGCTGCAAGGAAAAGGTGACTGCAGATTCCTGAGCCAACATACACAGCAACTCACATTACACCATGTCACCCCTTGGCAATAACACAATGGCCGTCTTTGTCAAAAAACAAAAACAAAATGTCTACCCGTTCCTCCTCTCGACCCGGGCCGCGGTGGAGACGTGACGGGGGGGAGTTTGGCAGGGGTTAAAAAGGGAAACTCTTTTTTGAAAAAGGCATTTAAAGAGTCACAACATTGGGTCCTGTGTAAACATGGGGCCAGATGTAGCCAGCTAAAGGTTAACCGTGTGCTCCTCCCCCGCTTAACTGACACTTTTTTAAAGGGGCTCTCCTTCACCAGAGAGGCTGGAGGAATTAGTAAGTCAAACACGTGTTTTTTTTCAAATGAACATAACTTCGGGCGAACTAAAGGAATACATCCTAATCTACTGGAAAGTATGACTTTAACAGATTGAGCCAAAGTGTATCAAATTCTCCCAATGTGAGGAGATATTTATTAAAATATCAAACTGGTGGTGGTAGTGAAATAATTACAGCTTTAGTTGCCTGCAATGAATTTTGGGACATATTTGGAGAGTGTTTGTTGGGAAAAAAATAGTTAATATAATGTTAAACTGAAAAAAGCTACATTTTTTCTAAATGTCATGTGATTTGCTTTAGAAAAACCATTAAATTGCGGAGTTCAAAGGCCGAGGTCATCGCTCTTTGACTCGCGAAGAGTGTTATTTTAAGGCCAAATGGGTGTCAGGGGGTGCACAGAAGACTTAACACAGCTGGAGCAAGACCACCTGCACACACACAATCACACAATCACCTCACTGCTGTCTATACACACAAACACAAGACCTAGATGTACCACCTCTCAGACACACCGCACTTAAATCTTGGGCTAAGTTCAACCATTCATTCTCTAAACCCAGGTAATGTCCCACAATCCATTGCACGCCTACTCATCTACAGATCTAAACTTTAGTTGGTGCAAACATTTTCCATGGTAAAAATGCGAAAGCGCTTTTCATTCACAACATCTTTCATCATTTAAAAGGTTCACAGAGTGCACTTTTTTTTTTTCACTCTTACCTCCAGGAAAAGCATCTCTCTTTCCACCTGCACATAAAGCTCTCATTCACTTCCACAGTCTCCTGGTCACACAGCGCTGCAGCTCTGGCTACATGTCTGCTGCATCAAGCTCAACGGATCCTTGCTCTAATCAGATCCAGATCCAACGTCTCAGCCTTTGGAAGTCAACGTCAGCTGTGAGGGAGTCCGAGAAGCCGCAACTCTCACTCCACAGCTGAGGAGCACCTCATTTAGTAATCCAAAATTTAGAGGTCTAAAGAGCAAGGAGGAGGGCAGAGAGGTGACGTCTCTATCTGGAGTGTCTCCGATCTCAGTGAGTGTGTGGGAGTGAGTGGGTGTGTGTGTATGTGTGCTCTTGTGGCAGCCAAGCCTTGCTTGCCCCTCCCTCATTCCTCCCCTCCAGAGCAAATCGCCTGCCACTGCACTTCAATCACACACATATTTCAGAGTCAACACCCCCCCTCCCCACCCCCTCCATCTCCACACCCTTTCCTCCACCAGAGTGACACCCAGCCCCTCCACCCTACCCCCCTCAACTTGGCTGCAGGATTCCTGAGAGCCAGATGACATGTCTGCTCTACTCTCTCACTCCTTCTCTTTGTCTTTCTTTCAGACTCTTTCCCTCTTTCACAAATGTTTTGTTCTACAAGCCAGACAACTGTCTCATAGGAGAGCAGTGGAAGACAAAATCATCTCAAATTCAATTTCAAACTCAACTTTAATTGCAGAAAAAAAAATTTGCTTCCTTCTGAGGCAGGCATGTGTAAAAAACTGATTTGCATAATTATTTTGACTAATTTCCCTAAAATTAAATTTCCATCTATTATGCAAATGTGTGCACGCTCTGCTCACGCTTCGTCCGTTATTCTGTCATTAAATGGTTCCTGGAGTTATCCAGGCTGATGCATCTCATGCCATTTGCTCTAATAATGTCACATTAATTTATTTGTCACAGATGCAAGTGTTCATGGCCCAGCTGCTCCATTATCTCAACAGCAAAATTTATCATTTGTGCACAAATCAATGCAAAATTATAGTATTGTAAGGGTTTAATCTTACACGCAACTTGAAAATGAGGCATTTTACAAAATGATAACCAGCACAAAGCTGAGACAAATTATGGTATGTTTTGGAGGTTTTGAATTATTAAAAAGCAGCTTTCCTTTTTCTGTTTAAATATTGACTTTGCATCCTCCAAAGTCAACCTCATCCATCTCAGGAAATTCTCCCGAATCTGCTCACCCTGTTACTGACACTGCCCCCCCCCCCCCCCCCCCCAACTTTCTATTTTGGTGATCTGAATGAATGGAAGGAGAGACGGGTCCCCGGTTCTCATCCCTCACATCGCCAGCCACACTGATGTCATTGTCAAAGAACACTTCACTTAAAGAAACGTCAGACAAGCAGTCAGTTACAGAAGTGAAGAGTTTTGATATAAAATGAGATCTCGATATCTACATTATTAATTACAAAATCTAAAAAAAGTTGCACTTATTGTCTAGAAAGAGTTTCTAAGGCCAGTGCAGAAAAAAACTGCCTGATACAAAACAGTGGACAACATACAAGAATTCATTTGATATGCTGGCGAAGTTTGATGTGATTTATTTGGACAAGGTCTACACCATCCGTCATTGTGAGAAGCTGAAAAGCAGCAACGGCTTCATTTAAAGAGTCTAAAATGACAAATGAGTTTGCTCAATTGTCCAGCAGACAAAGACGCCCTCTCCCCTGACAACCCCACAAAGTGACTTGCAGAGAGGGCAACAGAGCTGTTTGTCACATGCCAAATTACCTGCTACAAATGAGAAACGACTCAGTTAGCTAACTAGCTTAGGAGAGTGAGATAGAGCTAAAGATTCTGTGTGCACATAGAGATGGGAACGTCTATGTGCTTTGCCAACACGACCTTCTTTCCTGGCATGCCAGTGCATATTTGAAATTGAGAGAGAGAGAAGGGAAGCTTGGCAGTCCAGTCAGAGGGTAAACCTTTCAGAAAAGCTCTCAAGTTTTCCAGGGGTCTTGGCGCCACTCTGCAAAAGCCACTTTGTATTTAACCCTCGGAATGATGTGCATTGAGTTTCCTGAGATATTTATCTGGATATGCATTCAGAAAGCTCTGGAAAATTTCTTCGACAGGTAGACAGGCAGAGAGTAAAACCTCTATATTTGTGACAGATAAGTACTTAATTCAGATAACGAAAAGTGACAATGAACGGGTAAGGAATGCTCTGGCGTGAATAGAGGACAGGTCCGAGGATGAGTGGCTTTATCCCAGACAATAGGCAGATATCGGCCTTTCAGATTGGGCCTGGGCTTGTGGCCAGAGATCCACGGTTCTTTAGAAAACACAAGAGGAAAGTTGACCTTGCAGTCTCCTCTGCTTCCTCTTAGAGGAGAAGGAGCGACAGTGCAAAAAGGTTCAGGAAATTCTTTTTAATAAGCTCTTGTTGTTAGTGTTGTAAGTGTCAGTCTGTTATTCCTTTAAAGCCAAGGAACATAATGGAAAGAGATCTTTGACTTGTGTTTTTATTCATTTTTAGATTCATTGAGGCTATTAAATTTGTAGAATTATGACTTCACTGCAGTCCTTTAAGTAGACCAGATCACAAAAAGACAAAGAAACAAAATGTCGCCCTCAACATGACAAGCGATCATCCTGCAGCTTCCTGCCTACACAATATAAAGTAGGTTTTTAATGGGTCTTAGCCATTATAAGGCAAAGACATCATGTATCAGCTCTCTGTAGAGCCATTTGGACATGTGCTGAATGGATGATGCCTTGGTTGCTTTCACATGTCTGAGACTGATGAGCAGGAACTAACTAATGGAGGGTTTATGCAGTGACTTTTGACCCCAGCGCTCACAAATAAACACATGATGCACACACAGTGCAAGCACACAGTTCCTCAAAAAGCTGGGATTTCTTACATTTGACCTTTTTAATGTTAGAAAATGGCAAGTATTTAATGTTATAATTATATCACTTTTCACTAGCAACTATTTAAGATTCATTCCCACCACATATTCTATGACAGAGAAACTATAAATGGATGAATTTACTGCAAAACAACAACTGAACAAGTAAATTTAAGGATAATATTGGCCCAAAATATCAGTCTAACCCTAAACTCAGTAAAGTCAGAAGTAATTTGGGAAGAAACCTTTTGATAAAGTCTCTCAAAGAACTTTCTGAGCAGTTTTTTTTAACTTGGCAAAAGCTTTGGACTGAGGTTCTGACAAGATCTAGTGGCCTTTTCTATTCTTGAAATCCTAGACCAAGTCTAGACAACACATTTACTGCTCACACACCTGGCACACTTACTCTTTCTGGCCACACATTTCATCTAACTGAGAACTCAACTGGTAATTTGGCCTTTTCTTAACCTTTATTGTGCAGGGAAGCTTTGCTGAGTACTCTTTTTTTCAGCAGCACTGTGCTCTATTCTCATTTATGGCAGTAATTCACACCTGGACTCTACCACTAGCACTGTGTTTCATCCCCAGGAGGCAAGAAGGGGGTTTAACTGATCCCTTACAATGCAAATATCAGGGAGACATCCCTCTGGTTGTTCAAAACAGAAATCAACATAGGACAATGACATGTCTCAACTTGTCGCAGGACAGTTCATCATAAAAAGCTAAAAAGCCAAACTCAAACAGAGCATGGAGGCCATTCCTTATGTTAAAGTAGCGTAGAGTGCAAAGACATGACAAAATATGCAAGATTTTCCAAATAGCTTTTCAACAGACCCAGTAACCCAGAATTCTGTTTCCAATATGCAACTATTTTGCACAAGTTATCCGCTTTTCAGAGCCAGTCACAGGGCACAGAGCTGCAGACAGAAATTACTACAAAGGAGATGGCACACAGTGATACAATTTTTGACGATATACAACCTGTCTATGCCGTTTGACACTAACCTGCCTCAATTTTTGCCACACCACAACACAACATCATCCAGGAAGGTGTTGGGTTGGCCAGACATGCAAGCACATTCCTGGTGGATTACTCTTTAATGTGAACACAGTATATCTACTGTTTAGCTCAGGATCATTGTTGATTGATTAATTAATAGTTTTCCAGAGTTGTGATTTTCAGTTTGTTTACACTTCAGACTTAGTGTGGGGGAAACAAATGAGATACTATTTATACAGCGTGTCCTTAAAAGGCACTGGTACTGGCTAGCTGTTTCTCTGTGTTTCCAGTCTTTATGCTAAGCTAACTGGCTGCTGGCTGTAGTGTCATATTTAGCATACAGACATGAGAGTGGTATCAATCTTGCGTTTACCAAAATGTTTTACTACTCTGTGAAAAGGCTGCTCCTCTCCCTATTCACTAGGCCTTATTCCCCAACATTATCTTTGTTTTGTGTGAAATCATTGTTATTATCTGTCAAATATTTCCATAATAACAATAATTTGTTAATTCATCTGTTTTTCTAAAATAATTGAACATTGGTTGATATGTGTAGTGTATTTTTGTTGACAGGATTATGGTCTGGTAGACAGGGCAGGCCATTCCGTACGTTTCTTTGAGTTATTGTTCCACCTGTGATGTCGGGGGTAGATCAGCTGCTCAATCAGGGATAGTGGCATAAGGTTTGCATCATTAGTTCCTCTTAGCAGTGAGGGACTAGGCATTGTTAGGGTGTGCAAAGATAGGTAAAACTGTTCTGTAGTGAATTACATTTGGTTGAACTTGGCCCACTTTCGACTGTTTGTGTGCCTATGTGAGATTGGGATTGTCAGCAGTAACAGAAAAATCCAATGTTAATAATGGTGTGGTGTCTTGTATGCCTCGTATTTGTTTAGCTCACCCCCATACTTACTTGAACAGATGGTAGGTTCCAGTAAGGTGAGGCTGAGAAGATAAAAAACCACTCAGTGGTCAGTAAGGTAGAGAGTAGGTGGCAGCTTGCTGTGAGGCTGTAGATTTGATTTGTTTGTCTTTTTGCTTTGCTTAAGTTATTTTTGCTGAATTTCCAGGGGTTCATTTTTGCCTCTGATTCATTAATATTTTTGTTAATAAACATCCCCTCCTGCCTGCTGACCTGCTTCATTAACATCCCTTTAAAAATATCCAGTGCTAAACATCACGACCTTCATATTGGGTGGCGGCACTATACTCCTTCAAGCAAGACATTGAACTTCTTTGAACTTGTTGTAAATTCTCCTGAATAGTGTGAAGAGTATTAGCTTGAAAAAAATACTGACAAGTAACACAACTGAACCAAAGTTGGCAAGCCCAGACAAATAAAGCACCATGGGGGCATTTCAAACTCTGAAAGTGAAACTTGTTTTTCAAATGAAAAAATAAGTCCTCTGGTACTTATGATGCACATGATTATAGCTAAGAATGTTTTAGTTGGATAATATATAACCTCCTGTCTCATGTATTGCCATGCATCACATGGCTTAATCTGTTGTTAGACTTGCAAAATAAAGAGACACTGTATCCATTTCAGATTTTAATCAGCAGTGTCCTGGGCCAAATACACAATGGCTGACAAACCAGCTCGCACACAAATCTGCTTGACAAAAAGACCTCAGATCCACGTCTCAATTCACATCCATTGTGATTCCCCATTCAGCCCCATTCACACTGACAGATGCCTCTCAGCAGCCTTTCACACCAGGAAATGGATCTTTAGCCCTCTCTAACAAGGCCCACCAGCTTGACTTGCTGCCTCATATCAGCTCTGGTGGAAGTTCTGCTCGGTGGTCTTGTCAGTTCAGTGTTAATATTCCTTGACACTCCTTGGACAAGTGTGATTTAAGTTTCTGGTCATAAAACCCTCTGCTGAGATTTGTTAACCACCACAGGGTGTTACTTACGCACCTCTGGGACAATAGGAACAGCAATAAAAGTGCTGTAAAATGCAGGAAATTGTCAGCTAACTGGGATGGGAGCTTCAGTAGGGATTGGGTTGGAACTGCTGGCCTCAGTTTAGATTCTTCTTGTTCAGAGTTGCACAAATGATCTCTTTGAACATGGAGCTTCTGTCTGCAGTCAGTGTGATTTCTCACAAGATCAATAAAGCTATATGGGTTTGCTTTGGGTTTAGAATGAGAAGCTGGCTTCAGTTACCAGTGGCTGGTATTTCTAAACTTGTAATCTGGATCAGCATGATCCAGATAATGAAATCTTTTCTCAGTTAAGGATCAAAATGATCTCACTGACTTTGTCCGAGTATTTCAAAACATTGAAGGGTTGGATCACAGTGATCGCGATATGACCAGATAGGGTTTTCCAAATCTCGAGTCCCGGCCCCTGTATCTGAACAGAAAAAAAACATGGTGGACCATTTCATGAAAGAAGCAAGTGGTAGCACAGCGTTGGCGTCCAAATTTAAGTAAACTTTTGTCCAGGGTGTGATTTGCCGGGGAAATGGTGCAGATTTGCCCACCTCTGGTCTACATATCCCTGCCTCTGCTGAGTTATTTTTATCCCCCTCATTGTGATTTACGCTGCTTCACCAATAGACCATATAAAATATCTAAAATAAAAATAGGCTATTTAAAAAAATTTAAAAAAAAAAAATCTATGGAAAGCGCTACAATGTGACAACAGTCTATCGTGCAAACAACAATAAAATCACATAATGAGATAATCCATGTTGCTGAAATTACCAAACTAGTCTAAATACCTCAAATGGACAATAATGAGCCATAATAACAACAACAACAAACAACCACACAGACAGCTTTCCTGCACTTCAGGCACTTGGAGAAGGTTTTCTGGTTTTTCAGTCATTATCCTCTGCTCTTTTTATCATTTAATTATGACTTGACGCAGTAGTCAGAGCACTCCGATGAATGCCATTGCACAAGAATGTTTAAACATAAACCGCAGGAAAATGAATGCATTTCATATACAGTTACATTTTACCTAGTGGCGGTTATAGGTATAAATGCCCATGTTTTCAATCTGGATATATCTTCATTATTTTTAACAATAGGGGATGCTACACTATTTTAGGAAAAGTCAAAGACTGGGGGACATGAATAGTTCATTAAAACATTGTAATGTACAATTGGAAAAACCACTATGGGTAAATTTTACCCTGTGGCGGTTCTAGTGTTAAATTTTGAAATACTCAAATGCAGCATTTTGTCAGGATTAAAGGTAGGATTGGATTACCAAATCTGAATCCAAATCTCCAGGATCAGAAATCTTTGCATCTGCTTTGAAATACCCAATTTTAAGATCAGATCAGAATTTGATCCAATCCAACCAATATAATCCTGTGAGATCATTTTGAAATACTGGCTGCAGATGATGCCACAGATGCTAATGAATGTTGTTCTGTAAAAAGCATTACAAAATGGAAATAATCGCTGCTTCAGTACAGCTACTGTTCAGCCTTACATGTGTATCTGTCAATCTTTGTTGTGCTTCTGGTCCTGTCTGTATCCCTGCATATGTCGACAATTATTCTGATGTTGAAGCGGATTTTCAGTAAATCCCTTCACTATTCAAAGGCTGATTGGCGTATGTTGAAGAATTATTCTATTTCAGGGCTAAATAGGGCTGTCAAACAAAGCACAGAGGCTTCTCCTTATACATGTGTAGAGGTACGCTCTTTTATTATTATTGTTTTTTTGTGATTTTGGCAAGGTCTACCTCACTTAAACCACTTAATACATGTCGTTACCTGAATCATGAGTGCAGAACAAGTCCAAGATGTCCCTGTAGGCTAAAATGCCTTGCCAAGCCAGAGTATCCTCTTGGATATAAAATGTTTCATCAGACAATTGAAGGATTATAAATCCACTGTGGAAAAACAACTGATAATAGATGATGAAATGGGTTACTCTGCATTTCAAAAACAATGATAATCTCAGGTTAGATAATGTTCTGCAGAAAATGTTAATTGCACAACATTTATTCTTGCAGTACTGCATTATTTATTGATATGCATTTAAAACAAGACAATCTCCCATACCTGTATTTTTTGAGTGAATAAATGATGATCCCCTGCCCATTGTCCTGCTAGGAGTAGAGTAATTTTGTTGTTCTTCAGACCAGACTTCCTCAGTCAAATAACAATATATGGTGCTGATAATAAATGATACACAGTGGGAGCAGTGTTCTTCTGGCTCTGTTTTTATCTTGATCGAGCATATTCAAGGATTTCTGATGTGCATGTCCCCCCGCCCCCAGGACAAATTCTGGCATACGCTTGACCTGCCAAATCAAATTCAATTTTGATTTTTTTTGACTTATATTTTGCAGATTAGCCTCCTCCATCTTGCCCTCAATGTTGAGCGAAGTTCAGTGAGCAGAGCTAAAACAGGCAGCGACATTAAACTCACCACAGTGTGAAGATCCTTTATAATACCAGAAATTAACATGAAGTGAGAGAGTACTTTCACACACTCTTACCACTTGAGTGAGGAACTGGAATATAAGTGAGAAACGCACCATCACAAAACTGTAATACCTATTAGGAAACAATAGGCCTATAGTCATTATAGTACTGTGTGTGTGTGTGTGAGAGAGAGAGAGAGAGAGAGAGAAAAAAAGAGTCTTGTGAATCCCATCCAACGCTAATTTGATATTGTTAAGTGATGCATTCCGTCTTTAATAAAAGCCAGGTCACTGTAACCAGCATTGTGAAAGAATGTGTGTGTGTGTGTGTGTGTTTGAAGCTTCCTAATAAAAACCCAGGCCAATGCGATCACATTTCATCACACAGTATCTGCGCTTTAAAATGATCCTCTACAGGCGAGAAAGAACAGGCAGATATTTACAGCTGGAACAGAGGAGAGCAGTGACAAAAATGGAAAAAAAACATCAAAAACCAGATTGTCTTGTTCTTGTTGACAGGGAGAATGTATGTACCACTTCAGTTTTGCTTCACTTGAATGGTAAGAAAAGCAGAGGGTTCATGATTACGTCAAATATCGAAGGCTTGCAAGCTGTAATAATTTAAATAAAAGATTAAAACCAGCTTGCTTAAAGTGGAAATAATGAAATATTAAAGCTGCTCTTGTAAGAAAAATAAATGCACAAATCAACTCATGTAGGCTGCAGATGAAAAGCAAACAGACTGCAATAAAAGAAGAAAGCAGTTTCTCTTGCTGTTGTTGTTAACAAGAAATAAAAGTGACACACTCCAGCTGCACCTGCTAGGAAAAAATGTTCTTTATTTTTACTGGCCTCCATGATGATACTTCGACTGAACTAAGAATGATGCAGCATTGTCAACGACTTTACTTGAAGTAGCTCTATCAATCTAGATACCTGTTTGACTTACAGTAAGTCGCATGTTTCAGCCAAAAGAAACAGGACTTTTAATGAGCTGTGCCACTCAAACTAGATATGACCGACGGGTATGAATAACAAAAATAACAAAAAGAGAGAGAGGCAAATGTAAAAATGGCTACATCTGATGACATATCGTGCAAGACGAGCAGGGGTGTTGCATCACATTTAGTATGGGAAAGCTGTGGTTGTGTTGTGTGTGTATGTGTGTCTATGAATCCCCCCGTGAATTTTGTATAGGAGATAGATGTAGGCCAGGGAGTAGGGTTGTGTACACAGAGGCGTAATGACAGGACCCTGGGGGGATGGCACATCAGTCAAGCGGAACAGACACACACACACACACACAAACTGGCTATGTATTACACAACGGGTACCCTCACTTTCCCATAATTTATCACTGGAAACACAACATGAGCTGGGAATGGCGGGTCTGACCAAGTTTGCAGCTCCGGGCACTCTGTCACACTTGGGCCGCAGTTTGGCCTACATGGCCTGGCACAGTTCTCAGGGCAGCAAAGTGACGGAGAAGGGTGTGTGCGTGAAACCATATAGCCTCCCCAAGGCGCTTTTTGTTTAGTGTTATATGGGTTACTGAGCCAGCGATAGAGGGAGAGATTTTGAAAAGGGACAGATAACAAAAACAGCTGAGTGATATCAGCTTAGCTCAGCACGGCAGCTGTAACATTTTGGTGGCGGGTTTGGATGCCACGAGGGCGACAGATATCGAGGCTATGTGTTATATGAGAGTCACTTTGAGCTTGGCGCTCAAATAAACTAACTATCACAGGGAAAGTGGCGTGACTGGCCATTTTGCGGGGTGTTTGTCTCCCTCCACTCCCAGGGACTGCGGTTGAATTTGGCCAGGCAGCCGCTGTTGGCATTCCACACCGACCCTCGAGTAGCGGGCCTGAGGTTCATGGGTAAACAGACAAACCGTTTGGTGGGCTCGCTGTGTAATTTTGGAGCCTGTCTCACCCTCACGCTGTCTGTCTGTCTCTCTCCCCCAACCTCCCCCCTTGTCTTTCCAACCAGCCATATCCTCAGTTGGCCTCTCTGTTAATTCAGACCTACCTGACAGTTCTGACTAAAACCTTCTGGGTTTACTATCAGTCCCGCTCGGCGACTGTCTCAGCTCTCTAAACACACACTGAAGACTAATCTGCAACAGATGGGAGAAGGACCAGGGATGAAGTAGTATAAAAGGATATACAGCATATTTGTACCCCTCTGAACCAAACGATAGGGTTTCAGTGAAGTTCCAAGAAAAGCCGGAGGAGGGTTGTAATGATGTGCACAGCGGCGGCTCCCAGGGGCTTAACTGGACATATTACTTGGAGAAATAAGCTGTCCATCCGCAACCAGATGTCTGAAAGGCCCTGAGGGGGATTCCAGGAGGGCTTTCACTGAAGGGAACATGCTCACACGCTCATTCACACACTCTAACAGACACATGTAAAGTGATGAATAAATAAAAACCCTATGCAAACAAACAAATGCCTATGTGCACGGATACATACAGTACATGTGCACATGTTGGATTTCACGGGTGGCTGGTTAGAGATAATGAGCGCCTTAGCCCCCAGTTTACTGTCTGGTTTTCAAGGTCATTAGTATAAACACAAAAGACGTTTATTTACTACCTCATTAATGCAAGTGTCAATTTAAACTCGCTTTCACAAGGAAAAAAAAAAAAGGGGGGGGACGAATGGATCTCACAGCACCCAGACAACAGTCAAATCACTGTTTGTATTGGTTTTGCGTCAAGCACTTGGAAAGCCCCGAGCTTTCATCAGCTAACAACTACCGGTGAATATC
This sequence comes from Thunnus maccoyii, assembly GCF_910596095.1. Lineage (NCBI taxonomy): Eukaryota > Metazoa > Chordata > Actinopteri > Scombriformes > Scombridae > Thunnus > Thunnus maccoyii. The sequence continues at coordinate 11,652,294 of NC_056555.1, forward strand.
TGTTACATTCTCCCGCTCTTGGAGATGAAATTGTCCTAGCTGAAGGATACACTGCTGCTTGATTACATGCCACAGAGCACAAAAGGCAGTTGGGGACTTGTTTAAGGTGGTTATATAAGAAGACGGTACACCTCTTATTAGAATGTGCAGGTTTCGCTTTGAGGATCACTCACCATCTAGAAAAACCTGGTGAGGTTTGTGCATGAACAAATTGATTTAAACCTGCATTAACAGATTTTTTTGGCCATGTGGGGGCAGTGGAAACAAGCTGTCAACACAGCACTGACATATTATCATCTTAAAAAAAAAAGGCAACGTTAGAATTCATTTGGAGTTGTTAAAAGTAAGTTGGTCAGTTTCTCCATTAACTCCTAAAGGAAATATCTGGATTTTAAGCTGCTAAATGCTCCACTATGTTCACAGTCTAGGTGCTTACTTTGTCTTTCTGCCATTTGGTGATGGACCCAAAGAACACCTTAGGTTTTTAGAGCTTTTTTTTTTGCCCCAAACAGCTGAAAACTACACTATGAGAGCATCGACAGTCAACCAAAACAGTAATGTTATGTTCTGAAAAACCAAAATAATTAGCTGAAAGATGCTATAAAGCTCTTTATATCGTCTTTCAGCTAACTGTCAACTCAGGTAATCATTTTCTGTGCGTTTGTCACTAAGAGTGACCATTTTCACATAATCATTTGGTCCATTGTTAACATAAAAATATAGATTAAATCAGCTGTAATGACCACTTCCTGCTGGGAGTAAGACTCACGCAAGTGCTCAAGCAAAGAGCAAATGTGCAGCTTTTGGTGAATTTAGTCAGATTCGGGTCTGTACTTTGCTCCCCACCCTCATTTACACAGAATTTATCTCAACAAGCCATTTCCTGACTCCGGGTGGCATCAGATTGGATGGAATCATTTCCCTTCTGGGTGAATTAAGAGGCTGGTATTCCTCGGGGATGGTGTAAGGCAACATGGAGATAGATAGGGAAAGTCTCCAGAGACCCCTACAGAGACAGGCGACCACCCAACAGCCATTCGTGCCATAGAAAGATTGGGTAAATGTTAACTAAATATTTCATCATACAATTTGTTTCTTAAATGAATCTTCTGTTTACTGGAGAAAAACATATTGACAATGTTTAGAACACGGAAAAAACTGCGAGGTGCATCTATGAAAACATCCTGTGCCATCTGATGATTAGTACATATTGGGGGAGAGTTGGAGAGGTTAAAGAAAGGGGGTAAGCATGTGCAAAAAAGGAGAGAAAAGATGGAAGTGCAGTTAGAAGAGGAAAAGAGCAGACTGTCCCAAATTAAGCCCAAGTTTAGACATTCAGCTCAGGAGCTCTTCTTCGCCTCAGGAACACAATGTCCAACACATGAGACCACATGAGACCAATTTAAGGAGGGGAGGCAAGAGCTAAGTCATGAAATCCTGATGCACACACCCAAAATCACAAAGAAAAGGTTTCCCTCTATATCCATTTTGGAATATTCATGAAAAATGACATGGTTCTTCCCTTTATTAAATATAGCTATTTTTAGCCAATGGTGTCTCCATAATTGTTATTATTCATTATATACTTTATCTTCATGACAAAAAAGTAGGTGTCACCTACATTTTAGAGCAATATTTTTCAAAAATAAGCTTTGCATGATGCAAACAGTTGCAAGTTTAGCTGTTTTCATGGAACCATGGAAAACCACATTTTGATTGTATTCACTAGGCTCACAACATCCCTGTTGCATGTGAACCATGTATCTCTGAAATGTCATGACATTAGATCTGTGGCAATGCATTTTTGACATTATCCAATGGATTTAGAAAAGGGTTTTATGGGCCCCAGTGGTCTGACAATCTTCTCAAACTGCAGCGCAGCATGTGATTCTTCAACTGAGGTGAAAACATCAAATCACGAAAAACATCCAACTGTGTAACACGCAGCAAAATTGGGATTAGGAGGTTTTCACATCACAACAGCAATAAGAAAGGCAAATTGTGTGAACGATGTAGCACCCAACAAACCAGAATCTGTTATGGAGACCTTTTATGTTTTTTTTTCCCAATCAAAAACAAAACTGAAAGCTATCATTTGTGTAACTTCTGCCTCAGGGTGGTCATTTAACTGAGAATAATTACGTGGTTGTTGTACAGCGATCCTGTCTTCCTATATAAGACTCTGCTTCTATCTATACTGTTTACCTTAACTAGAGCTTTAAAGCCTTTTAATTATTATCATCTAATAATCATCACCTTTAATGTCTCCATAACTGCTGCGACTGGCGACTGGCAGTGTCTGGGCAAGTGTGTGTGTATGTGTGTGTGGGTGTGAGTGGCTTTAATCATCATCAAATAGAGCTGTGTGTACAGGTAATTAAGCTGGTGCCAAATCGACTCTCACTCGCAGGCACGAGTCGGGAACTCTCAACAACACCTCCGCTTTGCATCGCTTAGCAAGTGCTGGGGGCAACTTTATTTAAGCTCCACTGCAAGTTTTGACACAGAATTCAGTTCAACTCCCACTCTGAGTCCATTACTCAGTGTCTGATATTCTTCTAAGCTCTGAATTACTTTTCCTCCCCACAAACTGACCATAATACTAGGTTTGTAGAGCCAGTGCGGCCTGCAGGGTTTGGTCTGTAACCACTCAATGAGCACAAGGATCACGGCTAGTGTTCGTATATCAAGGACTGCTGTCCTCACCCCTACACCCGCACACACACACTTTTACACACCGCACCCTTCACCTCCTCAGCATAGCCATGGTTTATGACTACTGTGGGCCAACATTAGCTTCCTTTTCACCATTTATAGAGCAATATTTACATCCAGCATGAATGATCTGAAAAAAGCTGATGCTGGACGAACATTTCCATCAAATGTAGTGAAAAACTAACAACTATTTGCATGTTGGGCTACAACTAATGTATCATTTGGTCTATAAATTGTAAGAGTGTTGGATGTTCAATACGCAACATGCTGCAACATTTGAGAAGCATTTGTTTGATAAATGACCTAGATGATTCATCGAAATTTGCATGTAATCTCCAACTGCTATGTTGCTCCAGGTTACTGGTAGCTTACTGGTGGTCCTGGGTGGTTCACATATAAAATGAAGAATATTACCTTGAGACTTGTTTTGTTTCTGTGCTTCCAAGAAATGTCTGTTTTTCATTGTGCACTGTTCTGTTTCTTCCGTTCAGTGATTGGCCCTTCACACACAACTACAGGGGATAGCTGCTTGGCAAGCGTGGATGTGTGTCTGTGTGTGTGTGTGTGTGTGGGTGTGTGTGTAGGTGTGTTTTCTGAGGTTTGGAATGATTTACACAACCCCACACTCGATTAATTCCAGTATGACAGCACAAACTTGCCTGTGTGTACACACGTTGGTCTGAGGTATTAGGCTGACAGAGGCGCACAGACAGAACAGTGTTGACTTACTAATAACTGGAGGTCTCTCTCTTTTTTTTTTTTTTTTTTTTTACAGATGCACACACATATGCAAACACACACACACACTTCACATTCATGTTTATGTTTCTTATTGGTTCCATTTATTTAATCTGATGCCAATCTTTGCTCCAACTAAAACACCAGGACACAAGAAATCTGTGAATGCTACACAACCCCCCTGAACCACAGTCAGCCAGCAGCAAGCCATCCTAAATGTATACACCACTAGTTTATATTTATAAAATTATGCTCTGGAAATGTGAAGCAATGCTCCAAAACACTATATTTTCATTTTCAACAGGACAAAAAAACATTAATTGAAGTCCAAGAATTTAAGTCATTAAAAAGTTCCAAAATTTGTCTTCACGTTGTTTTAAAAGCTGTTAATTTTCATCTGGACTGAACCTCTTGAGCTTCAAACAAAAAAAGGTGAAACACAGCACATCTTGAGCTCTTCAAACAGTTTTTACTGCCGTGATCAGATGAGGTGTTTTAGCTGTGGAGCCAATGGCTCTAAATCCAGAACACCCTTGGTCGCTGAGCAAAAAGGTTTTCCAGGAGAGTGTCCAACAATATCAAAACAATCTCTAGGCTGGATTTCCTCTCTGGCACTAAAACCCCGCTGGAGAATGAGAATCTGGGTTGCATATGAGAAAATGAAGAAGTGTAGGATGAGGCCTTGTGCTTCTAATCTAAAGATACGGCTCTGAAAAAGAAAAGATCTGCATACATCTTCTGCCAAAGCTAGAGTCATAATAGTGTGACGTTAAATGTCGAGTCACTCTCTGTCTTTTGTTACATCCTGAAAGGTCATCTCTTCAAGGGCTGCTTCACATCTTCCCCTCTGATTCACATCCTCCTGAGAACATTTTCCTCCCCTCTTCGCTTTGACATGTTTAACAAAAACAGCCTTTTCACCTTGGCTCTCATTTGTTAGGCTAGGAACAGCATTCTATCAAACTTTATCATTATGCAAACAAACACTTCTACTGTGTTGACTTTAAAATCATTCCGCTGCACACATGTTTCTGCGGGTGACGGCATCAATAAGACACAAAAGACACTGTTCAGCATCCATTAAATGCATAGAATCAATGTTATGTCCCTTAGCAGTCAGTAGTCAAGCCAGGCATACCAATCATTTCAGCTACTGCTTGGCTTGACTCTCCTGTGTGGCTCAAATGGCTGACCAATTAACAGCAGCTTAACTCCTGGGTCCAAACACCTATCTGACACACACACACACACACACACACACACACATATAAGCAAGGACAGACACAGAAACACACATGCATGCACACACGCACACAGGAAGCTCACAAAGAAATAGACAAGCAGATGCACAAGCACACCAACACCTAGTACCACACACAGACAAGTACACACACACACGCACACAGATACATACTCATTAACAAAGGCTTAGCATTGCAGAGTGTATCCCCCCAGCAAAGGCAGACTGGCCTCCCACAGAGGGGGAATACACCTCAGTCATCTGATCCTCATTCTTGGCTGCTCTGATCCTGGATCAGCTAATGGCAGTTTGTCGTTTATTTCCAGTGACCCAGTCTGCACGGCATGACAACTCCATGTATTGACACGGGAAAGTCTACTTCAAAATATCCCCAATATAAAAATGTCAAATTTAAGTTACAGATCAGAGTGAAGAAAATGAAGTAAACAAGCTTCCTTCAAGTATCAAGAGTTTATTCTGAGTAACACTCCAGGATGCTTTTGAAATCACAGAATTTGACCATTTACAATATATAAAACGCAAACAACAGGATCCAAAAGCCTGCTGCTCTCACTGCAGCATCTTCACAAATCTCTCCCACCACTAGGTGCCACCACTGGCTTCAATACAGATCACACCACACTGAAAAGTCACTAGGGCTCTTATTCAGTGTTAAAACATTTTTCCTTTGCTATCTAGATTTATTTTCAAGCAATTTGATGAGTGTCTCAGAATTAATCCACATAACTGAACTTATACGAAGAAAAACAAATAAATCTAGAAGCAATTTCACAACTCAGAAAAAGACCAAAATTAACACTCTAAAGTTTTAACACCTGTTTTAAAAGTAGACTAAAGTTTGAAGCATGATTGGATATGAGATAATGAATACAGACAGTCTTCCTCGCTCTCTTGCTCTGTGTGGCTGAAGTGATGTGGCTTCACTTTGTAATGTTTCTGTGGATTTGGGCTGTGGTCTGTCAGCACTGATGTGATCCCGAAGAGTTCAAGAGCTCGTAAACGGAGGAAAAAGAGGAGACGGAGAGAGGCAGAGAGAGGGAGACCACCTGAGTGACAAGCAACAGCTGAGTTCACACATCTGGAAACCAAAATGCAACCCTCCATTAAGTGCGTCTTTACACACTCTCTCCAAATCCCCCCGACTCAGCCGCAGTTTCACTTTTTTTTCCCTCTCTCTCTTTCTCCCTTTCGGATAAAATGTGTCACAGAGCCTCAACTAACTCTTTTTCTCCTCGCTTTGGTGTGTCTGGTCATGAAGTAACGGACAGACAAATCATCTCTTGTTGTTTGGTGTATGGTCGTTTCTAGAAGATGAAGGCAAACAAGCCTCTCTAGATTTGAGCTTCAGCAGATTTTTCATCTCAAATGTAATGCAAACCCCTACTTTCACACAGTATATTTAAACAGCATTTAGAAAATAATAAAATATTCGCAGTTTTTCTGAGTCAAAAACTCACCAGAGGCAACAACTTGGTCCGGAGTCGGGCTGAATATTCCGTTTATCAGAATAAAATCACGACTGTGGAGGCATCCGGGCGTGCTGCAACCATCAAATACAACTGAATGCCTTTTGGAGTCCGGAATCAGCTCAACAGATGGGTTCTTTCAGTGCATGATCATGGATAGAGGGAGGGAGAGAGAGAGAGAGAGAGAGAGGGAGAGAGAGTGACGCTCATCAGGGCTGAGCGCTGCGCGGCTCTGGCACCAAGTTAAAGCGTCGAGAAATGACATTTGCGCTGCTCCATGCCTATTGGCTTAAACACGAAGCTCCCCCCCTCCCTCTCTCCCTCCTCCACACGCACACACATCTCCCTCTCCCTCTTACTTGCAGACAGTATGCAGTATTGTGTACATCTTTATGGATATATGTTTGGAGACAAAATAAAGTCAACTTCATTTGTTTTTCTAAAGGATATGAAGTTCCCATTAGAATATGAGTGTTATGAATACAGTAAAGCATGATGAGGTCACTGTAAACTCATTAGTGACAGACAGAGAGACACTGCAACTGCCCATAGGAATAGTGCAGCAATTATGTCATAAAATGTCCTTTGTGATCACCTTTTCCTCACAAATTATACACAAGAGTTTTAGTCCTGGATTAACTGAGAAATGAGCAAAATCAGCAACATAACAATTTCCTTTCCTGGCTTTGACATGTATGACATACTGTATGCTCACATACTGCATGATTGCGCCACACAGTAGCCTCCTGAAACTCAAAACTGACAGATTGTCAAGATGCTTGGAGGTGTTATGTACTGTACAGTATGTCATTTCAAGCTCTGCTGGACATATGAGACCGTGAATGTGTCGTACTTCAATAATCCAAAGTGGCTTCCTTTATGTACAGTGTCTATGACCATTAATCAATATCCAAGCATCATAAATTAACTATAGCTGCATTGTTGATCTCCATCAGTAGCTGTTTGGTCCTTCAGGATGGTCCAGGGGCCAACAATGGGCACAGGAGAGTTCAGGTGGAGAATGAAAGTGAAGGAGGGCAATGCTGGATATTCTGAAAATCCCTCCCTTGGTAGAAAAAGGTTAAAAAATAAGTTTGTTCTGCCAACTACCCTAAGAAGTAATATCACGTTTTACCCCTGGATCCACTAAAACATAGCTCTCAGCAATTTTATGATACTGAAAAGCTTAGAATGTGTTCCCTTACTTTCATATATTTTAAACATTATTGGGTCACTGAGACATTGCAGGGTGGGTACAAAATAAATGACAGTGTAGTACATATCAGGTGCAATTGACAGATTTTGGGGTGATGGCATGCATTTTTTTTTCTGTTTCCAAAGAAGGCCATGACAAAAAAAGTTTGAGAGAGACTGTTCTACAGATCAACAATAAATGAACCATATTCTCTGAGAACGTCAGTAAAAATGCTTACTATTGAACCTTTAACTTAATGTTTGGAGTAGAACAATAAAGCTGCTGTTTGCACAAATATATACCCACTGGAGGTAAAAACCCATGACCCATTGTGAAGCCAGAGTTATAAAAAGTGACTCCTACTGGCACAGAATGGACAAAAAACAAACTCATGACATTTATTTAGTTCACGGTTGACAAAAAGGTAACTCTTTTAGACACAGCGGTGGATAAACCTCAAGTAATAAATAGCAAAATGGAGCAGATCCCTGATCTGTGGAGCGGAGCATTTGGATTGAACTTTAAGTCTCAGCTGTGGAGTCAGGGGAGTGAAGAGAGCCGTTTGAATGTCCATGAACCTGGCAGTGGGACAGACAGAACAGGTCAAACAGTATGGCTTATTGTCCCTGCCAGCCAGTCGGCCCACACAGCGAGGGACTAGGACGCCCTCGTTCACCCTGCTGGCTGCTGCTCTGACACTCTGACAGCTTGATTTACAACTTACATTTACATTTCACATTTTAGTGTTTTCGCTACGCTCTTATCCTGAGAGACTTACAAAAGAGTGCAGCAGTAGAATAAGCTTCAATTCATCGATCACCAACATTGAAAATGAGTAAGGGTATGGCTGCTATTGCCCTAGCAACAGATGTAAACAAATATTTCATTTGTGCTTAGATGTACAGAAATAGCTCTTAGACCAGGTCTGTTTTGCCTGTTTTCTTTGTGTAATCATCCGTTCTACGCCACATCATATACACATATATATGCAACCACACACCTTAAACACACACATAGTTATAGAACTTTTTAAGGGGAAATCCGATCATCTTCTGTGTCCTGATTGCTCTCTTTCCACCTGTTCTCCTCGCCTAGACGCAGAATAGAGCCCGTCTCTGTGCTTGGCCTCGGCTCTTTGTGCTCGCACACAGACATCTGTAACATTAAGCCTATTTACAGCAGACAGAAAGAGAGGGAGAGGGGTATAAAAGGTAAGCCTATAGGCCTACACATGCAGCCAGAGAGGAAGCGAGGATCAGTGCAGCGTGGAGAGCACAAAAGGGGCCTCTGGGTCAGTAAATCCTGCCCCTGTCACCTTCTGGTGCATGAAAACACGGCACGGTTGATGAAAGTGTCAGAGCCAAGCACAGCACGTTGTACATCCCTGATCCCGTCTTTTATCTCTGTCCTTTTCTCCTCCTCGCTCGTCTCTTTTCTTTATGGAACACCGCTTTGAAAACAATCCAGATTGATGTGGGCCTGCGCGCTTTGTGAAGGCAGCTTAGATGTCATGAGCAATGAATGGCAAACTGCTGCACGAGGAGGTTATCTTCCTATCAGTGTATCTGGTTGTTGGAGACAGTAAAAGGCATCTTATCTGAGCTACACTGTAGGCTCATCTGACATGCGGTGGCCTGGTTAGTTATTCCAGATATTGTCATAACTGTTGGAATTGTTCCTACATGGGAAAATATTGGTAGATTTTGTTTAGTAGTGTATTTTAAACATATCAAATGTCCAGATCATCCATATAATAGGGTAGATGTATCTGAGAGTCAAACTAAAAAAATGTGGAATATGATTTCAAGACTCGTCTGAAAGGTGATATCTGACCATTAAAAAACTCCACACACCGTGTCGTTAACGTGACTAATGAATTTCTGTGTTTTTAAGTGGCATTTAACCCTTTGACACTATGTCAGATCAGATAAGTTATACCTGGGTCACGACCAGCTGGAAAACCTGCAAATAGCCATGAGCCAAGTGCTGTGAATCCAGAAGTTTGGCAATAAGCTAAAATTTAGCTTGCTAGTTTATGGTAAGTTCTGGGATTCAAAAACTACTACTACTATGAGAAGGGGAAAAAATCCTTTCCTGGTCATTACCCACCATGCCAGATTTGATTCCTCCTTCTCTCTGTGACCCTATATAACCCAGCTCCAAAACCTCCAACCCCCTTTGTGAGAATGAGGTAAGTGGTTCCAGACTTGGCCTAAAGGAAAACTGTCAATCAAGCTGTGGGAATCTGGGCTGCGTTTCGTCATCGTCCGGCGGTCCCCAAAACATCACCTGGAGGAGACAGTTATCAGGAATGTCGTCTGAATCATCCTCTGCTTTCTGACTGTCTCACTAAAAATAAACTCGGGCCAGAGATTTTTTTTCTCTTTAAGATAAAAGCAGATGAATGTTTTTGGAATGCCCTTTCTTTGGATTATGAACCTGGATATTTCATGGAAATTCCACAGAGGATTTCACAATGGCTGCATGTCCGCTCACCCACTGTCACTCATCACATCTATCTACCTGCAATCTGTTGTCTTTCTCCCCTGTCATTTGTCTATCTGCCTGTGTCATCTCTGTCATTACCACAGGCAGAATGAGGGTTGGGGGGCAATGTTATCACTGTGCTGTCATCAGATGCGTCAGTTCACTTCAGTCAGAGAGGATTTGGTTACATTTACTGGAAGGACCTAATGGTAGCTGCACAACACGGTCGTCCATTTTTCACATTCTGTTGTGACCACACGTACGTGCATGCATGGGCTGTTTTTGTTGGGGGAAACAAACTTTTTTTCTCTGGAATGAAGAAAGTAATTTTGTATTTTCAACAGTCAGGTTAAATCATACATTGAAACAAAGTAAATATAAGTGTCACTTAAAAATAACAATTGTGGAAAAACGCTGACAAAACTATCTGAACTCCAGGTTCACTTATTCAGAGCAGTCTGTAACAGCAAATTGGGTTTTCTCAGCATGGAGCTGTAGATGCTCAAATTTTTCATGATTCTGAGCGTCTCATCCATGTTGACTTAAAAATTAAACAGACAATATATAAGCTTGATGAAAATTGCGGTTTTTCAGCTTGTACTTCCAAGGCAAATTTCATAATATGGCATTTATTAGCATCTAATTTTTCCCCAAACTGGTGTGAAATCTGTATCTGGTCATGGAAATAGGGGGAAACAACTAGCCTGGTTCTGTCCAAAGGTAACAAAATCTACCCAGCAGAACTGAGCAATTAACATGTTATATCTTATTTGTTTAATCCGTACAACAACCCAAGTAATAAAAACACATTTTGTGGTTTTACATGGGGTTTTGTGCCAGACTACAACATGTCTTTTTTGGACAGAGCTAGCTATTTACTCCTGTCTCCAGGCTTTGTGCTAAGCTAAGTTGAATGGCTGCTGGTGGTGACTTCACATTTACTGTGTAAACATTAGAGTGATATCAATCTTCTCATCTAACTCTTGGCAACAAAGCAATGAAGTGTTATTACAAGCATATTACCAGAAATGCCAAACTGTTCCTGTGTCAACCACTTTTAAAATAAACATCTTAACAAACAAAACAATCACCTAATTTATAGAAAGCCCAGTGGCCTGTTCAAGTGTAACTGAGCACAGCACCTCACCCCTACCTGCACATAAGTCACTTTACAGAGAAATACATAACTCAGAATGACAAGTAGACCTTCAAGGGTGAGATGTGGTATGACACGAGAGAAGCTTAGCCAACTAATTCAACTAATTCAGGTATTTTTATGAGAGGAAAAGCTCTGAGTGAATGGAGTGGAACACAATCTTTCCTCATTTCTGGAATTCCTGCCACCTCCAAAAGGTAATTGTTGAATGAAGTAAATCAACAGTTGGTGCCCCCCTGCAGGGACGCTCACATATACACACAGTTTCCCATCTCATTGGTGTGGGTTTTTTTAGACTGGTGTGTGACACGGACTGAGTACACTGGTTAAATGTTAATCCCATTAAGTGGATGCACATCTAACCCCTCCACTCACACACAGAGGCACACACAGAGCACAACTCCTATGGTGATACCTCTCAAACAGTCCTAATTAGGCTAAGGACACACATCACATCCGGCGTGCTACCTCCAACCTGCACAGGACCTCCAGCAGTTAAGCTTCTATTGCCGGCATACCTGAGCACTTTGTCAGGCACTCAAACCCCTGAGAGCTTCGTTGTTTAACTCTTGAGTCTTTGACCATATTAGGTTGGGTGGTCGTTAAGCTCAACTCAAGTGGATGGAAGTCGCCACATCACTGCCTGCGGCTTCCTTCCGCATCCCCACTCCTGAACACAATTACTGAACATGTCAGTCACTGCCTGGCCAAGAGACACTTACATAAATAATAATAAAACATTTTATTTATAGAGTGCTTTTCAGGGTACTCAAAGGATCATAAAAAACAACACACTAAAAGCACAAAGTAATGAACGACATTAATCATGCATTGAAAGCAGTTCTGAAAAGGTGAGTTTTGATTAGTGATTTGAACATGGACAGATTGGTGCAGTCTTGGATCTTTGTAAATGATTTAATGGCAGCCCTTAAGCAAGGTGTACACTCGTCTGTAAGTCAGCAACATTTCAGTGTAAATAAATGATGCTATCACTGGTTGATGTATAAATGCTTTTGCTTTTAGTGCTAATTACCACTAAATCTAAGGCTGAGGCTGATGGGATAGTCATAGTTTTGCAGATATTTGATCATAAACAAACAAAGTATCGGACAAAATTTGACATGATGATAAAAAAAGAGGAAAAGTCAGGGATCACCAAAGTCAGTAGGATGGGGAGCATTAACATCGGTACAAAATTTCATGGCAATCCATTCAATAGTTGTTAAGCTGTTTCAGTTTGGACCAAAGTGGTGCCAACTAACTGACCAACATTGCCATCCCTAGAGACGTGTGGTTAGCACTGATTATTAATCAACAAAACATGTTCTGCAATGTCAGTAATACCTTTTCACACTTTAAACATTTGAGTGATGCTTTAATTCATAGTGAAGTGCACATAAAAGTTCACCCGGGATCAAACCTGTCATCATTTAGAGTCACACCTCTGGTCCACATTTCTTTCTGATCGTGTGCCATTATATCCAGTATCCACCGCCAACACAGTCAACACTTTACTCCTTAGCTAGTGTTTGGCCCTTAGAGCAACTTCATCCACATCCGCAGAGCCATTTCATTCACATCTGTGGTGTAACACCTGACTGTGTTTATGGAGTGGAGTTTCCCCCTCAGGGCTGTACTGTAAGACAGTGAAATCCCAAACTCAGCAGAATGTGTTGGTTTGTGATCCAAGAGATCATCCTGTAACTCGAGTTAGGGTTTGGATCCTATGGCGGCTAATGGCAGCACTCATTTCCCATTGTTGATAACGAGGTTTAGGAAAACGAAATACAGTGAACAGATGGGCAAATCAATACAGTTTAATTTTGGAGGTGATGATTGACCTCAGATGACACTGTTTTTGTAACTATTATTTATGACTATTAAACAATAAAAAACCCTCTCCAAATTCCAAGTACAGTATATATTTGCAAAGTATAATATATATATATATATATATATATATATATATATATATATATATATATATATATACTGCGCATTGTTCTTCCTTGTCAAAACCTGATGCCTATTACTCACAATGCAACTTGACTGCCGACAGTTCAGTCAGAGATTCGGGTGTGTTATGCTAGTAGCAGCTAATGGTAACCTAGCCTCAAGCCGCTAGCCTCAGGCAGAGATGAAGAGTGGGATACAGAGGTGTAATAACCTCACTTCTTTCTAACTCCGCACTCCTTGATTTTTTTTTTTCAGTTTTAGACTTGTAGTCTTGAATCCTGTCAATGCTGCCTCACTTGATGCAATTCATCAGGCTTCGCGCTGCTCTCTTGGGTGCCACAAAAGACTTTGTACAACTTTTTTTCATGTATGCAGTGGTACTCCCAAGACCTGTAAACAGACTTTGATGTGTAAAATGGTGGGAGACATATTTGAGTGCAACCGCTCTCAGATGGTTGTTTAGCATTGGTAGCGGTTTGAGCTTTGAGACTGTGGGGAGACAATTTATATTTATTTTTTAAAGTGTATCGTCACAGGACGGTTTCAATTTGTTTGAAAAAGTTAAACAACTTATTTTATTAAAATTTCAGATGCATGTACTAAAATTCCTCCTTTCTTAGGTATATTAGAATTGACATTGACAGATCTACCATGCATATGTATTAGCTGTTGCCTGGATCCAATCTGTGACCATGTGCTGCTCCCTTTCTACTCCATCTCTCGATCTTAAAGTGATTACCTCACTCTTTAGGTTAATGCTAAACTTATCTTGTATGACATTGTCTAATCTTTAAGCCTTTGTTGGCCCAAACACCACCATACATGATCAACTCTCCAAAGCACTAAAAATGAAAGGGTGTATTTTAAATGGGTGCATTTTAAAGTTGCAATATGTAGCTCTCTGTATATCTGCACGACAACACAGATGACAGATTCATTTTATTTACAGAGGTGATGAAGTTAGATTACAGTGACATTGACAAGAGGATCAAAGAAATATAACCAAAAGCATCATGGATTTCAGCTAAACTTTATGTATACCAGCAGTAGTCATGCACAAGTATGTGAAGCATGTGAGCGATGAAGAGTGAGATGATTTCAAATTCAAACTCACTTCTCTGACAGTTATGTCATTTATTTGTTCCAACACAGTTTACGAGAAGCAGCTATCCATTCCTACAAGTACACACTAGAGTCTCTCTCTGTGAGTGCATTGGGGGGGTTAAACAAATGAGCCTTTTGGCTTAGAGCTTACTGAGGTGAGCTAAAAAGCAAACAGCAGGCATTTAGGCAAGTCGCAAACACACACACACACACACACACACACACACACACACACACACACACACACACACACACCTAGCAGATAGAATGACGAGGGGTGGGCCTCACTGGTATGTTTCAGTCTAATAAAGGAAGTAGCTTGTCAACTGTGCATGATATCACATTGCCAATCTTTAACATTCATCAAACACTTGTGCTCACTGGAGGTTATGTTCAATTCTACAGTATATGTGCTACTGTGGATGCTCTGTGGATGGACAAAGGTTTTGCAGTTTTGTGTGTATACCTACCTGTGAACATTTTATGCATTTTAAAACAGTATTTCAAGTAGAGAACCAACCTCCCTCCTCCATCTCCTCCATCTCCTCCTCCTCCTCCTCAGGGTTCTGGCCTCAGGGAGGAAGTGTGTGACAGCACGTAGCTCCTGGACCATACTGAGGAATGTCTCACACAGACACACATGCGTATGCACAAGCAAACACACACACACAATCCGGGGGCTATGTCAGCCAAGGGCAAGACAGGAGATCGGAGGGAGGAGGCGGCAAGCAAGGAGAGGAGAGGAGAAAAGAGACCTCGGCTTGCACTCTCGCCTTGGGAGGCCAGGGAGAACAAATGTCTTTGACAGTCCAGAAATGAATTTTCCTGCCGTTGTTGCAACTGCAGCCAAATACGTCAAACCCTCCCTTCAGTCCCCAGACCACAGCACGTCAAAGACAGATAAAATATTGGGAAAATACTTTATTTGAAATCTCTTTGAAGGTTAGCAAACAGAGGTGTCCTATGGGACTGTGGTGTCTTTCTCTTTCAGATGAAGTGTTCACTTCCAAACCGCTACATAAAACATTTGATTTGATATTCACTTGGTAACAGTACAATCATTTTGTCCATCAAGCACTCATCAATTAAAACAACTTTTGTGATCAATCATTGAGCAATAGCTGGACAGTTTTGTTCCAAAACGGTAGATTATCTACTTTTTGCCTGTTTGTAGCTTAATCCCTGACTATCTTTTTGTCTCTGCCCACTTAGAAGGCTCCACTGGGTGGTCAAAATATGGTGAATACTCCTCCAACGTCGCTGTCATGCGCTCAGTCATACCTACATACATGTGGTCAGAAGCATTACATTACTTTTCTTTGCATCTACCAGGTCCTGTAACATTAGAACGATCTATTTTCCAACTTTGTCTCATATCTCCCTTTGCACATAAACCCACAGGCTTTAGAGGTGAGAACCTGGCTCAGATAGGCAAATGAAACCCAATGAGAAACACATGTTACACACATGGACTCTCTCTGTCTCTCTTTCTCTCTCTCTCAGGCACAAATGAACGCACTTAACCACACACACACTCCTCATAGCTGTGTTATGTTTCAGATGATATATGCACAGAATGTGTATACACACGGTGTAATCAGCAAACCGGCCCTCATAACATATAAGTTATGATCTATACTGTGATGATGCAATGCTTTCCTGTCAAACTACGCCCAGTGGAAAGTGAACGGCCCTTAACTAATGTGTGCACAACGTTGTCCAGCAGAAAGCCTGGCTCCCACAGGCTCAAGAGAGAAAACAAGTGCAGATTTCAGCCAGATAATGCGGTCATTATTTTCTTTGAGAAGAAACAAAACACTTTGAGGCTGCACAAATGTGTCTGGCAAATTCACAGAGCCCTGTACCAAATCATATTGATTTAATATGTATGGTTTGGAGTTCAATGAGTTAGTTTGATTCATCTTTTTCTGCATTATGTCCATTGCTTAACCGTACCCCAGAAATTACCATTGGCTCCAAATATTTTTAAAAATATTTGCATTGTGGATATAAGTTGCTTGATGACAGCAAACTTATTAAAAAGTCCAGGACTTTCCAGTGTTTGTGTGTTTAGAGCTCAATAGTTTGAACCTATTGCTCAGACTTGGTCTGTGCCTGACGCCAAAGGCAAAGTTACAGGATATAATCCAGATAATGAAGAAAAAATATTCAAAGAGTACTATTTCTCTCATCTGCATGATCATATTATCACAAGGGGACACCCACTCTCCGAGCAACATGAATCATAGAAAAATCTAGAATGTAGAAAAGAGCTCAAAACCAGATGTATAAGCATTAGTTGCCTCATTACAACTGCTTTAAAACTGACTAGGGACAAGTTTAAAGCTGCACAGCTTTGACCCTGTCCACACATGGCAGTAAAATGCATTTTGGAGGATCCATTAACAACTAGGAAAAAATTTTGTTTTGGGCATTTTTTGCCATTATCTGAAAGTGGACAGCAGAGAGGTGACAGGAAATGAGGGTGAATGACATGCAACAAAGGTCCCACATTATCACAGTAACTTGATCACCAGGCTATCAGAAGTCCCACCACTAGACAGCCTTGAACCCCAAGATTAATATCTTGTGATGAGATCATGGACATAATCACATATTCATCAGATATGCATTTGTTCACAGCTGTAGTGTTATGTAAATGTAAATACATACCTCAAGGATCGCCAAGTCAGCCTTTTAGTTACAGGACAGTATCTTTACATGGTTGTATTTTTCATTTTTTAGTTTGTAAAGATTTATCAAGTTTGCACAGACTGACCTTATTCCGTCAGTTTTCTAGCTGTATGTGCATAAATCTGCATTTTTTCCTGGTTTTATCTGATGCCAATATAAAGCCTCAGCCATCCAAATTAGTCAAAGTGATGGATGGGTATCTTTCAAAGTTGCGGTCTTCTTAGCACCAAATTCCCTCTTTTTAAAGATCCTTCCACCGCAGCTGAACAGAGAAACATAAAGGAATTTCACATTAAAAACTGTTACTTTGGGAGATATCCACTTGATTTGACTGACTGAGACGGCTGAACCCTCATATTATATTCAGATAAACCTTTAAATGGACTTTGGCACAAAACAAGAACTGCAAATCTTTTAATGACCAGTATAAACAAGAGGAGTAATTACAGAAAGCAAAACTTGTCTCAATTTTCATATGGGCACCTGACTATTGTTTTGGAACAGACAAGTTTTGGCTTGATTTCAAGGTTTCATCTAAGGGCCACAACATGCACAGAAGTGAAAATAAATGAATCATTCTTTATGCTAAGCTAAGCTAATTGCCTTGGCTATGGCCTCATATCTAGCATACAAACATGAGAGTGGTATTAATCTACTCATCCAACTCTTAGCAAGAAAGCAAACTAACCTATTTTGCAAAATATTCCTTTAACAGGAATTTGTCTCAAGGGCACAGATACTCTTTGCGTTACAGGACAGAAGGCCACCCTGCTGCATATTGACAGCTAATGCATCACTACATATATATGTTACAGAGACAGCAGGACCTCACAGGGACAGAAGGACCTCACAGAAAGGCAGTAAGGAATCTTGCACTGTAAGACATGTTAACTGACTGTAGACTCTACTATACTATATGTTCCACCGTCGTCTCTTCAGCCCAGGTGGGTATGGTAAGCTTGAATTAATCCATTCAACATGTGTTCTGTGTATGAGTGTGTGTGTTGGTGTGTCTAGAGGCTCTGGAGGTTTATCTGTGCAACACGTGCCAGGGAAGTTCTGTCATCACCTCTGTGAGGAGTGGAGAAGAGAGGGAGAAGAGGGGAAGGAAAGGAAGAGCAGAGACAGATGGAGGGATTTCAGGGGAGGGAGAGCTATAAAAAGAGTGAGAAGGAAAGAGGGAGAATACGAGGAATACGGCTGGGACATACAGAGTCGAGGGGAGGGGCTGAAACTCTCTGGGGGGGTGGATCTGAGAAAGCTCTCCCTGTTGGGTTTTAGCCCCTCGGACAGAAATCTTGGCTTGTATCCACTTAACATGCCTCCTCTGTGCCTAGCCCATCTATCATCCTGTGTCTCCCACTTTCTCCCCCTTCGACTGCTGCCTCTCTCATCCATCTCTAGGAAGCATCGAAAGCAGCATTAAGCCAAGTCCGGACACCCGTAATCAGACTCTGAATCGCTTTATTTGCCAAGTGCAATAAATGTGCAAGAATTTGTTTTGGTTTAGAGACCGTTGGAGAGACACATCAACAAATAATAAATTAGATCGAGTAAATATTGAAACACTTGGCAGGGGGGCATCCGGGTAGTGCAGACAGTGTGCTATATATCACTCTAAAAATACAAACTTAAAAATTCAAACACTGTTCTCATTTAGTCAGTAGTTGTGCAACTGCAGAGAGGAAAGTAAGTGTCACAGGTAGCACTGGAGATGATTTTTTTTGTCATTTTTTCCAGCAGCCTTGCCTCTCTTGAGATGGGAGCTCGTCTGTGTTCTCTTGCATTTTACCAACTGTGCACTGACTGCTCTAAACTCTTTAGATTAACATACACACAAACAGAAAGGCTACTTCAGGGATGAGGGCTAAATTCATTGCCCATCACAGCTGCAATAAAAGTTTTATTTTACTCTGCAGCAAGCCAACTTTCTTTTTATAGGAATAATATATAATAATAGAATAATAGATAAGACCCACCCTCCAGACATTGTTAAATTAGATTTAATGCCATCTATTCTCCCCCAACCTGCACACGAAACATTACATATCACCATACCACAGTTTCATAAGTCAATAACATTCAGAACTCAACTTACAGTGAAGTAATACCAACTCAGCAGAGAAAGAGTAGAACTTCCTAAACAGTGATTAGTGTGTAGAGAAGCACCACTTTATCCTAATGAGCTGTGGCTAATGGTAAAGTGTGTCAATGATGTAATGCTACACCTGCCGGAGCTCTCCTGAGGCTGCCGCTGGGTGTAGAATAACACACTCAAAGAGCGGGCTCAGGTGTGTGTATGTGTGTGTGTGTGTGTGTGTGTGCATGTGGAGAAGCAAAAGAGACGGAGAACTGTTCGAAAGGCTGTTTTTCATTCACCCACAGTCCCACAGAACACTTCCTGACAAACTATCTGTAAGTAAAAGGGCCACCCGCGGGAACCCATATGTTGTTTACAACCTCATCGCTGCAGCACAAGGAACACAAAATACTTATTAAACTGACTCTACATCTTGTTGGATCATTTAACCTCAGCTCAGCGGGAATCAAGAATTATTTGCATTTGTACCGTGGACGTTCTGCTAAAACTCCAATTATAGAGATTTACAGCGGATGAGCAAAGTAGCCAAAACAGCTCAAACTGAGAGTGAAAACTTGGCTCCTAATGGCAACAAATGGGAAGCTGTATAGCTTGAACTTGTGACCTGTACAGTACAGTATGTCACAGGAGAGTCTGTTTGACCATTTGTCCACATAAATTCTGATTTGCCATTTGTTATTTAGGTCAGGCTAATTTAAAATGTTCATTCATTGCTCAAACACATAATGATTACAGCCTTTAAAGTGATATTTACTAATGTCTAAAGCATACATACTCAATAGATGTACTCCGGTCCATATCTGGCCTGAATAACAATTTACCGGGACCGAAATTTAACCGCAACCTCACCCTGACTGCTTTTGAGTGACACATTGCTATCACATCACCTCACCTGTCATCAGCTGTCATCATTCAGTCGCAAACTAGTTGCCACAGTTAGCAAGGCTGTTGTGGAATGTAGGAGCTCTAGTTGTTAAAGTCAAATGGCTTCTTCAAAACTAGCCGATACAAAAAAAGAAAAGTTAACAGTGAAAAACATGCATTTAAGGATGACTGGAATGAAATAGGTGTTAATTTTGTTTGTTTTGAACAAAACTATCCCAAAAATCTGGAAGTAAGAACCATAGAAGTGAACTTGTTGAAGTTATGATATCAAGGCTCCAGCAGAATAATTGTAAAATCATGTTCAACAATGAATACAGTGAAGAACTCTGCAGTAGACTCATCAATGAACTGGCCATCACATCTTTTTATGCTCAAGTTTAAGGACTTGTTTAGAAAATGAAGGTGTCATCTCTCACATTAACACAGACATGCTGTTCATGTAAATAACATGGATTTTTGTACTGAAATATCATATAATACACCCTTACTGGACCTTTGATGCAGTGGAAATGTATTAAGTGGATCTCTAAGACTTGTATTTGAGTACCACTGGTCTAAAGGGTTAAAAACAGTGGACATTTTTACCCATTAATCACAATTTTCAAATAATGACTATCTGATTTCGTACAAAAGTTCTCCATTTGTGATAAGTCCATTCCCACTGCACGATCTGCACCGCTGCTAATTACGCTACATTAGAATCCAGTGAGGCATGTAGCCACCAGAGCAGTGCCATGCTGATCTTTGCTAACCAGCTGTGCTCCCCTCAGCTGATATGTACAGGTTGCACAAGCTCTCAGGAACAGACAATGAATGGAGAGAAGTCATCAATTCCTCCATCTAATCATGTCTCCAGATCATTAATAGGGGCTTTTAATGCAAACGCTGACGTCTGCATGCAGGCGCACAGACGTAAACAGACGTATTTATGCATGTGGCGCGCCACCATCAATTTCTGCACCCAAGCACAGCCACCTCCACCACCTCCTCATGTATGTGAGGAACCTGAAGAACCTCTGCTTCTGCTGAGGTTATTTCACACGCGGTTTGGTTGATCATGCGCCCGACTTTTTCTATTTTATGAAGGCAAAACTGGGTTGTTTGACAATGCTGAGGCCTGGTGTGAGATGGCTTTTGTGTGGGTTTGAAGTCATGGGACTTTGAAGTGAGCGCAGATGAAGAAGCAATAAATACAGAGAGTGAGAGAGAAATATACAAATAGACAGAGATCGAGAGGAGGAAAACCCATCAGAACTAATGAACATTCTAACTTGAATCAAAGAAACTACTGCATCTGCACTGCACCTGGTTTCTTCCTTGTCTGGACCCCTGGTAATGTGTGTGTGTGTGTGTGTGTGTGTGTGTGTGTGTGTGTGTGTGTGTGTGTTGTAATGACTGGGTGCCATGGCTCCTTGCTGTGTTCTTGCTAGCTATGACTCACTGTCACTGCTGCACCAGTCTGCTGCCTTTGCATCACACACAGTCAGCCACCATGGCAGCCAACTCCCACAGAGTCTTTTGTGTGTGTGTGTGTGTGTGTTGTGAGAGTGAAACATATAGAGAAAATGAATTTACACAGAAAAAGGAAAAGAACTGACAAAAATTATGTTTTTCTTGTTCAACTTTTATGAAAGGTGCTTTTTAAATGAACCTTTTAAACTCTTTGAAGGAACATAACCATCTTTGTGCAGCAGCAGGGAAGACAGGAATTGAGATAAAACCTGCTGCTGAGATCAATGAGTCCCTGAGGACCAAAGGTATCAGAAGACGCCTCTGTAGATAAGATCTTAATTTTGTCCCAAATGCTACTCGGTCTCCTGCACCCTTTGGTTTATATCTAATTCTGGTTCATTTCCTTGAGAGGTGTTTAAATTTTCAGAATCAGTTTGTATTTTTTTGAGCAATCAACATGAAAGGAGACAGTGCAAATAGTTAATTTTATGCCAAATAGAAAGGTACTTAATTAAGATGCAATCATGAAGAGAAAATATACTTAATTTTTGCACTGAAACCGTAGATTTAGTAATATATAAAAGAACAGCTTGAAGCACAGCTTGAAAAAAAATAAAGGTCAGAGATGGTTCACTGCAGCAGCAGGACTTAATGATTAATTTACCAACAGATGACAAGCCTACAGGATATACAAGGATTACATAAGGTTAGAGATCCCTCTGACTACACACAAACACTGAGAAACACATTGCGTTAATGATGAACTGTTGTGTTGTCTGCAGTTAATTAGCTGCTCTGTACCGACAGTGCGTGTGTGACTGAGAGACTGTTTGCTGAGATCTGTCATGCCACTGCAGACTCACTGTAGTGTCATGCACAGGCAGCTAAGCAGCGCATGTGGGCAGAAAGCATTGCTCGTATTAACATTTCAGTGTGATGTATAAATTAACATTTTACAGAGGAGGTTTTGTATAATATTCATGATTCATAGTAGTATTCATGAGGAAGGTGGCCTATAAAAAGATGCCTCCATACGAAAAATAAATGAGAAATGTGCTGTTTGAAGAATGTGACACCTTTCCTGTAGTTTGAAATAACTTTTGCTATATATGAATTTCTAAACTTTTATGAGGATTTTATGACAAGATGAAAAAGGTGTGCAAAAGCCATGATTAGAAGATATTCTCAAGTCAATTAGTCCAGTGTAGTAATGTGCAAATTGAGGTCAATCTCACTGGTTAACATATCATCAACTTGTGTAAAAATGGCATCCATGAGTTAGTCTGGATAAATATGAACCATAAACTGTATATAAAGATGGACGTAGCGATGTTTTATGTCACCCATTGGTTTGCATTGAAGCTGGTTTGAAGCCCAGAGTTGCTGCTTATGGTCGGCACCATCTTTTCCATTTGGAGCCAGAACCTTTCAAATAAGGAGCGCAGGGTGTTGCGTTTCACGGTCTGAAAACACGCCCCGCTACGCCGGAATGAAACAAATGCTAGCTTACTGGGAACACGGAGCAGTGCACACTCCTTTTTTATCAGATTTTGATTTTTTATCATCTATTATAAAGCTGGACAAGGTCCTAATGGTTGGGCATTTTAATCTCCATCTTAATAACACTACATGAAATGCTGCCTCTGAATTTCTTAATCTCACTGAGTCCTCTGATTTTACACAACATGTATCTGGCTCAACACACACTGGTGGGCACACTCTGGACCTTGTTTTTATACATGGTATGGATGTTGAATCTGTGGGCTCTAAGGACTTTTATGTCAGTGACCATAAATATATCTTATTTGACATTTGCTCTACATTGGACTCTGACCCCTCTTGCCATATGAGACACACCCGTATCATTAATGAGGCTGTGGCTGTCAATTTTTGCAGTGTTTGACAGAAACATTGCTTTAACGGACGGAGACGTGGGCACCTTAGTCAAATCATTTAACACTCACTGCTCCTCAGTATTGGATAAAGTGGCTCCTCTGAAACTCAGAAAGATCTCAAAAAACCCATCCTCGTGGATAAATGAAACCATCCGGACATTCAGGTGCAAATGCCAAAAGACTTGAGCGCCTGTGGAAAGCTACGAAGCTGGAAGTTCACAGACTGTATCTCAAAGATCTCATGGGTACCCTCAATAACATGGTGAAGGCTGAAAGATCCTCTTATTTTGCTAATCTTATCTCTGTCAACAAGAAAAACCCTAAAGTCCTGTTTAATACTGTAAATCACATTGTCTCTCCCAACATCCCTAAACTTCCAATCCTATCAAACAGTGACTGCAATAACTTTCTCAAATACTTTATAGACAAGGTTGCCAATATCAGGGCAAACATTTCACCCATGCCCAGTCTGCTTACTAGTGGCCCCTCAGATCCAGCCATCTTGGACTCTTTTTGTCCAGTGTCCATGGAGGATATAGCAGCCCTGGTAGGACAAATGAAACCCTCCTCGTGCCCAGTAGATGTCCTACCAACCACTATGTTTTTAAAGGTCTTTAACTGTATCGGACCCTGCATAGCCAATATTATAAACAGCTCTCTCCTATCAGGGTGTGTCCCCTGTTACTTTAAGCAGGCTATTGTTCAGCCTCTTTTGAAGAAATCAAACCTGGATCCCTCCCTGCTGGAGAACTACAGGCCCATTTCAAAACTCCATTTCTTTTCCAAAATTTTAGAAAAGACTGTGGCGAAACAACTGGTTCAAAGACTAGAATTGCACAGGGTGTTTGATACATTTCAATCTGGTTTCCGTAAACTGTACTCCAATGAAACAGTTCTCCTGAAGGTCTCAAATGACATTTTAATGGCTGCAGATGCCGGAGACTGTTCTGTTCTAGTACTATTGGACCTTAGCGCAGCGTTCGATACTGTGGACCATCACATTCTGATCCACAGGCTAAATCACCTGGTGGGCATCTCTGGGTCTGCATTGGAGTGGTTCTCCTCATACCTCACAGATAGGTCTTTGTCAATCTCTGTAGGTGAATTTGAGTCGGACACTGCAGCTTTGTCATGTGGTGTCCCCCAGGGATCAGTCTTGGGACCCATTCTATTCTCCATATACATGCTGCCACTAGGACAAATCATCAGCAGTTTCAAGAACATCTCCCATCATATGTATGCTGATGACATCCAGTTGTACTTTTCATTTAAAGCTAATGAGCTTCACAAACTCTCTGTACTTAACAACTGTTTAAATGCAATTAGGAATTGGATGGCAAACAATTTTCTGCAGTTAAATGCAGACAAAACTTAAGTCCTGATCTTTGGCCCTGACAATCTTCAGTCAGCAATCAGGCAGGACCTTGGTGCCTTATCTTCATCCTCCCGGTCTTGCCTGTGCAATCTTGGTGTAATTTTCAACCAATCCATGAGTTTTGAAGCACATGTTAAGACGCTAACTAAATCATGTTTCTTTCACCTGAGAAACATAGCCAAACTCCGGTCTGTGGTATCAAGAAATGAAATGGAGATGTTAATACATGCTTTTATCTCATCACGTTTGGACTACTGTAACTCTCTTTTTACTTGTCTCAACAAATCTTCCACACAACATTTACAAACTGTCCAAAACGCTGCTGCTAGGCTTTTAACACAATCCAACAGATGGTCACATACAACTCCTATTTTAATCTCATTGCACTGGCTCCCAGTAAATTTTAGAATTCATTTTAAAATTTTGGTGCTCACTTGTAGAGCCCTACATGGCCAAGCTCCACAGTACATTAGTGACCTTCTGCACCCCTACACCACTAGTCGAGCTCTTAGATCCTCCACCCAGGGCTTTCTAAGTGTACCTCTTACACATTTTAAGACCCGGGGGGATCATGCCTTCCAGTCAGCAGCCCCTAAGCTTTTGAACACTCTTCCAACAAGCTTAAGGTCCTTGGATAATGTAGACTCCTTTAAAAAGCAGCTAAAAACCCATTTGTTCAGACAGGCATTTGGGCAGTATGTGCTATTTTATCTTAGCTTGTCCATTTTATCTGCTCTACTTGTGTATTTTATCTGGTGTCTTTGCTTTCACTTCATTTTATTTTATTTTATTTTATTTTATTTCTTTGACTGCAAAGCACTTTGTAACTTTATTTTATTTCTTTGACTGTGAAGCACTTTGTAACTGGTGTTTGTGAAAGGTGCTATATAAATAAACTTTGCTTGCTTGTTTGCGTGCACACTTAAGCTTATGTTAGCTACTTCAATGTTAGCTAAATTGTGCTAAGGACAGCTTAAAACTCTATGTGACTTCATATGAAACCTTTGGCTGTCTCTGTTGACAAGGTTTGATGCGGTCTGGTCTTCCTTTTGTCCTCTGGCTCAAAGAAAAGAACATTTTCTGTTTAATTTAAACCTAGTTGTTGTTTCATGGCACAAATTGTGTTGTTTCTTAACTGTAAAACACAGAAATGTCACAAATATTGCGACAAGCCGGGGAGGGCAGCAGGTGAGCAAACTGTCAATCACAGCTGTTGATCAAAGCCCACATGGTAGGTATCAATACCATACAAAAGAATGAACCAGTATGACCTATATCAGACATGATGGAATAAAACAAGCTGAGTGTTGTTTAAACTATGCACAAACTCATCTCCATTGTTTGTTTCTGGCTACAAACCTCTTCTATGAGAGTAATCATTTACAGTTTACAGTAAGTGTTTATAGGAGTACATTATTTACTGGAGTTTGATTCAAGTTGGATGAGTACACCACAAACTGGCTGACATCTGAGAGCACTCACGGCAAAAATATTTAAAATAAAAAAATGAGGTAATTATCATATTCACCTTGTAAAACATTATTGTGTAACATCAGTACAGAGAGGCACATTGCACTTTCCCAGGCTATTTGTGAAGCCGGGGAGAATCATCAAAGTGAAAAAAGCATGTAATGATGAATCAATTGGATGCAGCTTGAGGACATGAAAATATGTAAAACTGGTACACATAGGTAAATAAATGTGTTTGAAATGGGAAAAGGCCAGTGAAAAGTCATGCATGGTAAAGAAGAAATGCTGCTTGTGTAACGTTTTGAACTTCTTCTTCCCACAGTGAAATACGAGTTCAGCTCTTATTTGAAGGTTTGGTGGGTGAACGTTTTGGAGGGACAAATGACAGAGAGGTTAAGATGACAAGAAGGGAGAAAACAGACTTGGGTTGACGGATCTTGTTGCTTGTTACTAAATACAGCAACCCTGATGAGAAGGATACAAACAAAGCTAAATAAAATGGCACAAATATACAAGCATATGCTACCACAACAACACAAACACAGACACGCACACATACACATGCTTATTATCCTCGCACAACCAATCCTCTCAGATTCCTAATGAAAGGTTTCATTATGTGTATATGGCCACTACTTAGAGCGTCTCGCAGACTAATGATACCTACAGTATTTTCACCACTCTAAACTCTGACACCAAAGACTTCGGCTGTAAATCACTCGCTACTTGTTGCGCTAATTAATAAAGTCTTGCCAGACTTTGTGACTCTGGGGGAAACTTAATAATGTGCACAGAAAAAAACCTTCAAAGTCAAACTTGATTATTAAAAAAAAGAAGGAGTTTGTTTTTGCTGACTCAGCGGCGGAGCACAGGAGCTTGGTGGTTGTTCTGAATGTGTTTGTGCTTGCGAATGTGTGCATATGTTTGTCTCAGTGTGTGTGTGTGTCTGTGTGTGTGTGCGTTTGTGGCTTTGGGGGTCCAGCCCTTCAACCTTCTCAGTGGGAATGCACCCTTGTAACTACCGAGGTCAAAGCATGGTGGCCCCTAGGCTATCAGGGGGTCAGAGGTCATTTGTCCTCAGGGGAACCGGTGGCGACACCCAGACCTACAGGCTCGACTTCAGTGTTAACAGTCTGATTGCTTCATCGAACTTGACAGCCCAAACTTTACACCAACGACGTCCAAGGAAGAAAAAAAATAATCATTTCACTCATCCCAACAGATTTATTAATTGCATAAATTGTATCGTGCTGAACAATCAGCTTTGAGACCCCTTCAGACAGACTCTTGCCCTCTCTGCAACTCGCCAGGCTCATTTAGCCCGCTATTAGCCCGAGGACACAACACAGACTGACCTCAGTTCACCGCAACCAAAACAAAGACATTCACAGGGTCGCGTGTGTTACATTAAACGGTTCTGAAATGTTTTGGATCTAACAGAGACTAACAGAGAAAATACTGAGGTAGCAGTTTCCTGTTTCTTGCCAACAGTTCTCAGAAAAAGAAGAGATTTAAAGGTCTCATTCCAAAACTTTGGAAAGCTTTGGAAGACTTATTGCTCTTTATGTTAACAGCAGAAAAAGTGTTGCAAACTTCAACTGACAAAATGCAGAAACACAAAAGAAAGCTACTTAACAACCATCACGTGCAAATTTGATTTGGTATCGTCCTTTCACAAGTTAATCAAATTAAGCACAATTTAAAGTGTTTAGTCAGAAACTAAATAAGTTGCCTGTTGGTTTGATGGATGAGCATTTCCTGCCAGCAGGCTCCTACTCCAACGCAAAACCATACATCATGTTTGATTATGTCTCACTTTGTGTTCCCTACATCTCTGACACCTCAACTACTTAAACTGATTGATACCGAGAAGCGTCACAATCATAAGTCTGAAGCTTTTAAAGTCACATTTACATGCCGACCAACAGTCTGGTAATTGCATCACAGCCTTCTAATGTTGTTACTGGGCTCCCTCCAAATCCAGTTTTCAAGGCAATCTGAAACAAGTTTCCTGCTTTATGCATAGCTAATCTCGTCCTTTTGAATAAAAAGACAAGATTTCAGGTCTATAATTCACTTCTTCTCCGGTCTGCACTTGAACCGAGACCACCTAGGAGATATTTTTCGAGTAGATCCTTGCTACAGCCATCAGAGCGGAATAAAGACACTATTCATTGACTTACTGGCCCGATTACTGTTGACTTAGGCAGAGGGGGAAGAAAACACGAAAACATGTGCTGATTTAGACTGCTTCATGGCCTCCAGCCCTGCCTGAATGAATTTAAATGTGAGTCTCACTCAAAAATAGTGAACACTATCCATTTAAATGAATGTGTAAAAGCATAATGCATAAAACAGCATTTCCTAATACTGAAAAGACTTAAAGAAGAATGGCTTCTGGCTGACACAAAACCCAAGATAATCCTTTCTTCTCTGACCTCTCTACTGTACAGTGTGATCTTTAATTATTGTGAAAACCTCTCCAGTCTCACACAGTTTGTCCCTTGCACCCTCTGATCCATTGTTTACCGCCAGATCATCTCTTAATGCCCAACCGTGTCCTGGCGAAAGCCCATGCGTGTTATTCACACCCCATTGACTCACAATGAAACCTAACATCAGGCCAAGCACACGGTCCATATAGCAGCAAAGCCACTCTCTCCAAGCACAGTGGGGGGTTAGTTATGGAAAGAAGGAAGGAAATCACTATTGTGGATAACGTGAGGTACAGCCCCCTCTAGTTTCAAACTATCATACCCCTTTCTGTCAGGTGGTACAGCTCGGAGATGAGGAGGGCCTCTTGGGAAAGGAGTAATGGAAGACTGGTTACAGAAACTGCCTTGTAATCTAAATGTAAAAGCATTTGCCAGATGCTCAATTGATAATGCATCATTCCAGGAATATATGTGTTGTAATTATACTTCATTGTAATCTGAATATCACATCGCAAGTCTGTGAAACAACCACAAAAAGGAAGATTGAAGTATCAGCTCAATTTGTGAGGTGTAAATATGCAACTGTGAAGAAGAAGGCACTCAAAACAACTACAGCAGCTGAAGGGGGGGCTGAATCATGCTAGCTTGATTAACCTCGTTTGCTTGAGTGACCATGAGTTTGTGCACACACATACATACATACGTACGTGCATGTGTGTCCTCTTTGTGTGTAGCCTATGTATGCCATCTTTTGTGTACACGCATGTGTGTATTTGTGTAGGTGTGTGTAACTGTTAGTGTTCATTAAAGCCGTACTGGTGGCGTGGCCTCCTGCAGCTCCAAGTTTAATGTAAATATTAGAGCCAGGGACTAACAGGGCTGTTTTACTCAAGCTCTTCAGAAGTCAGCTGAGGTGCAATGCACGTAGCTAACCGCACATCCATCACATCAAGCCGGGTCACATTTATTTATAAATCATTTAAAAAATAAACGGGTTAATTATAAGAAGGTCCGTAGAACTGCCTGGGGGACTCTGCCGGCCAACATTAACCACATTAAGAGAGTTTTTGTAAGTAATGTGGCTGAAGTTTGGTACAGTTGTGAGAAAGTAGTCGCAGTGTTGTACAGTAAGCTCATTAATACAAGGAGCTGCTGTACATTAACCAGTGATGCTCCCCATTCTGCAGTGTCCCAGGATAAGCCAGCCCTTTGTCTTGTCATCTTTGCATTCAGGATTAAGTGTGACACACACTCATTATGTGGATTTACTGTACATTGAGGACACAAAGACTTAGTTTGTTTTGATTTTGTATTCATCTTTACAGACAGAAGTGTTTACATATTTCCCACCAGCAAAATAGGTCACAGCCATGTGGTGGGCACTACAGTTAACTTAAATGAAATGTGTTGATTTGGTAACTATCAAGGGTGTTGCGATATGCCGGTATTGACGATAACCGTAACATTTAAAAAAATGAAATATTGATATCATGTTTATAATACACATATGATATTGTGTAAATAATCCAGCGCCTCTTAAATCATTTCCGTTTCTTTCTGTTCTTGCTTTGTCTTCCTCCCCCGATCCCCCACACATACACACACACACACACACACACACACACCTTGTGGGTCTTTTGTTTTTCAGTTCATCTGGTTGCCTTTTGTGTAATTGTACTTTTTGTACGCTTTTGTACAGTTATGGTTACAGGCTCTCTCCACCTCTCTACACTTGTATTTTGAGTGTAATTCATTTGCCAGAAAAGAAAAAAAAATCACAATAAACATAGTTAAAGATGAATTTGACTTAATGTGATAATATCATTATCCTGAATTCTTTTAGCCATGATAAATCTGATATCATGACAGCCCTGGTAACCACAGAAATGATAAGATCAGCTTCCTTCCAAAGACATCCTGTGTTGGAAAACAAAAAAATCATACTAATTGGTTTACTGATGGATTTTTGCATTTCTTTTCAAAAAATAGTACATCACTTAAAGTAATTTTAAAGATGTCGAATATAGAAATGAAGGTTTAATGTACGAACTCTTTGAATCAATTGAATGAATTGTTAAAATGCCTAAAACCACCAATGTTTATATTTTCCTGTCAAGGACCTCTGGTGGCCATGCAAATCATGACTGTTGTTTTTCAGAGGTAAAGTCATGTGATATTATGCTGCCATGAATCTTCCTATGACCTCGCTCTACCTAACATTAAAGGGGACATGCTTTTTGTGATTTTGTCATTTATATACTGTTGTTGTTACAGGGTCGGATGTCTATGTTTGATATACAGTAGTCAAAGTTCCAAAACATGAGGTGAACATATGTAAAAATGCTCCTTGAAAGTCAAAAGCCAGGACTTCAGCCTGCTCTGAATGCTTTGTTTGCAATGTTACCTCTACTTCCTCATCGGGCTGACGTCAGATTGTTTGCGCATATCCACAAACGGCCGTCTGTTAATAGCCTTTGTTGCTAAGGTTGATCCATGGATTGTTCATGTTGGCCACTCACATATTTTGGAATGGATTCGGGCTCGAAAATGTACAGATGTATTTGAGAAGTTTATATTTTGAGTAAAAAAATGAGAAAAAGAAGTGAAATTCTACTACTACCAGGCTAACCAATCAGTTTTATCGTTTAGTTTGGAGGGTTTGTTGATCGTAAAAGCTACTTTATTTGCTTTATTCCAGCAAGGTTCTACTTTCATGCAACACATTTACATGTTGGATTGAAGTGTCCACCATGAGGAATGTGTGCTGTCGAATGCTTTCAGATGGGCAGCAGTGTGTGTGTGTGTGTGTGTCAATAACATGCTTGTTAAGATCAGATAAGTCTATAGTATCACCATGTGAGCTATAAGGCCAATCAATCAACTTAGTAATGTCAACTCAGGGATGATGGAAACAGGATGACCCTATTGCTCTATGTTGCTGGCCTGCAGAAATGAGTATTAGTAATTATTAGGGGATATATGCAGACTATCTGTATCTGTGTGTGTATGTGTGTGTGTGTGTGTCCTTGACAGTCTTGCATCAGTAATCATTTCCTCCACCGTACCCAGTTATTACAGTCTTGCTGTGCCCAGTTGCTGCTGTTATAATAGTCAGATAATCACATCTTGGATTGGCAAAATGTCAGTATCACGCCATGGTGTTTGCATTCCCGGCTCACCACCTTCAAACTATTTCTGGAGTCATGCTGGGTGTGCTGACATTTATTCCTTTCCTGTGTTAGCTGGATGTTTGTCTGGACAGGAAGGGGACTAATTGGGAGAAATATTTTATAAATTTTCTTTCCAACATGATATGCATTTGTAGAAAATATAATGATCTAAGGTTCATCACGTCGTATTAAAATATGCTCATTGAATATCCGGTCTTCAAAGCTTAGCGGGAGTATTCTCCTTCATATTTTAATAATCAATCAAATGAATTTGCATTTCATTTTCAATTCATTTTATTTCTAAACACAGTGTCTGACATATTCTCTCTTCTCATGTTGGTACTAAATATGACACAGTTTTTAAGTTTAGTAATTCCTCAGAGGTTGATAGAGGTCACACCAAAAATATAAATGACTTCTGCCATTTTACATTCTACAGAGTTTTCCTATTTAACCTTTTCAGCCTTTTTAATTCGGGTGACCTTAGTGGCAGTTGAATGCCAAAATCCACAATATCAATGCCACAGTGGCAGACACTGAGCTTGAAGTTTAAAACCTGGTTTTTCACGTTCAGCGGTGCCCTTTCTGGCTCCCTCCACTGAGATTTTCACATTATGCAGAAAGACACTTCACATCGATCAACTGCCAGACAGACAGACAGATGGATAGACATGCAGCTGTGTCTGAACTCTGGGTGACTTTTCATTCGTCCTCAAGCAAAAGCCAATCAGTCTTAGCTTGTAAATGTCAAACTGCAGCTTCACTCGACCTGTCAGACGTTGAAGTACATGTGCACCTGTGGCAGTAATAGTTTATTTGAACATACCTTAACCTATTGGTACAGTTTTATCCTACTAACTTACCACTTTTATGGATTTAATGGGATTTATGTCCAAATACACACCTGTTGGTTTTGTTAAGATTAAGTAATGCACATATTTTACACTCTCATTCCCATATTCCCACTTCATTGTCTCAGATAAAACCACTGGTACTGCAAAAGACATAAAAAAAATGTGCCCCAGGGCTGACGGCATTTTATTCATAACTGTATTAAATTTTCAAAAACATTTTCTCTCATTGAGTGTGACCTCTTTTCTTTGAATAGACTTCCTACATTAGGATAATGGGCTGGCTAGTCTGACCACACTGGCCTCTATACAAATGATTTGTGACAGGTGCACCAGCCTCTGCTTTACTGATTACTCATCTCATTACCATGTCCTGTATGGTAATTCTCAAAATATGTGAAATGTGGGCAAAAATACCTGAATTTTATTTATTTATAATAACAAATGTTACCTGAACCATGTAAGTCAGTTGCTACAGATCTTCAACTTCATCTCAAGTAACAGAAACAATAAAACTGAAGATGAAATGTGTTTTAATGAGTTTGAATTAAAGCGCAGGCAAGTAAGAATTACACAATCATAACATCATCAGATAAAGACCAATTGAGATCAGATCAGGGCAGTGACTCCTCAGGTTCCAGGTCACCGTGGAGACTGTATGACTGTAATTATGTATGTAACAGTGTGAGTTGGCATGCTATTGACACTGTGGCAGCGTGATACAGGAGGAACAGGCCTGCGGCAGAGATCAGAGCTGTGAAAGCAATTATAGGTTTATGTAAAGCACATTTACATTTACAAGTCAGTCATGATACTGCGCTCACACACAGCAGAAAAAAATTCAAACTACAGCCTAATGTCAAAATCATGGATTATTTTTAGAACAGAGGTTCTGACAAATACTACTTTTTTTATTCATGCCAGCATGTAAAAACGTCAAAAGCAGCATTTAGACCATAATCTACGACTTAAATGTAACCATTTCAAGACTCAATTCAAGAGACAATAGTTTATTGCCATATCAACATGAGGGATTGGAATTTGTTTTAGTGAGCTCACTTAAACATAAACAGAAAAAGACGAAAATAGTAAAACCACTCACTCATAAAGCACATAATACATTAAACGCATAAAGTATAGTAGATAGGTAATATCCATCCCATAAAATAATCATAAAAGCATCAAACAAATGGGTAAAATAAAATCCAACACATGAGAACACCATAGATAAAACACTAGCATCTGTAGGGAAATTAGCAACAACATCAAACGACCCACTAGATAAAGTGCCTCAAGTGCATTAAAAACATCTGCCCTATTGCACAATTCATCTAAACCTGCTGAGTGGCCTGCAGTTCTATGTCTGGAGTGTTAAGGAGGCGGACAGCTTCAGGATGTGTGCTATTCTGGAACCTGGATGTTCTGGTCTTAATGCCTCTTAGTGTTTTGTGAGGAGGAAGGAAATTAAAAAGGTTGTTAGCCATGTGAGGGGTCTTTTAGAATTTTAAGGCCATTCTTTTGTATTCTCGATTTCTGCTAGGGGTGGGAAATCTATGAGGATAGATTACAAAAGAAGAGCCTTAGGTTAGGACATTAGGTGAAATTAGAACCATGGGTGAAACTCACAGACTTTTAATTGATTTAGACAGCATCATTTTAAAACTACAAGGTGTGAAGAAAATTACAAGGTTCAAAGAATGTTTTGATGTGGCTGATAAACTGGTTTAGTCTGCGTGAGAACTGTAATGGTTTAAAAGGGATAAACCCTGAAAATAAAGGAAGTAGTCGATGTTACTTATGCAAGGGGGGAAGTTTCCTGAACTTATTACCCATTTCCTTTTTACATGCAAAGAGAAGAGTCCCTATTAGTCTCTGGGGATTTGCTGTCAGACACGGCTGAAGCAAAAATCCATCCACAGGCCTGCGTCTGCTGGGGCCATCATGGATAAAAATGCAAATGTGCATTTACAAAATGACTTTATGTGTATCTCCTTATAATCACATTTTACATTATTAGACATTTTGCTGATACTTTTATCTAAATTCAGTGTTTGATGACATGTCCAAATCTTGCTTAAGGACTGGCTGGATATACATTGAGGACAGTCTATCTAATCACTAGACACCCCCTCCCCATCCCTACATTATTATCTGCCCTTCATCCTAATAATATACAGACTAAGCTTTAGCCTTATTTTGACCCCACTCTCATCCCAACCCCCACCCACCCCTGTCTGCATGTCCAGATGATGTGGGACAGCTTGAGAAACAATAGAGAAGTTCTTGAATCCCTGTCAGCTTAACAAATGTAAAAAACACATTTATTGGTTATCAGTCATGTTTTAGATTAACTCCCAAGGCTGGCTGGCTGTCAGTGGAGTTTTGACAAGTCGTTAATGGTTCATAAAAGGGATCGTGATTGTCTGAATAATTAATTAATTCAAGGGTCCATATTTCAAACTGACACTTTATTTTTAAATTTCCCATTTACGACACAAAACTGTCAAACTTGAATGCATCATTATAAAGCAAAGTATGATACATTAAGTTGCTGCAGGCTCTTTTCAGATAATCTTATCGAGGAAGTAAACAGTCTACCGAGGGGAAATGGATGATTTTAGTGCCTGTGTTCTCATCCCTCAACAGTTACGCTGACCAACCTAAGCATATTTCTTAAACGCAGACATGCATCTCTGCAGAACCTCTGAGGACTGGAAATTAACGAGGAGAGAGGTTGAGTCGGAGAGGTTTTGGTGACAGGGCTCTCTATCTCCATCTCGCTCTACTCGACCCCCTGGAGTCTCATAAAACTCAGAAGGGCCTCCAGCTGGGCCCAGGAACTCTCGCTTGAAGCCATACAAGCCAGACACACATACTGTCTTTTTCCTCTGTCAGCTTTGATTTTAGTTGGCCACTTTGCTCTGGCCAGTGTTCATGCTCTGCCTGTTCTAGAAATCAATTACATGTGTGGAACATTTGTAGCCTAATCCTCCAATGATCCACTTTACAAATGTGTAAATATGGGATTTCAACTGATCCCGGGACAACTTTTTTCTGTCTTTAGAAATTATTATCAATAGTAGGAAAGAGCATCATTTGGGGGGCTGTGTTACATTGTACTGTTGGATATAAACTTTTGAAATATTTGTTGTATTATACAACTTTTCCTATATTGAGTTTAGCATGATATTAGGATTAGTTTTGTAAAAATGAGTCTACTCACATTAAAATGGGGCAAGCCATCCAGACAAAGTGTAAGTACAGCGAAGCGAAGGGTGGATGAGGAGTAAGGGTTAGTGTTGGGCTCCCCACTGGTGGCTTGTTCTCTTGATCTTTCCGGGTGAAAGCGGCAGTGTGTGGGTGTGGAGCAGCAGCGGAAAGGATGTCGCTCGCAATTACAGAGCTGGGATTGGACTTGGAGAGAGTAGCTTGTTGACGGAGTGACTGCTCAAGAGAACGCAGCAATGAACTTGCAAGGGACTCTGTGCCATAAACGTCTATTTCATTTATTTATTTATTTATTTTTACCTTTTTTTTATCATTTTCACACAAGGCCTTGTTTTTATGTTGCCACTTTTAGTAACCTTGCATTGTGCATCATAGTATTTATTGGATAATTTGTGAATAAATTATTCAACTTGAGTCTGTCTTCCCTTAGGTAATTTCTACTGCTCATCCCTGTTAGACAAACACATGAGTCCTAGGCTCTCTTCTAGTTGGCATTGTCACAACAAACCTCTTTTCGGTCCACATTTTTATTGTACATTTGTATGGTCTACCTTTCCAGAGTTATTTCACTTTGCCTTTTCTTCTTTAATATATTAATGTAATTTTAAATTGCTGTTTGTTTTATTGTTACTGAATAAGAACATTGAAATATACCAGAAGACTTGGAGCCAGTTTGAAGCCCAGAGTTGCTGCTTATGACATTGTGTCATTATGTCTGTTTGTAGCCAGGAGTGTGGGATGTTGCTTTTCACGCTCTGGAAATACGCCCTGATGCCTCGGACCAAAGGCTACATTACTGGGACACAGAGCAGTGCACGCTTGGGCTGACGTTAGCTTCTTTAGTTAAATTGTGCTAACGGGGCAGGTATCGTAATCAAGTAACATTTTACTCACCGACATATTGCAACAATAGTCCGACTCAGTGTGAGTCCCCAAGTCAGGGAACAATAATTTTCAAAATGACCACCAGCACATTTATTAATGGGCCCAATTTAACAACTGAAAGCATAATGACTCATTGAGAAAAATATTGACTAATAATATTTCTAAAGAGAAATTGATGTTTTTTAAGTGGGAGTCAATTGGAGCCAGGCATTTTTTGGAGCCAGCATCTAGCGGCCGTCTGTGGCATTGCACTTCCGCATTGGCTTTAGCCTCAAGTTGTGGTAGTTGCCACTTGGTGTGTAGTAGTAGTGGCGGTAGTATTAGTGGTGGTAGAATATAACATACAGTATACATTCCTCAACCCCATCACAAGACAAAAACATCAATATCGGGCAATTCTGCAAAACCTCAGATTATATTCAGTGATGTTATTTACATCCAATGCAAAAATTTTAAACTGTTGCTTTAGCTAGGATATGGTTATGGGTAGGCAACTAAAATACTTGGTTAAGGTTAAGGAAAGATCATGGATATGGATAAAAGAAGCAAATATTAATTGCAGATTTTTGAGAGGATGAGAACTCTTGCATGAAAGCCATCTATACCCTAACTTCCTGTTTTGCTACATACAGTGCACAATACTTTCTGCATAGGTACTGAACATTGGTTGGAATAAACAGAGTTCCAGGGGATACTAGACATACTGTATGTATTCTTGTTCAGTACTAGAAATAATAGCAGCAGTGGAAGAGTTAGAGGAAAAGTCACTGAATGTGCAGTGAACATGTATACAAGTTTATGGTGAGGTCTACGTACATGGATTTGTTCCTGTCCATGTGCTTTAAGTGCTCGGATACAGAGAGAGGCTGTTCTCAGGCCCCTCCCCATTCCTCTACAAGTCCACATGTGTTTTATTAGCAGACAGGCCCATCGGACTGTAAATTCCAACGGCGTTCTGGCCTGGGGATACGCACAGCCCGAGGTTGAGAAAGAAAGATCACAGAAAAAAAAAAAAAAAAGACAGGCATGTGAGGAATCACCTCGCTCTTGTCCTCTTTCCCTTTTCCATCTATCTTCCTGCATCTCTTCCTCTTTGTGTCTCTGAATTTTCCTTAATTTTAACTTGTCTCTGCCCTTCATTGCATGCAGATTCTCTCAGTGCTTTAAATCTCTCTGTATCTGTCTCTCATTGTCTCTTTGTCTCTCTTTTTCTTATTTCCGACTCTGGTTTGCATGCAAAGTCTTTATGGCTCTTTCTTTCTGTCACCGACTCTCTATATTTCTCATGTCGTCTCTTTTCTCTGCAGCTCTAGCTCTCTTCTTCCCTCCATCTCCCCTCTTTCCTCCCCGCTTTGTTTCTGTTTCTGTTAGTGTCTCACTACGTTCTTGTTCTGTGACTCCAAAACCGCAGCATTCCCACAACAGCAAATACTTATGAGACAAGAGCTGTGGCTTAAACAATGGTTTCCGTTTGCCTCAGGACAAAATAACTCACTCTCCGCCACCCCTACACACACAAACTCACTCTCTTTCTCTCTCACACACACACATACACACACACTCAGAAGAATACAAACGGCCCAGTTCCTATCATTAAAATTTATGTTAGCTTGCTAATTTTCCAGTCTCTTTCCCCTCCATCAACATGACAATCACAATTAGAGCGTGACATGATGGGTCATGACCTGCACCCCTCTGATGCCCCCTGAACCCTGACACCCTTCTCAAGGGTGATTGGCTTACACACACACTGAGAGCCTTGAGGTGCAACGATGGGCTCTCACTTGGAGTAAGGAGGTGGAAAGTGAAAGTGATACAGTTTAACCCAAAATGACTTGTCTATTATTTTGACAAATTCATAGAGGGAACATTTGATATTGATATAATGGGGGAAATTTACAGTTTTTACTACTTACCCCAAACAGAAAAAGTCATGGGTGTCTTTTTATATCTTTATGTACAATTTGAAGATATTGAAAACATTGACCTTAGTCTTGCTTAGCTGAATTACTGGGATGTCTATGTCTATTCAGAAGTAGCAAGTGGTTTAACTAAGCTAAACATTGTAATTTACCCATTTAAAAAAGTGAATAATTTAACTGTTAACAAAGAAATGAAATCAAATTGACTTCATCCACTCCCTGTGTCCACATTGCCTCTGTGAATATATATTATAATATAGTATAACTCTATTGCCCACCTTGGTGTAAATTTATTAAAATTGGGTGTAAATTTATTATGACATATAAAACACTAGAACCTTAAGCAACAAAGACATTAAAGCTGCAAGTTTTTGCCAACTAAGGGGCTGTAGAATATTTCTGTCAATGTATTAGCAAACAGTTGCTAATCTAGTAGATACAAACCTACATTAGCATTCACTGGTGTCATGTTTCTGGCCACCTGATGAATGTAAGTCCAATATTCACTCT
The DNA here is from genome assembly GCF_910596095.1 of Thunnus maccoyii. Classification (NCBI taxonomy): domain Eukaryota; kingdom Metazoa; phylum Chordata; class Actinopteri; order Scombriformes; family Scombridae; genus Thunnus; species Thunnus maccoyii. The sequence goes on from NC_056555.1 coordinate 11,691,245, forward strand.
CCTTACAGCTCTGTTTTGGTATTGACCAACTCTTGACAGAAATATCTGGCTCTTTAGCGGCTAAATGCTCCACTATGTTCACCAGCTATCTTTGTCTGTCTACCTTTTGGTACTAGGAAGGTAGCATATAGTGGGTTTATCAGAGCGTTTTCGATGAAAACAGCTACCTGCTGCATACTTGTGAATATGTTTATTAAGAAAAACTGTAAAAAAATAAAGCCATCAGATCAAGTATTACTTTGCTGATATTCAAAGCTGCTACTTGACATCAAGCCCTCAGGAACAGTGCTGGGCTGTGAAGCCAATTTGACATAGCGGCCAATTTTGATTTAACTATGTCAAGTGACGCTATTGGGCCTATGGGAATAAGTCTAAGGGATAAGTCTATGGGAAAAGACTTTTTCCCATAGACTTAAATTGTGAAAGATATGTCTGTAAATCAGCGGATAATTTTTTTGAGCATCACAACCCCTAAGAAATGACTCGTCCAACTATCAGAATTTGATCTGTTCGGTCCAATCATATTTCAAAAGTTTAGAAGAGTGGCACGATTGAATTGTTTTATCCCCATTCAAGTTAGCTGGAGGGCTAAACTGGAAGTAGCCAGCTTGGCCAGCAAAAGTCACTAGTGTGCTTGCTCTATGGGCCCCACAGATGCAGAAGCAATGAGGAAGAAGTTGAACTTTTTGGCCTTTCATAGGAATGAACGGGGCCCGGCCTCCAACGCTGTATCCAGTTCTCTTTATACATCCATGCTTGACATGCTACATAACTTTACTAGACACTCACTAAGCTAATTAGATGAGTTTAGTATTAAGCTAAACTCGACTAATCTCAACCTCAAACATTATGCTTCCAAAAACTAAATTGCAAGCAGAGACATTTAAAAACAGTATCCATGACTTCTGACTTACAGTACACAGTAAAATGAAAAACCAAAGTATCTTTTTAGGCTCTTTATTGGCAGATATTTGAATATGTTTCCTCATTTTACCAAAAAATAAAATATGTTGAAAAAATATTGTGAAAAATGAAATTCTTTAGTGGATTTCACAATATTAAAGGGCTTAAGGTGAAGGTTAATGTTAAGTATGCTATCATTTGCATATGATTATTTACACATCAAATATCTTCTAAGGATGATATATCTGACGATCTGATATCTATATAGTGAATGTCAAGAAAAATTTAAATCAAAAACAATAGCAGTAGAAGTGGACATCAAGCTAAACCTAAATTATTAGTCCAGGGACATTACGCTTGTTTTTCCAAACTAGTTTTGATGATAATGAACTTAATCCTGTCACCAAATTCAACTTAACCACTTTTTTACAGATGCTTGGATATACAGGAGTTGATAGGAAAAGAAAGAAGAGTTAAGAAGTAAAAACTTCTCTTGAAGAGTTTATGAGTGGTGACGCCATTGAGCTGTGCAGTTTAATTACTTCTCTACCAGCAGGTCTGGTTCCCATTATGTCTGCTAACAGCCAGCTCTCCTCTGCGCTGCTTTCCTCCCTATTGCCTTGTCCTCAGTTGGCATCTCCTTCACCACAAAAAATACTCATCTCAACTAGTATTTCACTCTGGCATTAAGAATTACAGTCCTGGTTTCACTGCAATAAGTGAAAATGTTTGCCAACATAGTTATAAGGTTCTTTCAGTTCAGTTCAGTTGGTTTGAAGAGAATGTCAGTCACAACGGGATACCTGCATTAATCAGAACCGTGATGCTGGCTCATGAGTGTTTTTCCATATGACAACCTTGGCACCGGAAAAGGCATTGCATACCTTAATGCTGTGTTTGAAACTTTGACAGTGCTCTGGAACCGACCCAAAAGATGTTAAGATGGACAGTGTGTGGCTCCAGCATTCATGCATGTGGTACTGAACGGCATCTTCATCCATCTTTTTCTTTCTCTCTCTCGGTCTCAGCTTCAAAGACAGGATGTGGACACAGTGTTATACCACTAAGCTAAAGACAAACAGCAATGAGGGGTAAAGTCAAGCTGAGGGGATTTAACACAAGCCTTTACTGATGAGAGGATGTGGTCACAACAGCCCTTCTCTAAAACAAAATGGGATTATTGCATACAATATCTGAATGACGTGTGCATTGACGTATATAACACAACACTCTACAAAAGGGTGCTTTTGTTTTCTGTAGTGTGGGACAATGCATGTTTGTGTTATTTTTCAATGCATAGACCTGTGTTGTCTTGCATCATGCTGAGTGTGTGGGTCTACAACTTTGGTCCAGACTGAAATATCTCAACAGATATGAGATAGATTGCAATAAAATTTTGTCAGCCATTCATGGTCCCTGGAGGATGAACCCTACTGACTCAGGAGATCTCCTGACTTCTCATCTAGTGTCACCAGCAGGTCATTGTTTTGACTTTCTGTGAAATATCTCAACATCTACCATCTACCACCTTCATGGTCCCCAGATGATGAGTCCTACTGACTTTGGTGATCACCTGACTTTTACTTTTAGTGCCACCATGAGGTTCACATTAGTAGTTTTGAGGGACTGCAACTGTTGCATGAATTGCTATCAAATTTAGTAAACACATTCATGTCCCCCTCAGGATGAACTGTAATGACTTTGGTGATCCCTTAACTGTTAATCTAGTGCCATCATCAGGTCAAAACTTTAATAGTCCAATACTGGTTCTTTATTCTTCAAAACTATTGACATTCTCATCAGCCTCAGCTATACTTTGTATTTAGTGCTAATAAGAAAATGTTAGTATGCTAACACACTAAACTAAGTTGGTGAATCTGGTAAACATTATAGCTGCTAAACATCACCATGTTAGCATTGTCATGGTAGTCATGTTAGCATGTTTACATTAGCATTTAGTATGTAACAACTACAACCTCACAAAGCTGCTAGTATGGCTGGAAATGCTTGTTTTTCTTTACCCTTTTCTGATTAATAAGAAAAATCTGAGTTAGAGGATATGTAAACTCAATTGATTAGGTTTAATACATTTTCCAGTATCAACTCATGTGTGTTTAATATTCATGTCATGGCACAGGTGTTGCTGGTAAATGTTTTGTTGTTAGGTCTAGAAGATTTAATTACCGCTAAGCCTTATAGCTGCATAAACTACTAAAAGGCCACATCATACGATTACCTGAACAACGGTGAACTCGATTAGCTTTCTGAGGATGCTGGGATCTGCCCTCAGACTGTTTTATATTAGGTAAAACCTTAAACTAATCAAAAATGACAAATGACAACCTGTGACCGTGACATTCACACTGAGGGATGAAACTGCCATTTTAGGTAATCAGTTGTAGGCTGCGATCACTCACTCTCACATGACAGTAACTGGATGCTCAGTGCTTCTGTAATTATGTGCTTGCGGCTACCCAATCATGTTCTCATATTCAAACAAGTGTCGTCGTTGGCAGCATTGTCTGCATGCTTGAATGGAAATCAGATTTGAATGAAGTTGATTGAGCATCTTGATTCTGCAGCTGAGCACTCACATATGTATGCAGAGGTAGGGATGAACAACTGAAGCCAGCATTCAATTGGATGACACAGACCACAGCGCTCCATTCAGCATTTGTGATAACACACATGCACAGAGTAACTGTGTTTCTGATTAAGGACTTAGCTCTCAGCTGGGGGCATCCAGCAAACAGTAAAACTGTGTAATTACAAAACTTCTCCGCAGGTTAATACATAGGTTAATTAACTGGAATAAAGCCACCAGTTAATATACTGTAACAAATAGAGAATAAAGCCCTTGTCTTTACAAGTTTAAACATGTGTACTCTGCCAAAAAATTCTTCATATAGTAGGAAGGGATGTTTGTCCATGCCATCTCCTGCTGCCCCTTTAAGAGGTAACACCCCCACAGTCTCATTACCTGCAGGGCTTTAGGGTGAAGAGGATGTGGTCTGCTTAGCTAGGATTTACTAATGTTTTCCCCCCAACACAGTGTGCAGACTCCAGCTGTGGGCACAGACACACAAGTTCATGCACTTCTTCATGTACACACACACACACACCCACACACACACACACACACACACACACACACACACACACACACACACACACACACACAAGTTTGCATAGCTATCCTTGTTGGGACCTTGCATTGACTTCCATTCATTGTGGACAGTCTAACCCAAAACCTAACCTCAACCATAACCAATTCATGCCTAACCCTAACCTCAACCTAACCTCAATTCACACCTGACCCCTAACCTTAACCTGGACCTCAGAAATGATGTTTTGCCTCATTAGGACCGGGCTTTAGTCCCCATGAGGTCTACTGGTCCCAACAAGGTCGGTGTTTATACCAGAAAAGGCCCCAAAGAGGTAACAAAAACGCACACACGAACACAATTAGTCCAAGATGACCAATCAGGCATTTGCATGCCAAACAGTGACCTCACAGTTACCTGTGGAGGAGGTAAAAAAAAGAAAAGAGAAGATAAAAACCAGAGATAGAGAGGGAGAAAGCTAACGTGCCACCATGTCCTGTCCTATATAATCTTATCACAGGCAATCTCACACATCACAGTACATTATTATTCATCTGTGAATGTGCATTTAACACTAAGTGTGAGTAGACGTGCATGTGCTGGCAACCATTAGTTGCTGTACCTTTACATTACAGTATGGTCATAGTGGGGTCAGCCAGCAATGTGTGGGCAGACACAGGGATATAACTCATATACCCACATGAGGGGCTGCTCCTATAACAAGAGTTACTGTGAACAGATAGATTTACACCGTGAGTCAGGGTGTCACAGGGCATTTCCTGGCTCTGTCTCAGCTAAACTGAGAGTGGGAGAAAGACACAAAACACATGAAGGAGGTAAAAAGGGCAAGAGAGGACCGGAGCAGGAGCGTAGGATGTGAAAAATGGGACAGAGAAATAAGGAGTACAGTGTGGGAAGGAGAGGGGGAAAAAGACACGGATATGATTAGTGCTTAGCCTTAGCTCTCTCTGTAGCCTGTCCAGGCCGTCCCCTTATCTGGGTCGATGCTACATTCCAGACAAATGCAGCACTGTGTCTACTCTCTCTGTCTCCGAGATGCTGCTAATGTAGCCATTATCTCTGTGATTTGGTGATAGTGGATGTCCAGCAACACTCTTTCCAGTTAATTACTGGCCAGCGAGCCTCTGCCAGGTCAGTGTAACTCAGCTGTCCTGTCAAATCCATGAATCTGAAGAAGTTTGCCACAGACGTCATGAAACTTTCCTAAACAAACAAATACTCAAGTAACTGCTATAAACTCCCTGAATATGAATTATTAGCAGCAATTTGTATGAGACACCATATATGCTGCCAAATTTTGATAAAGGTCAGATGTGCCTAAGGCAGAATTCAAGAGCTCATCACTCATTTCCAGGAGGTGAAATGAAGCCATGGGCAGAAAGACCAGCTTGGCCCTGCAGTCGTCTGAATAATTGCCAGAGTGAAACATGTCTGGCTTGATACTTGGGATGGAGGGGGACAAATTATCTATTGTATAAAAAATGTTGACTAATGTCACAGAGAGAAACTGTGAGAAAGAAAGAATGAGAGGCAGAGAAAGATAATGGTCTAATGGAGTGGGATGGGCTCTAATAAGTCTGCAGGTAGGGCTGATACTATCTCTCTGGCAGGCATTTCCTCACCGCAGTATACAGTAAATGACTCATGCTGACTCTGAAATGCCTGAGGAGGATGGACTTTCACAAAAGTTAAATCTTTAACAATGCAGTGTGTGTGTACAGTATGCTATATGTGTAGAAATTGGGCATACTTCGCTGTATACATTAAAAGTGAGTTTCAAACAAACTGCAATAAGCATCTGTAGCTCTTCCCTTCAAATACTCACTATGTAAAACTGTTTTTTTGGGAAAATACACTTTTGATGAGGAAAGCAATTCCACTCTGAGTTTGTTTGAGTTTGACAGAAGATGAGGGGACGATACTGCTGAAGACACTAACCTGCTGGATGACGATGGCACAAGTTGCAACATGTGACATTTTGCTGTCATGCATGATTCAGTAGCCTAATCCAAAACACCCCAAACAAACAAACAACCCCAAGCAAGTTGGGGCCATTCCACTCTGAGTTTGTTTGTGTGCTAAGTATAGAGCTGAAGCCAAGAGATGATTAGCTTGGCCTAGCATGGAAGCATATTTCCCAAAATGTCAAACTATTCCTTTAATATACTGTCTTCACTAAAGGCTTTTATTGTGAGACACCTGCAGCAAGTAGTCTAAATCAAAACCAGGGTGGTTCTATTTTATATTACACTTTGAAACAGTCTTAACAGTCTCTATTAATGAAAATATGTAATTGTCTAAGTAAACTGTACATGCTCACTGTCATAGAAAAGTTCTCATAGTTTTAATTAGAGTGCAGTGTCAGTGAGACTGTAGTTTTTCAAGGGAACTAAAGCCTTTCATGGATGAAATTAACCTCTAATCCGTTTTGCTCTTGTACCAGAAACAAAATCACGCCAAAAAGCAAACCAAATCAGATTGGCCGTGTGATTATCATGAAAAATTCCGTTTGTACCTGTTTTGTTTTTTTTTTCAGCTGAACTTGTTAATTGTCCACACATTGGCTGAGTTTCCCTGGTCACTCATCAGTAGGAACTTAGTGGACTTCCGCTGACTTGCTGGTGGTGTTGCTTGCACCGTGAACATGGCTTGCTGCCTTGTGTCCATCATCAAGCACCTCTTTTTTTAGCTTGCAGTGCAGATGCTTGTGGGAAGTGTAAGTCGATTCTTCTTGTTGCAAAGTGCCAACTGAAAATCTGTTTGAAGAGTAGGATTCTGGTTAAAGTTGTAAAATAATATTATACATGACCTAATTTTGTATATGCTTTGTGTTCAGTGTTTAGGACTGTCAAGAACGAGCAAGTGTGCTTACTTTTGATTTAAAAAGAAAGGGGGGGGAAGCTATAGCACTGTATAGACTCCTACAGTCGCACAGGGGTTTATCCCACCACAAGATTCTGGCTTCGAACTGGTTCTCATTGTAACACATAAGTGAATAAGGACACAGTTGGGTGACCAACATGTATGTGTTTTTTCAAGAGCCATGACTTGCAGGAAAGAGTTGTGAAAATGCTTTTCACGTTGGCCCGGACCTCCTGCTGATTTTCTGAGTAAGTGTGGAAAGGCTCATTGCAAAACACTTTGGAGGGCAGTATTTCTTCCTTTCAGTCAGCTGTAAGTGCTAAACTTCTGGCCAGAAAGTTCCAGCTTGTGTGCAAAATTAATAAAGAAAGAGGGAGGGAGATGGGATGAAGACAGGATAATATAATATAGAGCAAAAAAAGGAGGAAAAAACTGACGTGAACTGATGTGGAAAATACAAGGAGCAAGACAGTCAACTTTTTATTGCTTTGATTTAAGAGGCGGTTATCTGTCCAATGGGAGGAGGATGTGGTTTTTATAAGACAGAGCAGTATAAGTGAGCTGGATACCTGAGAGCACTTTAAATCAGTAAAGTGATGTTTGTTACAGAGCACAGAGGATGAGGGGACGATACTGCTGAGGACACTAACCTGCTGGATGACGATGGCACAAGTTGCAACATAAAATGTCACATTTTCCTGCCATGCATGATTCAGTAACCTAATCCAAAATACCCCAAACAAACAAACAACCCCAAACAAATGGGGGCCATTTGGTGCAACTTTCCAACTACAAATCCCTAAATTCGCCAACAAAAGCCATGATACAGAGGAAACTTTTGTGAGGAAGAAATGAGCCAGTGAAATAAGCACGAACCATAAACATTGCAAGCCCATACAGAATGATCGTGGTACAACAGAAAAACACCATCTGATTCATGTAACACGGCAGTAAGCACGTAGCAGGGCTGGGTAAGACATACAATGTCAGCTGCGCCTTCCCTATACGTTGTTTTATAGCTTCACCATTCATCTTCCCGTTCACACAACTATGCGCTGCCATTTGTCCCTGTTATGTTGGAGGATGTCATAAATCTGACCACTGGGAGTCTGTGCGCTCATATAAGTGTGTTTGCATCTCTGGTTTAAGTTACAAAACAGACACGATAGGACTAAAAATGTCTTCTTGGATGTTTTGAGATCCTGTTTTCTTACATTATTCCTATCAATCGGTTGCCTAGCAACACCTTGGATGAAAAAAAAAAACAAAAAACAGGATTATGCTTATTTGTCCATTCAAACAGCTCATTTTTAACGCTGAGGCTCATAATTATTTTAAGATGCTCTTGTTCTTTCTGGCCATCTTGAGAGGCTTAACAATGAATATCCTGTGAGCTTTAAGGAGCGCAGAGGGATTTGGGGAATGAAAATGGAGGGGTTTTGTTGGAAATTAGAGAGCAACCAAATAAAGTGCTACAGAATGGATTGATTTGTGGCATGAAATATAACCATACAGTATATGCTACTTCGTGCTCCTCAAATCCTTGCTTGACAAAATTGCAACACTTGCTTAAATTCTGAGTAGACAAAAGTTTTTAGAGAGAACATTGTTGTCTTGAATGATGAATTTTTGGTCATCTGAATCTTCTCTCTCTGAGGATTTGGTTTCATCACCAATCTATCATGTGTTTCCTCCTCACTTTTTTCTTTTTTATCAAACATACGGTATCTTAAGCTAGACAATGAGATGGACACGTTGCCCGCTGCAGAGATCAAACCTGAGACTTTCAAGTTAGAGAACAGGCGGGCTCTTTAACCGAGCTGATCTCTCCCGCTCCTTTTTTCTCCCATCACCTCTCCACTCTACTCTCTCCCTCTCTCTCTCTCTCTCTCTCTCCCTCCTAGTCTGCGTGATCGTCTGGTATGGCAGGAATGTCACACATCACGCACGCAGACGCAGCAGCCGTCGCGGCGACCACACACTCTTGAGTTTACGGTCAGTTGACAAGTGGATTATCGGACCTTGAGGTACAGGGACACCAGGCACGTACACACACACACACTCACAGTGACACACACACACACACACACACACTCTCAAAGCTATATATTGTGATGGTATCCATCATGCAGTTAAAATAATGTGTTTTTGTCATTTGGATATAGGTGTGTGTTTTATGTAAAGGTTCCTTATGGCTTTATTCGGACATGACAGCCACATGCTCACATAATATTTAGCACCTGGAGCTCCAGAGGAAGTGGTATCACTGCTGGACGACAGTGGTGAGCTGTATTATGACAGAAGAAGAGTGTTCTCTGTTGTCTCAGGCTGACGCACTGATGAGTTTTAAACCTTCTTCTTTGCTGTTGAAGTCTTAATTAATTATCGCTGTGGTTGCGAGGGACACTCAGTCCAGCCATGCTTCTCATCAGTTTCATCGTATAGATGGAGAATTCTGCTGCCTGAAGTCTGAAAGTGCTAAGGCATATAATGACAGGGCCTTAAGTTGGGACTCTTGTTCAATGCTATTTGCTCACATGCTTTATGTAAAGCGTTTTGTTGGATATTCATTTATTCATCCATGCACTCAGAAGAATCTCCGTAACAACGTAAAATCGGCTCATTCACAATGTTTTGCAGTTTATTAAACCAATGTTAAGCATAGGAGATGATGCATATGCGAGAAATATATTACAGTGACCTTAATGTTGTTTATACCAATAAGTCCTCCACATTAAGTGACATAATACATCATCTGTTGACTGGAAACCCACATTAAGTCACGATAAAAAATCACTGATGGAAAATAAAACCACTGTCTGATCTGACACCACTATGATTAAGGTTTGGTTAAGTTTATGCACAAAAACAACTTGGTAAGTGTCAGGAAAAGATTGTGATTTGGGTTAAAATAATGACTTGGTTAAGGTTAGGGAAACATTGTAATTTGGGTTCAAATTACTATTTTTTTGGGGTTAGGGGACCTTTGTCGTCTTAGTAGAATAATAACCACCTGGTTCAAATTACAGCATCATTGTGGCAATGTTTAAAAGAAATTTTGATGTCAGTAGGAAATGGGAAGCCAACAGTGGTCTCCCATGTCGAAGTCCACCATTTGGTTGACCCATCCAACCACTCGCGCTTCTTCCATCTGAGGCTGCTTGTTAAATGTAAAAATATGTCAGTAGTAGGCATTTGCTGAAATGCCAGATACTGCAGTTTTTCTTAGAACAGTCTCATTTATCTCTGTCTTGCTGTAGCTTTTACTTAAATCTGCTAGTATTTGCCGTGTTAAAAATGTTAAGCAATTGCTCCTAGGTCCGACGTTTTAAGACGGCTGTCATGACTTTTACATAAAAGTAACTTAGATGCTTATTCAGACATGAGTATTACATGTCAAATCGCCATCACATTTATGTATAGAGTTGCATGTCTGAAATGGCCTTTAGTCAGCCACACTTGAACACTCACCACCCATCATGACACACACAGATCCAAAGACCAACAATCCCTTCAGCCAGACACTTCAGATGATAACTATCTTACTCTCAGTGTGCTGTTTGGCTGTTAAACCCCAGACGCACAACCCTTGGAGCAGGTCAGCAGACAGGGGTTAAGGTTCAGTCTGTGAACCGAATGAGAGACGAAGACTGATAGAGTGACATTTATCCAGAGTTTTACACAGTTTTACACACGTTGGGATTAAAATATTTACTAAAGCATGGACATGTTTTAGGTTATTGTAGATGTTATTTCAGGCTATTTTAGATGTTCTTTCTGTGATGGGACAGTCTGTTCAAAAGGCCACCCAACTGGAAGTCGAATGTACATGTATTCAGCCGGAGGAAATGTCATAATGATTAGTTCAGCTTATATCTGATGAGGAGGTGTGTCTAGCCTCACGTATTAGGTTAATGTGATTTCAAGAACCACTTTAATAATATGGAAGTGGACAAAACTATCACAGCTGCCTAATTGAAGAAAGATAGAAATGTATTTAATATAGAGAGCAAATTTAAAACAGTAAGAGAGGGAGAGATCAAAAGGGACCACAAAAGAGAGAAAACAAAAGACAGAGAAGGGAGAGAGAATTAAGTGACATGAAATGAATTCAAAGGGACGGTCAGAAACTACAGCAGAATGACAAACTGTGGCTGAAGCCGCAATATGACATTTAGATGAGACTATGAAAATGGTTTACCCATTCAGTTCTGCTTTTATGGCTTTGTCTGATATTGCATTGCATATTTCCTAATTCCCCCGTCTCTTTTTCCACTGCAGACAAACGACTTAATGTTTTTCACACCAGACATGCTCCTTTAAGCCATGAGAACATCATCATCTTTGATGCAGAGTTTCCATTGTTGGTGCATCAATTCAGAAGAAAGGGACTGCACTTGGACTAAGATACACACAGTTGCATACTCTTCTCACCAAAACACTCCATTGATGAAGATAATGATCATAGCTGCACTAGATGAAGTTAGATGTTAAAATGTGCATTGTACAATATTCAGGGTCCCTAGAGAATAAATTCTAATGACTCAGGTAATCCCCTGACCTTTTATCTTTTGCCAACATCAGGTCAAAGTTTTAATTTGCCCATTACTTTGGTTTATGATCAAAAACCCAATGACATTCTCATCAGCCTTGAGCTATACTTCGTGTTTAGGGCTAATTAGCAAATGTTAGCATGCTAAAAAGCTAAAGGAAAATGGTGACCTGGTACAGTACATATGCACAGTGGTGCTGTGCACTAAATGATAATCTTGCCATGTGAACATGTTTCCAATGCAAACATGCTTATGTTTAGCAGGTATTTACTGTAGAGCCTCACAGAGCAGCTTATATGGCTGTAGACTCACTGTATTGTTTTTCCTTTTTTAATAATATTCTTTCCCCTCCATTGGAGACATTTGTCATTTCAAAAAAGAAATACCCTTTTTAGGATAGTTTGGTGCAAAAGAACTACAAAAGCCACAAAAGTAGCTAACAAGATATTAAAAATGATTAAAAGATAATAGTTTTTCTGCTGTCCTTGAAAAGGTCTTATAGATTCCCATTCTACCTAAACACATGTACAAACTGACACAAATGCAGGTATGCATTTATTTGTAATTCATATAGCAGCAGAGAGAGATAAAAATGCATCACTAGGAATATTTGTAAGCATGTGTCTGTTTGTAGGTGGATGTGTGTGTCTCTGCGAAGACCTTTGGTCCTAATAGGAAGTGAAATACAAGTATAAACACACAAATTAAAACTGATTTATCACTAAGAATGTTTTCATGTTGGAAAGATGACAAAGGAAAACATTTTCATTTAACATAACCATTAACAATATCAGTGATAATATCAGCCATCTATTAAAACACAGCCATGCTGCTACAAAGTTATTGTGTCTGCCACTGAAATAATATCCAGTGTCTAAGCTCATGGCGGATTTATGACAATGGAAAGAAAAGGTTTTCTGGTTCACCCGGATACGAGGAGGAGTGGAAAACTGCATTGTCGTTTATCTGCATATCATATATGCTCACACAAATACATACACACTTGGGCCTCTTTCGGTGAGATCCCTCCAGTCTGTCTGTCACGGAGGAATGAGTTTAGATTGATGAAAGTGGAAGAGAAACTCACATTAGAGGGCTTGTCATTATATCACTGAGGGAGACACAGGAGAAGAGAAGAGACAAGGAGTGGGGAAAGTTGGGAAAATAGTGGAAGGCCTGGAGAAGAGGAGACTGAAATAGCCTTGGGGCATTCCTTAAACATCTATCATGGCAGCAACACATGATTCACAGCATCGCCAAGAATCTCTCCCACATTAAACAAAACCCCCAGCAGCTGCCCAGGAAAGACACTAACAGACAGGCGAGCCAAAACCAGTTGCATGGAAGAGTTTGACAGGCAGACTTACAGACAGAAATGGGTTAAAGGGAAAAAAAGGAGTGGCAGCGGTTAACAACTGTACAGACAAGCTGACCAAATTGACTGGCAAAGAAAGAGGTCAGACAAATAGAGAGCGTCATGCAGAGATTTACAGTTCAAATGATGACTGATGAGATGACAGATGGAGAGGATTCAAAAGGTAAAGAACTTAACTTTGTTATTCTCATCATGTGGTCGTTTGTCAAACATGCAGAATACTGCAAAATTATACTTTCTTAAAACCAATTTGTGTAGAATGTTTGTGTGATTATTGCATGAAAAGTGAAACAGTATGTGCTGCTTTAAACCCTTCATTTAGTGGCTTTAAAGCTGCTTTAATCATTTTTTTGTATATTAGCAATGGATCAAATGACTATGTGTAATGAGAAAGCAGTCGCTAGTAGTGATGAACCCACAGAGAATTATCACCCAACTCTGGAGTTCCCCTCAGCTCAGCTGAGCGTTCTAGCGTTCAGCTCATTGTTTTGGTTGTCCTGTCTGCAACTTTAACTTACTATTTTTATTCACTCCCACTGCTCTCCAGCATAATTTCCAGATGCAGTAGGCAACTTTTTTCAGCGAGAAAGCTAAAAAATTCACTTTACCTGCCCAACACCAAACAGCAGACAGACAAAGTTAGCTATAGCAGAGACAGGACAGCAAACCAGAGCTAAAAGGAGAATGAATATTGGATTAACATTCATCAGGTGGCCAGAAACATGTACCACTCCCAATGAACGCTAATGTTGCTCCGTGTGCCAGATGTGTAAGCAAGCAACTATTTGCTTGTCAACTTAAAAAGGTGATAGCATGTCAGCTGTGTTGTGTTTACAGCTTGTCTCCACTGCCCTCAAGTGGCCCAAGAGATTAGTTTATGTATCTTGCATGTCAAAATAGTGATTATAAAATGGCATAGCTACTACTAAAGAATGATGATTAAAGGATAAAAACTATTATTTTAAAAATGTTGGAAATAAATTAACAAAATGATAACAGCCTTTGATAGCAGGGTTTTTGCAGTTTGCCCGCACAGCTAATGTATTAACTGTACAGATGTTAGCTGTAGCTAGCTAGCAATTTCCATAGCAACCGTGTATGTGTGTTTGTAAGATCTCACATCTCTAGTCTAACTTTTTTCCTTCAGCCTCTCTTCTCATTCATCTCATCCACATATGTTCCTAAATTGTATAAGCCCCTGAATAGCAAACATTTTTAGCTCAAACTGAAACATTTTCAACAATTGAGTATTTGCGTTACCCCAGGGAACTCGTGACTATTTGCACCCACTAGCATCTTTGCACTGAACTCACAAGCAATTGCGTTGACACTAAAATTCCTTTTGTTTTCTATCTTAACACACATTGAGAAACAAAAGTTCTGAGCAAATTATAAATGAACAACTCATGAGTGGACATATCGTTCTGCATCTGACTTCAGTATGAAGTCTTTCCGTTGGGAAAAGAGAGTTTCTGGTATGCTTATGGCTTCAGAGACCTAGGCGCCGATTTACAGATTGTGTACACATGGTGAAATACTTTGAGTTTTCGCTTATTAAATCTCAAATTACCACCACTGACATATGCATTCTATGTATCATATTTTCACTTCATTTCATCTTGTGATTATTAACATTTTCAAATAATAAATAAACATCTTATGTACATTTGTATGTTTTCATGTCCATTTTATGTCTTTTATGTCTTTTTTGATGTGAAGCACTTGGTGCATGTAATTTCTTTTGTTGTAAAGCACTTTGAGCTGCATTTTTTTGTATGAAAGGTGCTATAAAAATAAAATTATTATTATTATTAGTCAGTGATCATGTTGAAAGCAAATCTCAACTGAATTGGATAAATGTTCAACACTGAACACAAAACCTAGATGTACTAGAATGTTGCAATGAACACTGTGTGAAAAAAAGTCTTTGTGTGAACTCCTGCCAGTTTTTTCATTAGGCCCTACATTTCATGCAATTCATTGCAACTTTGTATTATTTATATAAACATTTACATCTAAGCCATCTCCCTGATGCTCTTATCCAAAGCGACTTACGGTGAGAGCAACAATAGAGTGAGCTTCATTTCCCAGATCACTAAGTTTCTTGCCAGCCAGTGAGCTGAAAGTAGACAGAATAAATAGCCCTGTTTCTCTGGAATGATGAGGAAGGCGATAAAATAGATTATGGTAGAAGTGGATATTGTACATCAAGAACATATAACGATTAGAAGAAACCAAAAATAGAAGAAAAGTTCAACCGAGAGAAAGTGATGAAGAAGAAAAGAAAAGAAAGGAAAACAAAAGAGGAAGAAAAAAGAGAGTTAAGCAGAGCTGAGCCACAGTCAACACAACCATGTTGAAATGATCAGATAGACCTCTCAGCAGACATCTTATCAATCAAGGACAGGAGACCGCAGCGTGTGTGTGTGTATAAGAGAGAGAGCGCATGTGATGTGATCTGCCAAGAGATGTTTGTCTTAAGGCTGAGTACAAAGAAATGCTAACAAATGCTGTGGCAGAGGTCCGAGTTGAGTGTACACAGAGAGTGAGGCTGAAGACACACACGAATACAAACACACACACAGAAAAAACACACACACACACACACACATAAATATGCAGCCTGTCCTCAAAAGAAAAACGACAGTATAGGTCGAAAATTTAGCCAGCAAACACAACCTATAGTTACGTTTGAGTGACAAACGCCATCTAGCAGCCATAGTAATTATGACCCTGAGAAATGACGCAGTTCAGATAATGTCAGTGTAAGGTGACAAATTTCCATAATTGCAGATGGCTGGTTGGATGGATGGCTGGATAGATAGATTGCAAAAAGTGGACTTAGCTGGAGGAGACCGCTGTTCGCTTGCTGCTCCCAACTGCAAGTGTCATGTTTCCAACCGTGAGTTGGGACAGTTTTTTAAAAACCGTAACTACAATTTTGGAGGTGTTTACTGTTGCCATGACGACGAAGGTTGTCTAACTTGAAGGAAGTAGTGAGTTTAACCCATGCCACCTTTCAAATGATCATTTTAACCCAAACAATGATCTTTCACTAACCCTAACCAAGTGGTTTTTGTGCCTAAACCTAACCAGAACTTAGCTGGAGCATTATCACACCATAAAACATAATTATTTTTTAACAGTGATTTATAAAGGAAGGTTTTGGAAAGCACCGAAAGAGACGGCATGTTAGAAAATGCTCCTGTGGGTTGTTCTGGTGTGTGTGGCAGCATATTAGACAACACTCCTATGGGTTGTTCTGGAATGGATGGTACAATCAACCTATGTGGTCGCTTAATTATGAGGATGTGTTGACATATGTGCACGTGTAATCACGCTGAGAAATTGCTCTCTGTAGGTCTGCAAATTTGATAAAGATCTTGCAGATTCAGGGCACTTAGCCTTGGCAGCTGAACAGACAGAGTGATTGCATCTGTGTGTGTGTGTGTGTGTGTGTGTGTGTGCCTTGCTGAAGACACTTCAGAACAGGGAGAGATGATAAAGAAAAAACAAAAAGATAGATGCTCAGAGTGATCTCACAGCTGGAACAACGCATGAAGCCAAGGACAGGCCTTCACTCGAAAAACATCTCTGCTTTTCTTTTTCACTGCCTCCGTTCAGGTCCTGCGAAAGTCCCGTCAATTTCTTCCATTAAATGCGTCATCTGTCCTTGTACCACTTGGAGGTGAGCGCACAGAAAGAATATGTCATCCGCCAGATCTTGCCAAATGCTCTTTACCACTTTGGGAATCAGTCACTCTGACACAGCAAAAACAGAGATATTTAATCCTGGGATTTGGGGTTTTAACTCAAAATCCATGGCTTCAATTTATCCCAGTGTGGAGCCACACTTGGCCAACCATTCAACAAGGAGCCCCTTCTTCATGAAGAGGAATATTTTAAGAGTGGATGTCTGAAATGCAATGGATAAAACTCATCCACCTGAAGATCGTTATTCGTTATCTCAAAATAAAGACCTACACTTAAAGGGAAACTTTGTTATTTTTCAACCTGGACCCTATTTCCCATCTTTTATTGTCTAAGTGACTAATGGGGACCACAATTTTTGAAATTGGTCCAGTATTGAGCGGGAGTGCTGCAGCCAGCAGCTGCAAAATGGGCTGCCCAACAGGGCAATAGCACACCATCAATGTATGTCCATTAAAAGTGCTTGTTTTTACCACTGACTCAGATCGTTCTTTTAAGTGTCAACATTATAGAAAGGACCCTACAGTGAAATAAAATGTTTTTCTTTACCTTTTGCTTGATCTGGTCTGTTTGCTACTGTATCCAACCAAGTCTTGCTCAAGGAGAAGTCTCATTCTGAAATCTTGCGAGAGTTCAGTTGTTGAAATCAGCTACATTTTCAGCCATGTACATGTACATGACTTTTGTACAATCTACTGTATAAACTATTTTATTTTGTGCTTCTTAGTTGCTTACAAATAGAAATAGTCCCATCATAAACGACAAAAAACCTCCATCCTTTTTGGAACTTTGTCTCATGTTAAAACTTATTCTTACTTATTCTTGTTATTCATGTAAGATTTTAAAAGTAGTATTTTTAAACAATTCAAAGAAGTGAATGTGAAGTAAAACATGAAAAGCAGGCATGGTATTATACTCATTTGTATATTTTCTACTCTAGGTAAAAGCTCCCACCTTTTCAGATCTTGTCTTATCTCCGTTGTCAATTTTTTTTCACCATTATTGTTATTTTTACTAGTTTAATTTTTCCATGTTTTTCTTTTATATGAATTCTCTATTCCAAATATTAAGTTTATATATGTGAAGATATATAATGTTGAGATTCTGAAGTACTAAATAATGGAATGTTTGAATTGTATGACATAAATAAAAAATTCCTTTAAGATAAAAGGCGTGTACACCATCGAAGAAAAATAGTTCCCTCAGATGCAATTAATTTCATATCCAGAAGGTGACGATATGAAAGGTCAAGGTGAAGGATAGTGTGTGAAGATGAAGTATACACATGTGAATAATAAAACAAATGAATGCTGATTTCAGTTTCATGCTGTCATGGCTTACAGGGACACATGAATGAAGCCATCGTTAATCTTATTAGTGACACCTGTGCTTTTCCTGCTATGACAAGTTGAAATGTTTAATGTGAAAAAGGCCTGTTATTGTTTTCTCTGTATGTGCTTATACACATGGACATGCAAAATATGTATTGGTGAATACATATGTCCTGGTGAATGTCTTGTTTGTTTATGTTTATTCAGAAACACATGTATTCCTTTTGAGCACACCCAACCATTTAATGAGTTAATTGAAAACACCCTCTGCCTCCACCACTTTCCTTCCGCCTGATTGGCTGTTGCTGTCTGTCTGACAGCCTATTTAAGTCCCCAGGGTTACATGGTCTGTAAGTTGTACTGGAGACTGTCTAATGACTGAAACAGTCACTTCCCTCCATTTGTCATGTTTTTGCATACGAAGTTAACTGATCCTTGTATGCATCTGAAGAGCATCTTCCAGGTTCTTTTATGTTTTTGAGGCTTTGTCTTTTTTTATGTAGGGACTGATCACATTAGCCTTATACACATGATATCACTTCCTGATAACCCTTGACTCAACAGCATCCAAACCTTTCCTCATTGTCAGTGAACTCAAGTAGAAGAAAACCCGTAATCTACTTTGTATTTAACACAGCATTAAAAGAAAGTTTTAACATTTCACTCTCATTTGTGCAAGTTAATGGGTAATTTTTAATTTGCATAATCTCAAATATCACTTTTAGAGCAAGCATACCAGTGTTGCCAAGTCATCAAAAATAAATCTAATTTCCCATTAGCTTCAATCACCTTGAGATGATTTGTTCCACCATTTGACATGTCAAGCTAATTAAATCAATTTTTCTTCTCTCTCAGCATATTTTGTCAGCGTGTCTGACCATGTCTCACCTGCTGCTGCTGAGCAGATTGATTTTTGCTACATAGCTCGTCACCATGGAGTCCATACTAAGTAGATGGACTTAATGTATTCACAGGTGGCCTCTGATGTGCTGTTTATTATGGAGACAAGCAGCTGTCATGGATGAATATTGTGAAAGCCTCTATCAAAGTCACTGATCCACCTTTAAAGCAAAGCTGCTCTACATAATTGATGTGGTGTGGTTATCTCATCTGGCTGGTCTGATAGCACACTAAGCCAAAGGCATGAATGAGGAAGAGGTTTTTCAGACAACTGGACAAGGAAGCAGACAAATGTAGAGTAATTACCCTGAAAAAAAATGGCTCTGTTTGTGCCGAGTTACAAATGTGTGGAGAACCCCGGCCACTTCCAGCCAGGATGCCACGGTTTATTGAGGCCTGAGCTGTTGACACAATACAGGACTGTGATTTGACCATCTGCAGATCAGACTGTCTTTATTTTCCAGCACTCACGTGGATCCAGCGATTCTCCACACAGCTAAATGCACCCTCATGTTCCCCCAAAACAGAACCATACTCCCACCACATTGTCTGTTTCTTTCTGTGTCGCTCTTTTTTTTTTTCCCCCCACATCTCAGAAAATTGCAGCCATATGTCCGAGGGGACCCCAGGTTCAAACACACACCTTGAGAAACAACGCTATTATCTACAATTGACTTTAAACTTTGGAGTGTATAAAAAGAGCAAGCAATCGTTCAGAGAGAGAGAAAGAAGGGGAGGAAGGTGGCAGAAGGTGGATGGAGAGATTAAAAAAAGAGAGACAGACGAGGTTAAGAGGGGTGATCTCTCAATGTGTGTTTTTTTATGTGTGTGTATGTGTGTGCACGCTTTGGCCCCCCTGCAGTTGTCTAAATCCCAAGGAAGATTGATTGCCTTCCAAGGATAATCTGTCCCAGACACTTTAAAGCATTTCCTCCCCTCCTCTTTCTCCTCCTCCCATCCTCTTCATACGACTCTCCTCTGTCTCCCCTTTCTCACCCTTGTCTACCTTCCTTGCCCTTTGCTCTCCCAGTTGCCGTAACCTCCTCATCCTGTCTGAGCACCCTGAAACCTTCTGCCCTCCCTTTTGCCACTTTTCTACCTCCCTTATGATTTTGTTTTCCTCATTTGCACACACAGACATTTACAAAAGAAGAGGAAGTGTGAAAAGCACTGTCCAGATCTAACAACGCACCTAAATCTTTAAGTGAAACAAAGATTTATTATGTGACAGGTTACATGGCCAAAGGAAATGTATCAACTTCTCTCTTTTTCTCTGCCTCTTCTGCTGTCTCAGAAGAAAAATATCACACTCTCTCTCCATGGTCAGTGTCTTTATAACCCTTGAATTCCCTTCTCTCCATGCCCAACCCGAACCTATGTCTCAAGAATTTATATGACAGGCTGCGTAACAAACCTCTTCCATCTGGCTTTAAGATACAAAATGAATAAAACATCTGACAGACAGAGAGGCACCTCCTCCTTTTCTTGTCCTCTTCACCCTACCACCAATAAAGCAGTAAAGAAGAGAAGAGAGCACCTTTGGGTGATACATAAAGTTGAGATAGCAACTGAATATTTGGGGTAAACAAGACTAATCTACAGCCATGCTAGAGGCTCTGTGAGGCCGTACACAGTGCTTTGAGCTAAATGCTAACGTCAGCATGTTAACATGCTTACAATGACAATATTATCAAGTCATTTAGCCTGTTCAGTCTTTGTTTAGCATATTAGCTAATTAAGCAGAAGCTGATGTTTTGCAGGTACTTGGTCGTAAACAAAAGCATTTGACATATTGATGATGGTGCTGGAGAATAACTTAAGGGATCAGTTATTACAATTCATCCTGAGGAGAGCATGTACCAAGTTTCAGAGCATCAAATTTTATTAGCGTTTTTGAGACATTTCACTCAAAACCACAAATGTCAGCCTCGCAGTGGCACCAAATGAAAAGTCATGGTATATCAAAGTCAGTAGAATTCATCATCTGAGGACCATGAATATCTGTACAAAATATTGCACCAATTCATCCAATAGATGTTGAACTTTGACTGGCTGGTGGGGCTAAAGGAAAAGTCAAAGTCAGTAGGATTCATCCACTGGGGGACGTGAATGTCTAAACAAAATTTCATGGCAATCTATCCAATAGTTGTTGAGATATTTTACTCTGGGCCAAAGTGGTGGACCAACTAACTGACAGACATTGTCATTGACATTGTCATCCATATAGCCACAATAGCAGTGGGAAAAAATAGAATGATGAAAGCATACTTTCTATGCTTTATCTAATTAAAAATGCTACAATTTCTGTGTGTAAAACGCCAAACACACAGTCTGTCACAAGTAAACACATGCAGATATGCAAGCACACAAACCACCTGAAGCATAGCTTAGCCTATCATTAAGAAATTAAAGAAATTAAGCAACAGGAACTGGTCAAACCAGCTCTGATTCAGTGATAATGGAGCTAATAAACACTGAAGTCAAAACCCAAAGCCTCAATCATGGCAAGGGCCTCAGTACTTACAGCAAGGCTAATTGTGAAAATGATGCCCTGCTTCCCTTGAACTTCTCCTGAACCTTTCTTACAGCATCCAAATGATGCCCCTGTATTTGTGTTTGACCTCTGCGTGGAAATAACCTCCTCAGTTATCCTTGGAAAATTGCAGGGTATGAGCAGAGCTAGCCGGGAGCGCACATGGCTATCGGCTGCGGAGGCATCTGCAGGGAGAGAAAACACATTGTTGCTATTAGCGTGTGACTCTGCCTTTTAACAAATGGCTGATCTGTTGTGACATGCTCTTCCTTTCCCCAGTGGATCTGTGACAGCGTTGTTGCAGAGGTAGGCCATTGTCGGCTTGGCTCGGTGAACCACAAACTGTTGTCATTGAGATTTGTTAAGGAGGAATTTAAGCTTGGATGATTATCAGTAAGCTTTAGGTTTTGTTTGACAAAATTACAGCCACAAACTCAGTCATATCCACTTTCTTAAGGAAGGAGTGGAGGAACTGAGTCTTTGTGCCTCTTAGGTTAAGTTTACTATTGTCCAGTGGTGTAATGTAACAAATAATACTTTGTTGCAGTACTTTTTTGGAGTATCTGTACTTTACTTGAGTTTTTATCTGTCTTTATCTTTCTTTAACTTTTACTCTACTACATTTTCTAAACAAAATGTATGCTGTTACTCCAATACATTTACCCTATGCATCTCCGTCACTTCATTACTGCAAAGTAAAATTTGGTAGCCTAATGAAGTTAGAACAAAGACTGCAAGCAAGCAGGTTTGGTGAATCAGTGGTCTTAGCTTGCAAGTTTGTTCACAGTGGTTAATCACGTCAATGGGAAGTGCAATCAAGTGCTCTCAAAGCCGCGGTTAAGTTTCGATTTCCACTCAAGCCCAGGCATGTCAGATGGTAACAACTACATGAATACAATTCCGCTTGACGATGAGACTAAGCAGGTAGTTTCGGGTCTGAAAAGTGAAGCCAATGCGGAAGTGCCTTAAACCTGCATTCTCTCAGGGGGCAACTCCACTGGCTCCAAAAAGAAGTTCTATTGTATAGACGTCTATGGGAAAATTACCCTACGTCTCACTTGATTAATTACCTCAGTAAACACTTTCCTTACTTATGGTCTCAATTGTTTCAAGTCTTCTCCAATACAGCATGATGTTCATTTTGTAACTTATGGTCCCATTTAATTACAAGTTGATGGTAAAACAGGGTATGTTTTAAGGTGTGGCTATATTGTGATTGACAAGTCGCTACCACAGCGATAATGTTGGTTAGGTATGGTAAACATGCCATAACCCCAGATTCAAAGTATAGGCGTAGCTGTTGTTATTTCTGCCTGTTTTTAGTTCATGAAATTAACTGTAACATTTTGGTCGCTTAAAAAGTCTTGTTCAGCGTTTGGTTGTACTAAAAGACCCTCTAAAGAGTCGGATGTTCTGTTTTTCCGTTAAGTAAGTTTGTTTTGATGGTCTTAAGCCCGCTTTTTGCCAGTGAAAATTAGCATTAGCATTATCACAGTTAACAATAGACTAAATGCACCGTGCTAACCAAGCCACCAGATAGAGTTCCACCCTCTCATCCAAATATAGTCACTTCTCATCACTTCTGGCTCCAAAAATTCAAGATGGTGACAGTCAAAATGACAAACTCAAGGTTCAAAACGCAAGTCCACAAAAATGGGTGATGTCACGGTGGATACATCCATTATTTTTATACGGTCTGTGGATGAGACTGATTTCATGATGGAAGCAGAAATAGCAACAGCACCTGCTACCCCAGCAACAAATGACGGTGGTGATGAAGACAAACACCAGTGGCCATACTTGCAAGAAATGTTTTCTCATGTTGGAGTGAAAGATTCTTCATACAGGACGAAGTCCCTTTTATGCTTACCCAAAGATACAGAAATATTGGCATTTAAAAACTCCCCGTCCAACCTTAAAAAATACATTGAGGTAAATTAAGATTAATCCCATGAAGCTACAGTATTAATGTTTAGTTATAACTAGCATTAAGCCTGGTCAGATATCTGGCTAACGTGATGGCTAGCTAATGTTGCTGATTACATTAAAATCACAGATATAATGTGTTCCTCTAAATTTTATCTGAATTAATTCAACTCAGCTTTCCCAGGTTGTTCAAATGTAAACGCCCACTCAGTCGTTAGCAAAAAGCAGTGACGTGGGGAGCACTGATGCTGCCCATACTAGCTTGCTCTATGTTAGAGCATAAGAAATTGTCCAGATATACTACGAGCGATGTCGCAGTGCTGAGTCTGAGTGTGTGAGGAGAGAGCCAGGAGCAGAGCCGGAGCTTCAGGACAGATAACACCCACTTCGGCCAAAATTAGAATTTTCAGATTTGAATACATATGGAACACTACTGGGAAGCTACAGATTGATATAAAAACCTCAAAAATAATGGACCTGTCCTTTTAAATGTACGTCTGTTGCTTTCTTGTACGACTTTTGGACAGTCAGTGTTTTCTTTTACTGTAATAGCTACATATAGTAGTTGTATAGCACACTGGCTTCCCGCCGGTGTGCTAGAGGAGAAAACGACATCACCTTCATGACTCATGAGCAGAAATCTAGCTTATCGCAAAAAACAAGGGCCTGAAGTAAGTTTTATTTTAATGATGATATTATTACCTTGAAATTGAATTGATAAAGTCATATTTGCGTCACAAGAATACATCTATGATAATATGCTTGGCTTTCAAATGTTCATTATGTGAACACTGTTGCTAGGAAACTAACAACAAAATGGATGTTGCCATGTTTCTTTTTTCTATCTGTATTTCATTGTTTACGAATGGGAAAAGTACCAACAGCAAAAGCAACTAGCTAACACATTAAGACAGTGGAAAACAAAAGTAACTTTCAAAAAGCAATGGTAAACAGCATTTGAAGAGAAGAAAGACACTTCAATATACACAATACACAACCTCACCACTGTTTTAAAAATGTAGTAGCTCATTGAAGTTACTTTTGTTTAACACCAGAACTGTGTCTCAGAGGTCCATTGACAAAGCTGTCGTGAAGTATGTGATCCAAGAGCTCCAGTCTTTGTGATGGTGAACAAGAACCATTTAGAGGTTTTGTGAAGGAACTGCTGCCTAATGCAAAAATTATGTCAGAGCTGACCCTGTGCTTCATGACTGAATCCTCCAATGGAATGAAGAAGGCAGCGATTGAGGCCATGCGGGCCATATCGCCACCACCACCGACTGCTGGTCTGTTAGAAGGTGGAGCTTCATTGGTTTTACTGCCCATTTGATTGATCCTGACCGTCTCCAAAGATGCTCAGCAGCCCTAACCTGTAAACAACTAAGAGGTTTGCACACATTTGATGGGTTGGCAAGCACCCTGAATGACATCTATTCTGAGAACAACAACAGACAGCAGCTCTAACTTCATAAAAGCTATCCATGTTTTTGGTGAAGATGAGAACAACACTGCAGTCGGAAGTGATGGTGATGCATCTCAACCAGGAGAGGATGAAGTGGATCAAGAGGGGGGTGAAGAAGTGGAGTTTTTTGATTTGTCAATGCTTCTGATTGAAGATGATGGTTTCAAATTCCAGCTCCCAAAGCACCAGCATTGTGCTCGTCACCAACTCAACCTAATATGTACAGTTGATGCCATGAAAGCAACATCCAATGAAACTTGCTAAAGGTTTACCATACAACATTTGGTAGCAATGCACCCTGGAACAAATGTGGAAGATCCACACTTGCAGCAGAAACTGTTGAAGATGCTTGCTCCTTCCAGCTGCTGTGCCCAAATGCTCCCAGGTGGAACTGGTTGTTCCTGGCCATGGAAAGACTAATGTAAGTAAGACCACTTATCCACTTATCATTGGGCCATTTTAGTTAATTACTCATCCAGCAATTTTTTTTGTTGAATCCAATGAAATGGTTATGTAGTGTTATAAAATGGTGTTGTTTTTGTTTTCATCACAGGTTTAATCCAGCTGAACTCTCATTCCTCACAGAGTGTGCCACTGCTATGAGCCCAGTCACCCAGGCAGTCAACATCTTGCAAGCAAAAGCAAATGCCCAGATGGGGTGGCTACTTCCAACAATCAACTAGGTGACCGGTTTGAAGTACTGCAAGCCTCTGGTGGATGCTCTACATGTGGGAATAAAGAATCGTTTTGGCCACATGTCAGGAGACCCTGAGTTGATTGCAGCTGCAATTCTTCTTCCACAATTCCAAACAACTTGGACAAAAGATGATGCCACAATCAGAATGAGTAAGACAACATGGAGATAGTGAAAAATAAGTATATGGGAGTACCTTTTGACACTTTTCATAAATTCACCTTTTCACATATAAACCTCAAATTAAAACAATATTTAGTACAAAACCTTAGGTTGGGGTCATGACAGGATTAATACACCTTTCTAACATATTATTTATGTCTTCATCCTTACTATATTTCGGGAATGGACCACATCAGCACATGGAAGAACCCTCCCTGCAGCTAGGTGATGCCACCAGCTCCAGTTCATTTGATGAAGTTGACTTCTTCTCTGCCCTGCAATTGTCTCAAGCTCAAGACAGCTCCAAACAACTGGACTTGGCCTGTTCAGCAGATCACATGGACTTTCTGAAATCCTTCCCAGATGTGTGCAAGCTGTCTGTGAAGCTGAACACGCCTCTACCTGCCTCAGTGGCCCGTGTAAGGCTATTTAGCATTGCAGGACCTGTCTTCAGCCCAAGAGGAGAGAGACTGAATTCTCACAGTTTTGAAAACCCACTTCTTTTGAACATGATCAGCAAATCTTTCAGTTCCAAGCAATGACTGGGTTGTTACTGTTGGGAAGGGAAGGAGGAAGGGAGGGATGGATGAATGAAGGAAGGAATGGGAGGGAAGGAAAAACTGGATTTTGTTCTTCAAATCCTTGTTGTGAAGAACTTGTTTTTCTTCAAGTGTAATGTGGGCTAGATTTTTAAGGTGGTGTACATGTTTAATCGAATAAACTTCATATTTCTCAAAATTCTAACCTGCTGCTTTTTTAAATTGAGATTTACTCTCAATACTTAAGTACACTTAATATCAGAAAATTAGCTTTCATACTTAAGTACAGTAAATATCAGATACTTCAAGACTTTTACTCATCAAAATATTCTAATAGGTGACCAAAGTCATTTTCTGGTAACGTGTACTTTTACTCAAGTGTGGCTTTCAGGTACTTCATCCACCACTGCTATTGTCTGTATATCCAATTTACTAGTTTTGGACAACATACATTATACTGTATGTCTTAGTCACTCATGACTACATAAGCTATGTCAATATCTCATATTGAAAGAGTTGCACACATGCATATATATACATATGTATGAGAGATATATGAGATATATATTTAACTTTCACTTTACTGTTTGAACATTAAACTCCGCCTACCAGGTGTGCAGGATGAGCCACCTGGAATGCATCTTCTGTCATGAAAAATCCATTTGAGGAAAAAAAAAGTGACAGGTGCTCTTTCAACATGATTTACACTGTAGCATAAGTGAAAATACACTGAGGTTACTTAAGTTGACAAACTGGTGGTAATTTTTATAGGTTGATGATAAAAGGTTCAACAAAGATTTCCTTAACAGGAATGTTAATGTACACACGTGTTTTCAATCTAAAGGGAAGATGTTGGACATTAACTTTAAAAAATGCGTTCTTATCTCAAGTGTCAAGTGTCTTCAACCACATCGTTAACTAATTTTACTACAGCAAGCACTTAAATGCCACAAAGTATTTTCAAGTGTAGGTGTCACTTGTCAGATGGAGGATATCTCGGCTTGGCATGAACCTGGTTTTGTCTAAAGCAGACAGGCTCAGAGGCTTTGAGAGTCAGGAGTCGGATCTCAAGATAAAGCTTTGTTTTGGCCTCAGTCTGGGAAGCCTGGAGTCTGGATACACTGTAAAAAAATTTAAAAAGTGAAAATACTATGGTGAGGGTAAGGTAATTCCATATCTGTTCAAGTCAAAACAGATTTTTAAATGAAATTTACGATTATTAAAAACATTATCATCTTTAAAGTGTTATTAATTGATTTTATTTTATTTTTGACTACTTTGGGGGCAGCGGGACAAGCTGTAAACCAAACGCTGACATTTTGCCACCCTATGAAGTTGATATGATGTTAGCAAACGATTTCGTACTTACACATCCAGCAGACATAGAGCGATGGTAGCATTAATTTGGAGTCGAGTTTCTGACCACCCCAACCAATGTAACTCCTGAGGGACACATCTGACTCTTTAGTTGCTAGATGCTCAACTATGTTTGGCAGTCTGTTGTTTAGTGCTTGGCAGGTAGTGCACAGTGGGTTTATCAAAGCATTTTTTGTTGAAAACAGCTGCCACCTAGAAACGCACTTGATGAGAGTGGTGAAAGGAAACCAAAACAGTAAAGTTGTGGGCTGTAAAACCAAAACAAAGAGCTGAGAGAAGTTAAAAAGCCCAGAGAGCTGAGAGGAACTGCAGTTGGGTGATAAATTACTGGGTCTTCGTCACTACAAGTGACCTATTTAACATTACACAAAGTTATTTGACTCATTGTTAATATAAAAATTATTGACTGGTGCAGCTTTAAACATCTGAAGTGATATACTTTTGCTGAAGTATAATCACTGAAACTGAAATGAAACAGTTTTGGGATCAATTTAAATCCCCTCCATCCCCGGATCCATTACATGATATGCCTAAATACTACTAGACTAAACTACTAAGTAAGAACAAATATTAAAAATATTTTTTTGCAGTGTATGGCAGGTATCCTGCAATAAGTTTCTGCCCATCCCAATTCTCTAACACATGATAGAGCTTGGCAGTGAATTCTCATATTACTTAACAATAACATCCATTAGTGACGGAACTATCAACCTGATCCAGTTTGTATTGGCTGGCTGCACCTTTCACATGGCCAAGGAGGAAAAGAGCAGGAAAAAAATGGCAAAGAAAAAAATAAGTCAGAGGCATTAAGGCACTATCACACGCTAATTTAGACGCATTTCACTAAATCCTGTCGTACGGAGTTTAGTCTGAGACATTGCTCAAGCTCTTTAAGGAGGTTTAATCCAGGCTAAAGGTGATGGCCTGTGACACTAATGACCAGCCACCCAGTGACACAGACCACCACTTTGAAAAAATGTCCATACACTTTTTCTTAAATTCTGTCTGATTTTTTTGCGCCAGCAATGTTTGCCAGCAAGTGAGATCATTTCATTTGTTTTCCAGTGCAATTTGACTTTCAAACAATGGTTCCTCTCCATGGACAAGAGGCTATTGATAGCCCAAGACCAGACCACCATCTAACTGCTCTGAGATGAAGCCATGGGTGGAGGTGTGCAATCAGGGTAGCAGTCCCTTCGGGTTGACGAGGGTCTGATGGCCAAAAATATGGAAATTATTGTTTTTCATCACATATATCCCTGAAGTCCTACTTAATGTGGGGAATGTAAAGTTGGGCAAGTAAGACGGATTCCACGCCTCAGGACTATACAATACAATCAGTGACATATCAGTAACATACAGCCTAACCAGCTCCTTTGCCATATTTCCAACAAAAGCCAAAGCCCTTGTGCTATTTTAACAACAGTTGGGCTGTCTTTTTTTTTCTTGGATCTTGTCTATTGTTACAAGCAAATCTGTCCTTAATCAGCACTGTGCTCTGAGGGGTGGTTCAACAGTACTTTTTCATGATGAAATTGTATGCTCAATGCTAAAACCTCAAGCCAGAGACGATAAACATCACAAACACATGTTTGTTTACTCGCCAGCCAGCGCTGAGCATGTGGATGTGGTGTCGTAAACCGGTGATACTGAGATGTAGAGAGCCTGATGCATGTGGGAAATGGATTAGTTACAGATTTAGTGTAAGTCCTTTTTTTTTCTCTCTCTCTCTGTCTGTCTCTCTCTCTCGCTCACCCACACACACACACACACACACATACACACACACACACAGTGACTAAAGGCAGCTAAAATCTACCCTCAAAGGTATGTGTGAAGCTGTTCTTTCCGACTGTAAAATGTCAGTCTATTCACGTGACAGTGCTGAACTCTGACGTGTAATTCTCACCCGTTACTCCTTCGACCTGAGGAATACGAGTCCCATGGGGGTGTTGTAAAAGCAATAGGGGGGGGATTTTTTTTTACAACGAAGGGTCACAGTGGGAGCATGAACATCACAAACGCTTCGCAAAACTCAAGGACCTCACAGCAGTGTGATCAGACATGTAGTCCATCACAGCAACCTCAGTGTCTGGGGTTAAAAGTCAGTCACTGCTTACACTGTCTTGAAGTCTGAGCGTTATATCTTCTCTGGTGCTTTTATCCCCCTCTCTCTCTGCCTAGAAACCTTGTTGCCCATTTTCTCACAAAGATTTGATAATCATCTTAATCTGGTCGACAGCCTGAGCTTGTCTCGTTTCTTATCTCATTGTACATGTATGTACAGTATGTGTGCGTGCTTTTCCATTTCTTGCATATTTTGCACGCTGTGTACACGTGAGTGGCACACACGCACAGGGACGTCAATGTGGCTTATCTGTGTAGGTGTCTGCATCCCTGTCTGCTGTATATGAGCCAGTCCTGACAGAGGCAGTGAGGCACGTGTGAGGCCAGATATTGCCCACCCACCCTACACTCTCTCCCATGCCTGACTGGGAGTGTGGGAATGTGTCATCCGATATCATACCTCCACCAAGACCTGTGAGGACAGGGAAGGTAATCCAGGGGGAGAGGGGGAAGGAGTCAGAGAGGGGAGTGTCCTGATCTGATCTGATCTGATCTGATCAGATCAACACAGCAATGCAGATGGGAGGGAAGTTAAGGGAGTGATATATGCTGCACTGCAGTGCAATAATTCATAACGTTAAAGTGCAGTTAGGTCTTGTTTTAGCAAGCTGAAACAAAATATGCCCAGCAGATGATGTAGGAACTTGGACTATGCGTCAATTTAAATTCTTCACAAAGGGATAACAGCTGCTCAGGTGCTGCAACCTGCCTTTTTCAGCTGCAATGGAAATACCCTCAACCTAAATGAACACCACTGGGATAATTTAAATTAGTGTCACACCCTTAATATTGAATCAAGGCCAAAGTATACTGAAGCTGTTTTGCCAGTTTATAATGAGTCATATACACGTATGTAGGTTTTTTCTTTAATTTAGGGATTTCCTTCAGTCCAAATCAGGATGTAACACCATTAGTTTTTCCATGGTGTAAGTGTTGCATGCTTTACGTGCAGTCTCACGTCAGTCTCTGTATAGTATGTTTGTCATCAGAGTGACGGTCAACCATTCTGGTCAAAGTGTAAGTGAAAAACATCCGGCTGAAGACTTTCACATCAAAAACCAACCTGAAATAATTAAGAACATACACAAAATATACAAAGTATAAGGACAAATCTTCAGAATTGAGACACTCAGACAACTAGATTGAAGTGAAAACCCCATTTTGTGGATTGAATCGCTGAATTATTCAATATTCAGTATCTACATGAAAAATATTCCATCTGTTCGAGTTTGGTCATTTTATAACTTGGGAACATTTGTGTCATAATGAAGTAAAACATTTCTTTTTAGATGTCTTACAAGAGTAATAAAATCCACATTGTAGTTGCATAATGTAGATGTGTGACAGCACCTCAAACGCAGCCTGCCTGACCATCACATGGTCTCCAAACCACAGAGGTCTGGCTTTGAAAGCCATTGAAACTCTATTAAGTCATTCGCATAGCAGAGGGGAGAGGAGAAGGGGGAGAGCAATAGGAAAGACAGACAAACAAGAGAGACAGAAGAAAAAACTAAAGTGGAAAAAAAACAGAGACAAAGAGAATCTATTGTGAGTGAAATTCTACAAGAGAGAAACTAGAGACAAAAATGTGGAAAATTATGAATAATTCACTATAAAGTTTTGAAGGCATGTTGAGTTCTTTGGCTGTCCCTTATTTTAGTTCATAAACTAAAGTTTGAAAAGAATCTGTATACTTTTTTTTTTTTGTTCCTCTGAGGCCTTCAGCAGCACTAATTCCAATTGAACTGTTCACAGGAGAGCAAGGGAATTAAAAAAATTAAAGAGTTGAGTTATGAAATTGCTCATAAACCTACTGTTTTCTTTTTCTAACCCTTATCGTCCACATCATTTAGATAATGTTTCTTTAACCGGTGAGTCTAAATATATACCCAAGTAGGGTAATTTCCTTCTCTCTCCTCCTCTGTCTTTGCTCCCAGTGGAGATACAAGAAAACACATGAAAAGGTTGACGTAATAATCCAGATGTGACAGAATTAAGGAAAGCTTGTATTATACACAGTCATACTGATTCATGTCAGAATCTGCCTTTCTGTTCCATGAGTGCTGGATATTCCCACACAGAAAGTGTTGACTAAAGAATGTTTCCTTGATCTGCTCTGACAGATTGTGCATTAAAAAAGAAAAACAAATACCTAGATGCAATAGATGACTCTACACAGCCACTCAGCCCTTATCTTGATAAATTGCACAGACTTCACATCAAATCTGTGTGTCAGAGTCAAGAGCATCAGCCTAGAGTCATTCCTGAAATCCTGGTGAACACAATATGAGCAGCTTTTTTCCACTGCCATACACATGATTGTACAAAGTAGTACAATCAACTGTGCTTTTGAAATAGTCTGATGAATTTCACACCGTGTCCTCTTGCTAGTGTGAACACATCTACATAAACAGTCAGACATTGGAGGCATGGATGGAGTTTAAAGAAGCACAGCCATTTTCTTTTTGGGGGGGAGTCATAGGCCCCCTTTACACCTTGCATTAAAATGCGTTTTGGGTCATTGGAGTGCAATCGGATAGTGCTTGACCACATGAAAGTACAGGTGTAAATGCACCCAAGATGCACTGAGGATGGATTGTGATCCAATAGGCCAAATCACCTCCAGAGGTGGTCAGGGATACATTGTGACCACATTGAACACAAGTGTAAATGCAATTGTGTTGTCAATCCATATACAACAACCACGTGGGCAGAAATATGTAATTGCACTAGACTGTTCCAAACCAGTAAGCTAGCAGCCATTAGCAAGTTAGCGAGCTAAGCTACTAGCAAGAAAGCAGCATGAAAGTTAAGGATATTCAAGACACTCGTGGATGGAGTCAAGACAACACCAAGTGTCTGCTTTCAGTTAGGTCCCACAAAAGTATACAAGTGAAATTTGGCAATTCATATCGCAACAGAGCCATTTATGAAGCAATCGCTAAGCAAATGGTGGAGAATGGCTACAACCAGTCTGGCTGCAATGTCGATGAAAAATTAAACACATGAACTTGTTTTATAGAAAAGCCAAGGACGACAAC
Source organism: Thunnus maccoyii (assembly GCF_910596095.1). Taxonomy (NCBI): domain Eukaryota; kingdom Metazoa; phylum Chordata; class Actinopteri; order Scombriformes; family Scombridae; genus Thunnus; species Thunnus maccoyii. The sequence continues at coordinate 11,723,866 of NC_056555.1, forward strand.
AAGAAAAGTGGCAGGGGCAGGGTAATTTGTGACCTTTTTAATGAACTGGATGCAGTACTGTGTGATCGACCCATGTTTTGCCCTAGTGAAGGGGATGAGGAGGATGTGACGTTCGGTTGTTTGAGCTGGACAGAGCGATCGGAGAGCGATCTCAATGTGGACACTAGAGAAACATATAGTACCAGGTGTAAATGTAATCAGGTTAAATCATATCTAGATACAATCTGGATACAAGACACATTTGAATGCAAGGTATAAAGGGACTCATAGTGTTTCAGCAGTGCCAGCTTGTTTCAGACAACCTACCGGTAAAATCTGGAGCCTCTGCTGCCCTTTCAGTACAACAGTAAATAAGTAAGTAAATAAAGTTTATTCAAATTCAAATTCAGTATAGTCAAATGCTCTGGGTCACCAGTTAGCCGATTCCAGTGCTAACAATTCCAGATTGTATGAGAGGGCTTCATTTCCATTCTGACAGAAAAAAAAAATTGGCCTACTTCAACTAATCATTTAACAATCCTGGAGCACACAGTGTATCAGAATCATCTTTTTTTGTCAATTATAGCGAATTTAGTTTTCGGCAATAATAACAGTAAATAGAAATGATCATACCAAAGTAACAAACCTCACAGAAATATATTAAATAAATGATAATAGATAAATGTAGAAAGCTACAAAAGTAAAAGACAAAATAAAAATAGATTAGTCAGTTTTACATACTAACCATTTACTATTTGTAAAAAAAATTAATAGGATTTTATCTGAATAGATGAGTCTTTATAGATATCTTGGATAGAGTCCCTTTCCTCTTGTTTGTTCTTATCTTTGATGTAGTTCACTTCAGTTCAGTTCATCTAAAAAAAATACATTCATTTAGTCACCTTATCTTTTTGGTATTATACAAACTGTCTTCACTTTGAGGAAACAGTGCTTGTAGATAAACGGGATAAAGTGTCTTCAGTTTGTGTTAACAATGGAAACGCTGGACATTTTAGTCTCTGAACAACAGGGCAAAACCCTTCAGCTGAGTGGCTTATTCAGGCCATGAGTCATCCTCGCGTTTTGTTTAGCAATTCCAGAAATATTTCACCATTCTTAGTCCTGCGATCATGAGCCTTTTTAATGCTGGAGCAGTGAAAGTTTACCTCCATTAAAACTGCATTTCTCCCCCTCTCATACACACACAAACACAAAGGCATGCGTGACTACTTTAACTCAAACATCCAGTCAAAAGTCAACCCCGAGTCTTGTACTCTCCCTCAGACGAGACTTCTTCTGACAAGTTGATTGTGTTGACGTAGGAGATTAATCCATTTGGGATAAATTGGCTGCGACAGATGTTCTCATTTTTCTATCTGAATGTGTTGAATTCTCATAGGAGATCAGTGAGACATGCAGGCTTTTTGTGTTCTCCCAAAGAGCCATGTCAGTGAATAAAAGTGAGAGCATGGTGGTCCATTGAACCTGTGTGTTTACACAAATCATAGCAAGGAGCTGATAACAGAGTTCAACAATAGAAAGAAAATGGTTGAGATGTTTTGGATCACTCATGGTATAGTTATGTGGCAACAGAGTGGATACGTTTTATCATTTCAGACATCTACAAAAAGCTATGTTCATATCTCTCTTAATGACCTAAACGTATCTCAGACCAACCGCAATGCATGTCATCCAGTCTGTTGTGCTTGGTTGTTTCTACTGCGCTAATTCAGTATTTTCACGTTCATTTAAGATGATGACTGATTTTTTTTTAAAAATACAACCATCCTTCCTCGGCTAACCTTATGTCCTTTCAGTTTAACTTTGTCTTCACAATCCTATCTTCTTCTAACTCAATCAAAATCATCATTACTGCTGCAATGGTTTTAAAAGAACCACACACACACACACACACACACACACACACACACACACACACACACACACACACACAGATGCATGTCAGGTTTTTCCAGATGCCCCAAACAATGGCCCAATTCAAATGGCAAATTCCCCTCATAGTAAATTTGATTTTACATTCTAACTTTATGTCCTTGCTTCTCAACCCCTTTGCCCTTCGCTGTCCCTCCATCTGTCTCTGAACTCCTCACTGGTAGTTGGTGTCATTTGGGTTTAAGGAAAAGTCAGAGTGCTTGTTCAGTTTTGTGAATTTAACAGATATATGGAGGCTGACAAGAAAGAAAACTATGAAAGCCTGAGTAAAGTTTCACACTCTGTGGCTTGGGTCTGGTGTAATTTTATATGTTACAATAAATTGTAGGTCATATATGAGTATCAGTGTCCATACTCTTGCTCTGGAAACAAGCCCTGCTACCTCGGACCGAAGCAAAGCTTAATGGCAACACTGAGCGGGGCGCATGGAGTGGTGCCGGCTAACACTCACTACTTCAGCTAAATTGTGCTAACAGGGCAGGTATCATAGTCACATAACAGTAAACTACAGTCCAACTCAGTGCAAGTCCCGGAGCCAGGGAGAACAAGCAGGTGAGCCAACTGTTGATCACAGCTGTCAATCAATGCCGGCAGGCATCAAAGTGTTACTGTACTGTACTTACAGTGTTACTGTAAGTCTTCAAATCTTATCAATGGAGCAGTAATTTCCAAAATGACCACCAGCACACTTATTAGAGGGTCTGAATTTAGCGCTTAAGATCGTAATGACTTGCTGAAAAAAAATGATTGACTTAGTATTTCTAGAGAGAAGTTGATGCTTTTTGAATGGGAGTCAAATGGAGCCAGCATCTAGCAGCTGTTGGTAGTATTGCAGTTTAAGGTACTTAAAGCTTCAGCCTCAAGCCGTGGTTGTTGCTGCTTGGTTTCAAATTTTAAGAAAAATGGGCTTTGCAAATGTGTTATGAGGAAAGAAATGCATTCAACACATTTGTTAGACCTCAAGGATACACACATTGCCTTTTTGTTGGGTAACCAGAAACTTTGTTTGTTTAAAGGAAAACTCCACAGGGTACCTTTTTAAAGAGTTCTGATGTAGATTATTCTGGGAAAACAAGTTACAAACTTTGTCTTAAGAAAGGCAGCTCACACAACTACTTTTTCAGGTAATGACTCAACATTCAATGAAATTTCTGTGTCTCACTACATGGGCAGACTGTTTTAATGTATGTCAAGACACTGGATACTGTAATTGTTTGTTAAAAGAATAGTTAAGAATAGCATAAAGACTGGAAGCAGGGGGGACAGCTAGCCTGGTACCAAAAAAACTGTCTGCCAACACCTGTAAAGCTCACTAATTGACCTATTAATTCAGGTTTGTTTAATCTAAACTCAAGGAAAGTCACTGTACATGTCCAAGAAATACACTAGCAAATAAACCCCTGCTTGCGATCTGTATGCTATGTTAAACTAACAGTCTCTTGGCTCTATCTTCATATTTAGCATACAGACATGTGGTATTGATCTTCTAACTCTTGACAAGAAAACGAATAAGCATATTTCCCAAAATGTCAAACTATTCCTGGAAACCTTTGCTACAGTGTAGACATGGGACAGAAAAGAAAAAGTAGTGAGAAACAGAGAAAAAGAAGGAGAAAAATTAGAGTGAATCTGGAGGAGAAAAAAGAGAGGGAGTGGACAAACACAGGCGAGATATACTAAGTGCCATATGCCCAATGCTTGACTGTTTGTATGGACAAAGAGAGAATAACAGCAGAAAGTGTATGCCATATCCAACTCTGGCAGGCTATAAGAGTGTCTGTTAGCCCACAACTTTGATAAATAGTGCTTTTACTTTCCTCAACATATTATCTAATGGTCTAAGCACGACTGGATGTGAGATAGTGTATAGATAATTTGGTGTATGGAGATATCAGCAGTCCGTATGTAAACAATATCTGTCATTCCTCTGTAAAACAAGAGGGAGAGTGAGGGGAATGGGGGATCTGTTGAGAGGAGGGTGACGGAGTGAGAAAGTCAAAGCCGGGGTAGAAGGGAAGGAAGAAAGAGTCGGAACAGGATATTTAGCAAAATCTGTTTGTTTTTTTTAATTTATTTATGTATTTAATCATATATTTCTGCATCCATTTATTTATTTATGCTCCATGTAGGACAGGAAGCTGCTCCGTCAATCACTATGAGGACAGCTCTCTCTCTCTCTCTCTCTCTCTCTCTCTCCTCCTAAGGCATTGTATCCGACAGACGCACCGGTGCAGCTGCTCCAAAAGTGGCCTGCCTCCCATTTTCATTCCTATCTGTCTATGAACACAGACACACACACACACACACACACAGCTGGGATTTAGTCAACAAGGTAATTACAGGACTACAGTCAGGCTCCAAACTAGCTACACCACTGAGACACTGATTGATGTGAATAAGAAAGGTTGATGGCAATGAAAGGATAAAGGGGGACAAACTTCAGCTATGTGTGTGTGTGTGTGTGTGTGTGTGTGTGTGTGTGTGTGTGAGAGAGAGAGAGAGAGAGAGAGAGAGAGACAGAGACAGAGAGAGAGAAAATAAAAAATCTCCTTTGACACAGTAGACTAATCAGAGAAAAAATAAATAAAAATATATCTGTGAAGATATGAAGTGTTTTAGCTGAAATACATGTCATTTATATAAACAAAAAGTAGATGAGATCCAGGCCTTCTTTCAGCCTTTCACACTTTCTTAATCTTTATTTGCAAGATAGTATTTGGAAATCATGTTAATGTAAGACTACTTTAAAGATAGATAGATTCTTGTACTGGTGTCTTAACCAGTGGTTGAATGTAACTAAATACATTTACTGAAGTACTCAAGAACTAAAGTAAAATTTTCATGTAACTGTACTTGTGTATTTCCATTTGTGCTACTTCATACTTCCACTCCACTACATTTCAGAGGGAACTATTGTACTTTTTACTCCACTACATTTATTTTACAGCTATAGTTAATTTTCAGATCAATATTTTATATGTAAAACATGATCAGTTTGTCATGCATTGTGATAGATTAGACTATCCAACAGTTATAAGGTGTTAAAATTAGCTCCACCTTGCCAACATTAAAATGCTGCGTACATGTACACATCAATGAATCCGTATCAAAATTCAAATAATATATATTTTATATATATTGTACATTTTGCATAATGAGTACGTATGCTTTTGATACTTCAAGTACATTTTGGTGGCAATACTTATATACCTCTACTTAAGATTATTGAATGCAGAACCTTCACTTGTAATAGAGTTTTTTTTTTCATTGTGGTATTGCTACTTTTACTTAACTAAAAGATCTGAGTACTTCTTCCACCACTGGTTTTAACTGAATAATATATATATAATTTATGTGAAGTGTAATTCAAGTGAACTAATTGGAAATTTAATCTTAGGCACTATTCATTCTGTCAGTAAAGAGATGATGGCAATGGAAACGCATGGCAAGTACATGTTTTTTGTTTTTTGTATAACAGTACAAGCTCGCATAGAACTCACTGTTGTAGTCTGGACCCAGCTTAGGTAGTATTATGGTCCATCTCTCTCTCGCTTCCTCCTTCTCTCAACCAGGGGAGAGATGCCATTAAAAATAATGAGCTTTCCTTCACCTCCCTGTGCTTGCAGCCAGTCAACAGATTCTTCCACTCTGGCACAGAGTGCTCACTGTACCCAGGCAGGGTTTAACAGTTTTTTTTCCCCTCAACTTTTAACAGTGTGAGAAAAAATCCCAGTTGTAGCGAGTAACCCATTAATGGCTTATGCGTAGGCAGTTTTACCGCTATCCCTCTGGTGTTGTGCCTAAGAGTGTAAAAAGTTGGGGTTTTTTGTTGGGTCACAAACAGGGCAGGAAATTAAGTTTTTCCATTGACTGGACATGGCGCCTGATAGGATCCAAAATACGACAGTCACTTCTTATATTTTAGCAGCCAGATGTTTTATGGCTTTTTATTTATTTTATAATAGAAAGGAGCTGTGTTGGATTAGTGCTTCATTCACAGCTAGCTACAGTTTATGGTTTTAGCATTGGTTTTCCACCACATTGTGCCACAGTTGCTGTTTGGAACAAACTATGTTTGTGATCTAAGACAAAATTTGGGGCATCCTAAAGCTTTAATTGGGCTCAGGCACATACCACAAATTAGTCATGTTTTGGTTGATCATGACCTTTCCAGTGAAGGCCGCCTGAGCATGCGCTCTGTTTTTAACCAGCGTCTGATTCAAACTCATACAGTAAGACATACTCACACCTGGGGGCTTTCAAGTGCAACTACAGTTTTTTAATGAGGGACATGGAGCTGCTTTATACTGTCTTATCTGAAAAAGTGAAATAAAATGTTCTATATAATGTTGTATAATGTGCTTTAATCTAACAGAGTGGACCAAAATGATATTTTTTTATTTTGGTACATGAATTTAAATGTATCATTTCACTCCTGACACATGCACATTATGGATTGACATCATGGGAACATCTCATTTCACTTTCACATGCTCTTTTTCTATCCTATGGATCCAGCAGCTTTATAGGAACCAGCAATGCTCCAAACGCAATGCAGCACAGACTCAACATTAACTTTATCCATTAATCAATCTCATTTCACACAGACATAGTCTTTTTTTCTCTTTCCGCTTGTCAATAGCTTCCCTGCAGTTATCAGGTCAGTGTATTTTCCACATGCAGGCCTCTCGCATGTGGGACACGGACTGGAGTACGCTAAATAGGTGACAGAGCAGCCTCTGGGCAGCAGAGGTCCAGTAGTCCAGTAGTTTTACTGTTGAATGACTATCCCATAATGAAAAGGTCACATGTCAAGTCTTGGACATGGCTCATGTGTCCACTCATGTGCTTTTCTAGAGTTACAAACACCCTGTCAGCTCATTGTATGACACTTTAGAAAAGCTTAAAAAATAATAAATGTGTTCCCTTCACAGTGACACACTTCTTTAACACACAAAGTTTATTTTTACCTTATGTTCTTATTGCATTCATTTTTGCATGAAAGTAAAGTCAATAAGGAGTTACTGCAGTGACAATTCTTACAATCAGTTCAAACAAAAAAAAGTTCTGTTTTCCATGAAAAGAGGCATCTGTGTTAAATGTGAACAGAGTGTGGTAAAACCATTTCCAAGGTTGACTTCAAACTTTTCCTTTAGTTTCATTCCTTGCAATCAAAAGTAACTGAATCTAATCCAAGTGCCTTCTTGCACCTACTGGCAAACTCAGAGAATGTCACTTAGGTGTGTCGGTTAGATAAATCACTGAAATAAATGCCAACAAGAGCTCTTAAAAAAACAGGCAGCTTAAAAGTAAAAAGGCACATACTGTAAAAATAAGTCCACAACAGTGAAGGCAGTTGTTTTCTTTTACCGAGACTAGTCAAAATGCTTTTTGACACTGTAACAACAGTATTGCTTATGCTTATTCAACCACTCTTGACCGTGCTCAGCCACCTTGTATACACAGACTGTCACGTCTGGACAATACTCAGTGGTGACTCTTGCAACAACACGGTTGACAGGGCCTAGAAAACACACACACACACACACACACACACACACACACACACACGCACACTCTATTTCTCTTTCTCTTTCACAGGCACAGACAAGCTCATAAACAGACACATACATTTTCAAAATTTCCACACGCACAGTCCCATATCGGTGTCTGCTCTTGTAAAAACACTGAGCTACTTGCCAATCAGATGACAGGAGGAAAGACAGCTTAAAAAAGGTCAAAGGCCGCTGGAATGTTTATATGTCTAATCAGAAACTGTGGGCCGGCATGCATGTGTGTGTGTATGAACCTCTTAGTTGGAAACACTTGACTTTAAGTCCTCCTATTTAGCATTTATAATCAATATACAAACTTTCTATCAATGGTTACTCTTTAAACACAGTATAATGAAGCTATAAGTAGATATAAGGACATTTTAAATGTTTATTATGTACAGTCTGACAATTATAATTTCTCCTATGAACACACATTTTATATTACAACTGTGTTTTACTAAATTGTCATTCATTATCTGATTATACACCAGCCTCCACTATGGAAATACATTAATAAACACTTATATCTGTTATAGTGTGTGTATATAAACCATTTATTAACTGTTTATGAAGTGCTTATAAATGTTAAGTAGAAAGGTTAAAGTAAAGTGTTACCTCCTAGTTTGCCATAAGCACCAAATAGGCTGGTTTAATCAAACCAGAACATACTAGTGTGCATTGCAAAAGTCACAACAGTCATCACATTTTTAAAATGAATGAGAATGTAGGAATTTGGTGGTTTGGTCAAGGATGTTCTGGCTATACAGCCTATTTTGCCTCTTGCATCTCTATCTCCATTTTTATCAGTTTCACACGGTCTATACTTCTCTCTATCCATTGTTTTATCTTTCCTTTCTTTTCTATTCTTCTCCCTGCCTCCATTTTCTTCTTCCTCAGTATGACAGGTGTTGCATGACTACTGACTGCAAGCTATTATTTACATGCGCTTTTATGGCTCCCACACAAAGTTGGTGTTGCATTATTCGTTTTTCTCTGTGACGTTAAATATTCATGACTGATAAGCAACAACAAAAAGTTAAAGTTTTGAAAATAGCCTTCTTAATTATTATTTATCAAGGTTTTAATGTTCAAAAACTCAGATAATCTGCCAACTGAGCACCCCGCCCACTTCAAACTAGCGAGAAAAACACAAAGATAGAAATCTTGTAACTGAAACAACCAAAACTGTTCAAACTTTGCCAGAAAACTTTGTCTTCATGTAGGACCCCATCACTCATAGTAAGAAGCTGATTGAAAAAATATGTTTCTTTAAAGGGCTGAAAAAAAAAACAGGGGCATTTGGCCAGAGAAAGCTATACAGTTCCTCCATTTCATGGTAAGTGTCTTTCATAACCCTCGGTTTCCTCCTCTTCCTCCGACTCTCTTTCCAAGGAAAATACATATTACGGTACGTGCATGGTGAATATCTTTCATAACCCATGACTTCCTTTTCATTCTCAAGCCTTTGCTCTGCTTTTCAACTAAGCGAGACATGTAGTAAAGTTGTCATCTTTGCCGCTGAAGTGGGTCAACATTTATCTACAGCCGGCTGGAACGGGAATCAGCCTAGGGATGCAGAGAAGTCATTCACCCATGTCTGCCTGTGTAGGGGAGTCACAGATGACAAGCCAGCCATTAGGAATTATGGACAGGGGGACAAAATTTTCCAAATTAGGCCCCTCATCCACACCCATTCCAGCACCATGCTCTGTTTTGCATACCTATACTCAATATGATTATAAAGCACAAAGAGTAAAGCCAGTTAATTCAAAACACAGAGAAAAATCAGGTTCTTATAGAGGGTGATATCATAGGAACAGTCTGATTATTTTCTTGCTGACTTTAGGCCAAACAATTTTTTAAGTCACGCTGCCGTTTGCTTTACATTCGCGACACATGTTCTGCACGTCTGACTGCACAAGTGTTTTGACCACACCGTTTCCAAAATAACAGCAGGGGGTGGGGTATCAGATAACAAGCTGAAATCTGTTTTAATGATAACAATACATTTATTTGTCATGTAAATATATATAAATTGTATTGTCAGTGATATAAGTCAGTAAGTAAACTATTGTACTTGATCCCATTTAAGGGTCAACCATAGACCTTTCCATGGGTCCCCCTTGGGCCTTGGGCCAGGGTCCTCCCCTTCCCCCCATGGCAGAGCTGATTGCTGAGCAAGATACAGCCCTGTTCTAGATAGATAGATACTTTATTATCGCCACACAAAAATCTTGATGGTAATTATTTGGTAGAGCATGGTAGCTCATTTCCAGTGTGAAAGAATCTGCAATGTAGAATCTGACAACTTGAAAGTACCATGTTGTTTCCTCTGCAAATGTACTGGGCATTTTTTCTGTCTTCTGCTGGGTATACATGATCACTAAAAGTGTGATGTTAATATTCACATCATTCCTACTATCATCAAAGAAGACACTTGATTCAATAAAACTCCTTACACCAAAATTATGTTACCTGCTGACAAAAATTTTCCCTTGTTTTACAATAAAATTTTAGGACTTCATCCTTGACTTAGTTAAGATAGAGCTAAAAGTGTGAAGCCAGTTCCTCACTATTGATGCTTCACAAAACATGTAATTGAAAAATAACCGTGAGTGATAGAGAAAAGGTATGAATGTAACCTCGGTGACAAATTAATTGCGTTTGGTGTGGCTGCTTAACAATAAAAACCATCCTATTTTTCGCTGGTTGAGTGCTGTCAGTGTGAAGCAGCAGTAGAAAATGTTGGCTTTGCATTAGCAGTAGAGCTGCAGCAACTAGTCAGTTCATTGATTTGTTGCCACTTATTTTAAAAATCGATAAATGGATTTGAGTCATTGATGTGACATCTATGAGTTAAAATCAGTACGTAGTTTGATGGGAAAGAAGGCAAATGGAGAACATGAAGGAAGTGCTGTTGGGATGTTTTCCTTAAATTGCGTCAGATTAACAACTAACTGCCAAACGGACAGAATGACTCAGACACAACATGACAGGCTAAACTGTCGCAGTAACCACATACAAAATTGAGAGAGACCTCTTAATAGAGGTGCAATTCACACAGAGTCTCATCCTTTTATGGTTAAACATCATGGTTTTCTGGGATAAAAATTGTTGCTTGAGACATTCTGGGAATGTTTTTAGTCAAAACATCTGTAATGTTCCACCTAAGCGTTGAGGATGTAATGAGACTGTAGAGAGGCCAGAGATGCTCAAAACTACTGTAGATGTTCACCTGGGGGGGGGGGGGGGGATATGGGGAGATATGTGAGAACTAACAAAAAAAAATCATTATATTATTATGAGTGTAAGAAACTCAAAGCATCATTCTGAACATAAAGAACAAGTCATCTATCAAGGTTTTAGTTTGATTCCCGAGGCATAAAAACATTAAAACTCCTCTAATATACAGTACGATTCAATCTGTAAGTGTTACAAGGATTTTAATTATCCACTCTCCTTTCTAGTGGATAGTATGTCATTTTGTAACAAAACTCTTCAAAAAGTGGAGAAACTCATTATTACTAATGGTTCTCTTTGGCAGACAGTTTTGCTTAGAGGCAGGTACTTTATCAAACAGCGCTGATGACAGGTTGCATGTCAGAACCCACCTCCAACCAAAACATCCATACAGTTACTTTTCACTTTGCTTACAGTAACAGGTATTAAAAACAGCCCAGTGGAATCCAATGCGAGTTATGCATGAGGGAGGAGGTTTTTATATGCTGCTGTCTTTAAACATCCTCATCAAAAGTCCATAAATTAGTCACAGGAGGAATAGCTGGCTCAATTTTAATACAGATCGAATGCTGCCTCTCAGCAGTATAATTACACCGTGGTTTTATGCTTCATTATATTTTATAGTGGTTCTTTAAATGCCTCTCCTTCTGGTGTATAGTTCGTTTTTACACAAGTGTGTCTCATATGAACTGGCATGGTGGATTAAGTCTCAGATTAGGAGTGTGATCATCGTTAGTCTTTTAGCCATGAGGCGCAGATGTTTTCTCTCTGATAAGGAACTCAATATCGTGCCAACATGACCAAGGGTAATTTTTGTGGGCATTTACACAAGTAAATAATCACACTTTAACAAATTAGTTAAAACTATCTGTCTATGTGACACTTGGAGCAATGAGTACCTGTGACATGTGCTTGACAATCTTTGCCTGTTGTCTCCACCTAGTTGTGATTAGTGGGAAGTACATTAACCAAACACGAGTTGTGTCCAATTTCAACACCACACACACTTCTTGTATTCTTAACAGGCTTTGTGTATGAGGTGTGTTCACAATGGAAAGTGACTAAATTAAGTATACTGAAAGCAGTCACTAAGCACACGAAATCCATTGAATTTGTCCCACAATGCAGCACACAAAGGAAATAATCACAGCTGGAAAAAAGGCAGATGATGAAAATTGCAATGATGGCGAAACAACTCCAGGGAGCTACTAGGATACCAAAATGTAGCATTTTTTTAAAAAAAGATTTGATTTAATTTTTCTTTAAAAGACACAGAGGGGCACTTACAAACACCACACCTGATTACTTATTTTACAAAGTAATGTTTGGTCTTATCTTGGAAGAGAAATGCTCATGGATATTATCAAAATTTTTGCTATGTGAAAAATTTACCATAGATAGACAGTGGGCATATTTTTGAGGATTTTGGGGTCCTTTTTTTCATATTTGGAAAATTTGCAGTTATGGGGACTTGTAGATTTATCCAAATGTGCAAATTGTTAGGTACCTTTCATTCTAGTTTAAACAGTTGTTTTGTTTTTGGCTTTTTTTTGCTTAAGGATTTGTATTTTTTATGTGACAATACATACATATTATTAGTAGTATTACTAGATAACTAAATGTATGGGTTTTTTCGTTCTTTTCCCTTTTTTATTTGAAAAAAATCTGAATGTTGCTGGACTATTCAGGAACTTTGCGGAAATGCTGAGTCTTAGTATCAATTATGAAGTTCCTTTTTAAAAAGCAGAGAACATTGATGAAATCTACATCATTTCAGGGGGATGGAGTTCAAACTACTGTTTTGAGTGGGAAAACTAAAAGTATAGAAAGTTAATTAAAAAGACAGAAAAAGAAAAAACATAGTACATTGATTCCTTACATTCTAAAAGTTTAATTAATGGCACAAAACACAAATACAAACTTTGCACACTTGGAAGTAAACAATGGCGATGTAACTTATTGGCCACAATGTAACACAAAGCTAAAATGAAATGTTTCTTACTCAGGAGTTTTAACCAAATCCAAGCAGCTTCAAGTGCTATCTCATTAAGACTTGTTCACATTTTGTAGTGCCGTCTTTTTATTATGAGTTATATCAACTAGACTGTATGTTTTCTCCATGCAGGATGAGTCTTGTGCTCAGTACTTTAACGACAAATGCTACTGACACTAAATCACAACCACCATGGGGTCAACTGAGGTACAAAACAGTGTCGGTAGATTACAAAAAGCTGTCTCTTTGAAAAAGAGAAGAGATTCTCTTTTCTTTTTTTTTTGAAGTGTATACTAACACAACTGGGAACATGACATCTGACCTCTAGGGATCACACTTCATAATCTCTCTGAGGCAGATAGTGGCATAGCAGGAGGTGTCCAGGTCGAAGTTTAAGGTGAGTGTGAGCAAGTCTGAGTCCTGCTTTCCTTCTACTGCTGTGACATTCAGGTGGTTGTCACTTTTTCTACTGCTGTTTCCTGTCATCTCTCCCCCTCCCTCCCCACCGGCAGCCGCTCTCTGTAGCTGGTAGCTGAGGTTGTGTAGAAAGGCCAGCAGGGGGCGGTAGCAGCCTGGCAGGTTCAATTTGAGGCTGCTGACTCTGAAGCGACAGTTCTCCAGTCCGTCTCTGGCCAGTCTTTCCTGGTACCAAGTCCCCATGGCATTTTCTGGATACTTCACTGTGTTTCCTGGCATCGGTAGTAATACCTGATGATGAAATAATAAACACTCAGTAGCAACAGTAGTAACAGAGAAAATAGTAGCATTTTTGCACATGTATTTGTCTAAGCTCCATACTTGTCCCAGAGAGTAGACTCCCTCTTGTTCCTCTTGGTCTGTCACCACATGTATCTGGAAAAGCAAAGAAAGGAAAGATCAGCAACACTGATAGGATGCTTCCTCTGGTTAACAGCAGCTAAAACGCCCAATATGAAACTATACTAAATACTGTGTTAGAGTATAAGTAAGTGTTAAACTGTTCCTTTAATCGTTGATGGCTGAAAGATAGTTGATTGACAGTTTGTATCAATAATCTTGTTTCAACTCCCCTGAAATATGAGTTCAGCTGCTTGTTTTTTTCTATTTTCTATTCTATTTTACCTGAGCGCTGGATTCCTCGCTGTCCTCCAGTTTGTTTTGCCCTGACTGGATCCACACCAGGTCTCCTTGCCTGGCACTGTGGCCCAGAGTAGCCAACCTGTGTGCCACCGCCTCGTTCCACACTCTGTCAACCGCAAGCAGATGGATCAAAAGTTGGCAGCTAGCTTTCATTTTTAAAATGAAATGAATTCAATTGATTATGACATATTTAATGATAGTTTTTCATGATTACATCTAATCCTTAAGAAAAAGAAAGAAAATCACAAACTCAAGGCAGGATTTATTTATGAATTGAAAGGATGAAAGCAAGTGATGCTGGGTTAAACCCCAAAACTGGAACAATCTGATCAAAGTCTTTATCTCCCAGCTGTGTCAGCAAACAAAAGAGAGCCATGTCTGGTATATTCCTGCTGCTGACCTGCTGCAGTAGGCATGTGGGTAGAAGACTCTCATGCTATGGGGCAGGCTGAGCCAGGCTTGGGCACAACCATCTGGACCAGTACCGTAGCGGTTCAGGGCCCGCAGCATCAGCCGCTCCCTCGCTTTGGACAAGGGCATCAATGCCAAAGACTCCTTAGCATTATCTGTTATGGAGAAGCAGGAAAGACAATAAAGAGTGAAAGAGAGATTAAAACTCTTATGTTATGTGAATTCTTACGTCAATAAAATTGCTATTTGTTGTTCTGCAAAACAATGGGGTTTTCAACAAAAATCTTTGGATTTCAGCAGTTTCTTTGAATCAAATAGAGGAACTGAGTATTAGCAGCAAGGCAGAACAACAGGAAGAAACACATAGTTCCTCCAGTTCCAGACAAAAAAGTTCATGGGAGGCAACTTTCACATCATCTTTTATCTCTTTCAGAAAAAATGAAGCTGAGACTGTCCATGTTGACCCAGCTCTGACCTGTTTGAAGGAAATGTCTCTTCGCCTGGCTCTGAGGATCATCGCCATCTTCTGGAGTGAAGAACAGACGCACAGCATTCACCTGACCCACGAAGAAGAACATACATCACAACACAGTACTGTACAGCCTGATAGTGTTCCCTCTGGATTTTCAGGAACAATGCAGTGAGCGATGCCAACTTTGAAATGCAAATGGTCTGCAGAACTTACCATGTCTTCTTTGAGTAGAGCCAGCCCTACTTGGTCAGACTGAACACTCTGCCCGCTCCCAAACCTCTGAGGCCCATAGTAGTTGACGAAACCTCTGGCCTGAAAAGAAGAACAACGAAGGTGAACGTAGCAGTGGCTGTCTACTGGTATTGTAGCTACTTTGAACATTAAAAGTGAGACAGAAACAACAGGTATCTACTATTTTAAAGATGAGGCTGGTGGTGTTTTATATTTTCCTTACTGTCAACAAATTACATGAAAAGACCAAAACCAGCAATGTGCTTCTACTGAAGATATATACATATAATTCAAGTTTTAAACAAGGCTCAACGAAGTCCTCAAACAGCTGGGCACTGTAGTTTTTAGCAAATATTACTCAAAAAAGAGGAAATGGTGCATTTGTTGGGGACTATTTTCAGTTGTGCATTAATATACATTTGGTGCTCAGGTGAGTATTTCTGGCAGTAGGACAGTGTATGTGGGATTTACTCAAAATAAGCTACATCATTATGAAGAAACATGTCTCCCTGTGCAGCTGTGTGGCTCATTTATGTGCTTTTAATAACTTTTGGACAACAATGGAGGGCTATGTTACAGAAAAATGAGTTGTGTCAGGCTTTGGCTACATAGGCAATACTTGTTAGTGGGATCAATTCATTGATGGTTGTGGTCTTTTCATGAAATAAGAAAAATATAAAATATCACATCCTTTAAAATTATTCTCATTACGCTAATATAATGATGTGATATAAATGGTGCCTTGTTCTGATCCTCAAGTTGTTAAGGCTGTACCACTGGCCTCATCACAACCTTCAAGAGAAGAATTGTAAAGGAAATAACAGATTTCAGCCTCATATGTAATATCCCTTTTATAAATTTATTAGAATTTATTTTTATTTTAGGATGGGGCCAAATAAATGCAGTACATATAGGGATAGGCAGGACTTAAAAAAGGAGATCCTTTATGGTGGTTTCTATGTAAAGAATTCTCATTTGTATTATAGTAACAAGAAAAATAGAGGAGGTAATGTGTCTTGTCCCAAACTACAAAGAAATAAAAATGAGTAGTACCTTGACATTCTCCACTGCTTCCTTTACCAGCCCTACCAGGCGAGTGTGTGTGTCTGCACCAGAGGGGTGTGTGTCACCGGCCCCGTGTGGCCTCAGGTGGCGGACCACCAGGTCAAAGTGGTTCCCCTGCAGTCGTCCAAGCCTCAGAGGCTCGCTGACAGAGCGGACCTGAGAGACACACATCCCTCTCTTCTCGAACTCTGCTGTCTTCTCTTTCAACCTAATGAAAAGAGACATTAAATGAATGTGTTGGAACAGATATAAAATGGCTTTAAAAGAAACATAAACTGTGAATTTCAGTATATAATTCCCAAACCAGACCCATGAAAGAAACCCAGCACTACCGTTGAGGTGAGACCTTCTTAACCACCATGGACTGGTAGGTGATGGCTCTCTTATCCTTGATCCCAGCGTAGGTGAAATCTGATGGTAGGACGCCGAGCGCTGCTGCCATGTAGCTGATGGCCTCCAGAGTCTCCAGGTTCTCCTTACGCAGAGTGAACGCTAAAAGGGAGGACACGTGTGGCACAATAATGTTTTTCTTTATAAAAACCCTTACTTCCTACATTATTTCAACAAATAACTTCCTATACCTAATCAGTTGGTGTGTGACTTTGTTTGATGATTTATGCTGAGTCATCCTATGAGAGTCAACTGACTGAGGGCCTAAATGAACAGTAAATGTGTTCTCCTGTGTTTACAGAAAGTAGCTTTTCCATTTTTCCAGATTTATGCATATCAGAAGTGCCAGCAGAAATGATCAGAGACAGAACAAATTGGCAGATACAGTGATTTTTCTGATATGATTATAACCATACCGGTGTAAACTTCCTCTTCCTTACGGTCCTCCGCTGTCCTCTTCTTTGGCCTGCCTCTCTCCCTCAGTCTAACCGAGATGGCTGTCCTCTCCTGCTCGTTGAAGCTTTTTGTCTCCACCAGTTTGCCAAACCGTCGGCTCAGGAAGTGGTGGACAGCAGTCCTGTGCTCCTTATTATCATCAGGTTGAAATGTGTATGATGAGTCTCGCACTTTGGCATCTATGAACCTGAAGAAGTCCTCCGCTTCCTCCTCTGTAACCAGCTGGGAGAGCTCTCTGTAATCGGGGTCTTCTCTCACCCTGATCTCAGGTTGTATGGTGACGGTCATGAGGAAGGGGAAGCGGTGTCTGACAGCACGGTGGACATTAGCTCTCTGGTGTTTGTCGGCAAAGTATCCCAGAGATAGCTCCTTGTTGGCCGGCTTTTCATCTTCTTCCTTCTCATCTCTGAGACTCACCACAAACTGCTCAAGCTCCTCACTGACTGACTGGCCTAAAATCATGCTCAGGTCAAAACTGCCTGGGCTAGGTATGGTGACATCCACCCTACAATCAGCTGAGCCATCAGTATCCTGTATGACCTGGAAATCATAGTGCTGCTTCCATTCTGTGCTGGTTTCACTGGTCTTTTCTGGAAATGCACAGTGTGGTGTCTGAGGAGCGTGTGTTGCTGCTGGTGTATTGACTTGCTGTCCATTTATGTCTATTTCAGTCACCACAAAGTCTCTGATAAAGTTCTTGATGCTTCCAAGAAAGCCTTCATGGCTGGATATGAAGCATGCAGGGACGTTCACAGCATCACTGTCCTGCTTCATGGTCACTTCATCCACACACTTAGTCCTGTTGCGGAAATGGACACAAATCAAATGTTACTAAGGACAAACGTAACGTTAGGAGGATTAGGAAGATGACAAATGCTTATTTCTGCTGCAGAATAGGTATTACATGTAAAGATAGCCCGCACAATAACAACAGCGTCCTACACGTTAACTACCTCGAGTTGGCGACGCAGAGAGCTGTGCAGAAAAGTAAAGCGCATTTCTCTCTGTAAAAGCGAATATACAGTAGTTGTGAATGAATAATGACAACGTAACTGCTTGTTTTCGTGATGAACCCGCCTGTAGCATTTAAAAACAACCACGCTGAAACAATTCAGTTTACTTCCGCGTCACGTGACGTAACCCACCTGAGTGAGTTTTCTTAAAGGGGACGACGAGCGTTTTCTTCTTCTTCGGGTCCCTTGAAAGCCTTAAACCCTAATACAGTACAGTACAGTACAGTACAGGATATTCTTACAGCTAACAGCAGAATTCAGTTCAAGTTTTACTGAAGTTGCATAGCCTGATATCACATTCGTTTTAATTTATTCACATTCAATGTCAGTGTGTCAACAGGTTAATACTGTCCACAGTGGTTAAAAATTGGATAAACTCATAAAGAAATAACAATAACGTCACAATAATAACAAGAAGAAAAAGAGGAAGAAGAAGAACTCTTCATTCATACTCATTCATTCATTTTTTGCTGGAAAATCTTTCCAGCAAAAAAGACAAAAAAACAACTTTATTTAAACGAAACAACAACAACAAATGTTTATTATAATTATTATGTTATCAATTGTTAACACACAAAATGGCTTTACTCACAGAAGGCTGTTATTGAGAGAAAATATCATGAAACATATCAGAAATTAACCAGATCCCATTCCTTATCCACTATTATTTGTACAAACGTGTCCTTCATTTCAAAAGGACAGTTGTTTTAAAGAATTTGAATGTGTCTTGATATTTGTAGAATGGGTAACTTGAGGCAAAAGAGACACATGGTGAGACATGATGCACCACAGCTCATCTTTCTCTAGAAACAGCTTGAGAAATTTCCATAAATACTTTATCAGTATTTAACAGGATGTGATGGTGTTGAATCATGTTGAGTCATATCCTTGTATATCACCACACTGCTGTCTGCTACAACGAAGCATCTGTACATAAAGGATTATCTTGGCTACATGTAAGCCCACTCTTAAATCATGTACAGTTATAAGCAAAAGTTTGGCCACCTCTTGACAAATAACATATTTTGGTGATTTTTTTAATTGAAAAGATGTAAACAGTGTCTCTAGGATATGGGGAAAAAACATATTATTTTCAGCAAACAATAATGCATAGTTACTTTTTATGCCGTAAATTAAAAAACATCATTGTAGCATTTGCAAAAGTTTGGGCACCCTACATAGTCAGTAACACCCCCTCTGGCAGGTATCACAGCTGGCAAACGCTTTTTGTAGCCAGTTCAGTTCTTGTATTTGGGATTTTCTCCAATTCTTCCTTGCAAAAGACTTCCAGCACTGCAATATTCTTGGGCTGTCTTGCATGCACAGCTCTTTTAAGATCTACCCACAGATTTTCAGTTATGTTTAAGTCAGGGGACTGTGGGGGCCATTCCAAAACCCTCAGCTTGTGTCTCTTGAGCTAGTCCATGGTGGATTCCTAGTTATGTTCCTAGTTAGGTTTCATTATCCTGTTGTAGAAGCCATCCTCTTTTCAGCTTCAGCTTTTTTACAGACAGCGGGATGTCTGCTTCCAGAATTTGTTGGTATTTAATTGAATTCATTCTTCCCTTCACCCGTGGTGAAGGCAAGATGTTTTCATGAAATGCTACTCCTTTTTTTCTCTAAAAACCTCTGATTGTGGCCAAAGAGTTCTATTTTAATATTATCAGTCCACAGCACTTCTTTCCAAAAAACATCAGGCTTCTGTAGATGTTTCTTTGCATACTTCAGATGTTTGATTTTATGATGAGGACACACGTAAAGTTATCTTCTACTGACTCTTCCATGAAGGTCTTGTTTGTGCAAACATTGTTGCACAGTGGAACAGTGCACCACCACTCCTGTCTGCAACATCTCCCTGCAGATTTTTTGCAGTTAAATGGGGGTTTTGATTTGCCTTCCTGACCAGCATACAAGCAGTTCTCTCCGAGAGTTTTCTTGATCTTCCAGATCTCATCTTAACCTCCACAGTTCCCTAAACTGCCATCTCTTAATTACATTTCACACAGTGGAAACTGCTGACTGACAACACTTTGCTATCTTTTTGTGGCATTCTTCTGCATTGTGGACATCAATAACTTTTATTTTCAGGGTCTTACATAGTTGCTTTGAGGAACCTGTGGTTGCTGAGTGTTCACATAAGGTTTGAGTCAGACTATTGGTAAAGCTTTTATTTGGTAAGCCCTTCTTCCCAGAGGGGGCAGGGTAAAGGGCCCAGATCATTGCATCACAGAAAAGTCAATGAGCAGACTAAAAAGGACCCTTCATTCTTAAAAAGGTGACAAAGGTGACAAAAAATGCTTATCCCCAAGATTTTCTCAGAAATACAAAGATCAGAATGACTGAACAAAACATACAAATTGTGATTTGTTAGTTGGACTAATAAACAGTTTGTCTGGAGATCACTTACTATCATGAGTGACTGTGGTGGTGTGGTTATGACAGCCAATATCTCAGTTTATAAAGTGTGGTGTATTGCAACTGTTTTCCTACACCATTATCACTCTCCTTTTGCATCTACTATAAAGACTTTAAGTGTGCAGATAGAATTTTTGACCAAAACATCATTTGACAGTGCAGAAATAGGAGGAGGAGAGGGATTTACAATCATACCAATTATGTGGAAACCTGACTTTTCACTGGTTGATTATTAATGGGAACATGGGGTATATAGAAAAGTAGAGGGAATGCATTGAATATCAAAAAGGTCAAGTGTTTTTTTTCTCATAATCACTTTTAGCCTTTTCACAGTTATGGTTACATCACTTATTAATGTATTCATGACTTTATACATAACATTCACACATGTAGACAAAGTGTTCACTGTCAGTGTAACATATCCCAGTGCCGGCAGGTCAGTGTTCTCGTTTGTGATGGTTTGAAGCCAAGAAACAATGTCATCAACTTGCCAGGAACCTTATTGGACATTAAATGTTATCATCACCTTAAACTAATGCCTGCAAATATAAACTTGAATATTACAGGCACATTTATAATTCAATGCAAGAACCACTTACAGCTTTTGCAGATACTTTTAATTACATAGTGATATGATACATTTCATATATCTGTTTTAACCAACCAGAGATATTATGATTGAGACTAGAAGTTATTTATTTTGTAATTATATTCCATTATAGGTCTGTGCAAGGATAATCTAAGCCATTCAACAACTTTCTCTCATGACGCTACATTCCTACATTCATTTTTTTATCCTTCATTAATATTTCTTGAAGTATTCCCACATATCCTGAAGATGTTGCTCCATGAGAATAAAAACCACCGAATATTTATCTCAACAAAAACAGAATTCGTCTTAGCATCTCCAGTAAAGGTTTTTGGCCCCTCACTAGTTCCTTTGTTCTTTCAAGACGACAACAGACAAAAAGTGCTTTAAAAACACACGCAATCTAAGAATTTGATGTTCCTCCTTCATATTTCTACTTCCTCTGAGCTCAAATTAAGCTCAGTCTTCTTTATTATCAGCGCTCCTATCAGTCTCAGTTTCCTCCTTTTCCTTTAGTTGGATGTTTGAGCTTCACTGTGCAGAATGATATATGTGACACATGAAGGCTGTTTTTACATAATTGCATCTGCTGAAAGGGGAAGGTTTCTCTGAGCTCTGAGCTCTGAGCTCTGAGCTCCTGCCAGTGAAGTAGGGGACATCATGCATCCAGCAGTTAAACTTTCCAAATGAACAATACGTGCATAGTCACAGATTCTGGACTGTTCAATGAGAGAGAGGAGTAGATGTAATTTTAAGAATTTTTAACAAGGTATTTTTTTGCAGAATAAACACATCAGACACAAATTATTATTCAATGCAGGGTATTGTTTTACTAAAAACATGTCTGGAGGGTATCTTTAACACACCTGTGACTGAGAGCAAAGGCGCTGGAGGTAAGGGGTCCATGGGGCCATTCCATATAGATGGAGACGCATTTGATTTGTGTGACAAATCAAATGCGTACAGGGTACACTGCAACCAATGAAATTGTTTCAATGATGTGTGTTACATTGTTTAAGTCTGTTTCAGCAGTTAACTTAGCTAGCTGAACTAAACTTAGATAGGATCGTATCTGATGTAATTTGACAACATGGAGCAACCACCCAAGCCTATGTCACTGGCACAATCAGATACTTTGTGTAAACTTTACATGTCAATAGACAGAACGCAGGCTGTGGCAGCTGTGGCAGTAACACTTTACTATAGTAAAATGTAGTTTACTATAGGAAGTTATAGTTTGACTCATATTCACACTCTAAACAGGAACAAGAGTTTCACTGAAAATGAATGATGTAATTTTAGACTTAGAAAGAGGTGTCAGTCACAGTGTATAAACCTAAGACTGCTTAGTTTTCAGCAGCAAGCTTCCCATCTGTGCTCTGTTTATTTGCTGCATTCTGCTCATATTCAAAAAGACAACTTGGAAAATTAAAGTGGCAAGTTGATTTAACCCTAACCCCCCTCCATCCCCACTAAACATCCATTCATCAACCCACACACCCAGCCCATATTCTCAGATGGGAGGGCCTTTCACCAGCAAAAGCAGGGGTCCTCCTTCCCACATTTATAATCATCAAGGTGCTGAGTGCAAGAAGAAGGGAAGTTTTTTCTAAAACCAGGATCATCTCTCTCAAAAGAACTTAAGTAAGAAAGCTTTAAATATAGCCTATTGCTGCGAGTTCAAGCGACACAAAATGGGGAAATTGAACATCTATGTGAAATGGAGTTACATTATTGTGGCGAGTTTGCTGGCGGTAAGTGATTTCCTTTGCTGCTTCGTAAGACAGAAAGAGTAACAATGAACTCAACCTGGAAGGAAACCCAAGATACCAAAAACATAAGCACAGATGTTAGCCTACTGTAAAAAAAATACAGTTTTGGGTTGGTAAGTGAGCCGCCAGTGGAGGAAAGCAAGAGGAAAAGGGTACCAAAACAAAACTCTCTACAACATGATAAACAAAATGATTATTAATAATAATGCATAAGCAGTAAAAGTCCCTTTTTGTAATAACTCTAACATTTGATATTATCGTGTGATGCAGCAGGAAGTTGGCATATGTGTATGTGGTTTCCTGCTCAGTATTATGAATTACCAATAACCCAATTACACTTGTCCTAATTATAATAACCAAAATATTTCACAGTATTTTCAGCACACATTTAAATAAGATTCTTATATCAACTCAAAGTTTAATTTTAAAACTAAACAAGAACAAGAAAAGTAGAGTGTTTAAAATCCTATAACTAGTAATAAATTCCAACCTCTTCTTCTTCCTCCTCACAATTGCACAATGTAGATGGGAGCTAGATTATGCAACATGTGGTCACTTTTAACAGTTCCTGTTATTCTAAGATGGTTGCCATCTTGCTGTTTAGCTCAGTCTGACTTTATGTACATGCTGTGTGAGCAACACAGTTCTCCTCATGATTTGGCCCGAAGCCCTTACAGTAGAAAAAGACTTTGTGATGCCTCACTAATAGCAACACTGGCACTGAGGTAGACCTGTAACAGCTCAAATGGAGTACATAGTCAGTACAGTGTACAGGAGAATAAATAACTTATTTCTCAACAAGGTAAAGCAGTGATGTCTATCATAAACTTTCCCTGTATCAATAGTTAACTGCAGTAAACCCCTTAAATTAGTTTTCCAATTCCATGTTTTGATGAGCAGTGGTGGGGCTACCCCCTAGTTTATGTTTAGGTTACAGAGTTTAAGGCCTTAAAGTAATGAATAATGCATAATGTGTTGCTGATGTTGCAGATCGTCAGTACCGTGATATTGGCAAGGACTCTGTTTTACCACGGATATTTACACAAGCATGAAGAGGTAACACATCTATCTGTCTGTCTGTCAGTCAGTGTATCTATCTTGGCAGTTGACAAACATCTTCTATCATCATTTTTTTTATCACAATATTGAAATATGTATTGTGAAACAAGCAATTCGAGAAAATTCAATTGAGAATCCATTGGATGAAAATATATAAAATAAGCACATGGAAGTGATAACTGGGTGGACACATCAAGGTTCCTCATTCAAGAATCCAATACTGCTGCAAAGCATTCCTGCGAATTGATATGCTAAACTGTCCACAATGATCTAATACAACCACAGATATTAAAGTATAGCAAAATCTCTCATATTTCTGAAATTACTGTTGTCTCATGGTATAGATCTTATATCACCCAACTCTGACCTATCTGTTTGTCCTCTCAACTCATCCATCTATATGGAAATGATCAAATGAAATCAATGAGGCATTATCACGGAAAAAATGGAAGATATAATTCCATGTCATACAGTATATTCATTTTGCAAAAGATTTCCTTTCTTAAGATGCCTCATACATGTACAGTATACTCATACATGGTGGTAATTGTTGTTCTCAAATGAGTAATTTGGCTGACTTGGCTTTTTTTGTTTGTTTTCTCCACAGATAGACAAGATGCTCCCAGGTTTCATTGTGATGTATGTTATTTTTATCATAACCCTGCTCTTGCCCATCATTGGTGTGTATGGTGCCCGCAAAGAGAAGAAATGGGCGCTTATTGTGGTTTGTAAAGAAAAAAAAACATTATTTTATTATTATTATTATTAGTTTTAGTAATCCTTAGTCTTTTTTCCCCAAAACTGATTGCCCATGCCTGTATGTGTGTTTCAGTTTACAGTTGGAATGATCCTGTGCACTCTGGTCATGCTTAATTCTGAAAGGCAACAACTGACTATACGACCAGAGGTATCACAAAGTTGACTTTGAAATGTGTTGGTCTTTTCTGTGATATTTCTCACACACAATATATAAACTTCTTAATCTCAAACTATTCAAAGATAGCAAACTGAACAGAAACATCACTCTGGGAAAGGTTTTTATTGTGGTCAAGTAAATCAACATGCTTGTCTGTATGTGTCTTTGAGATAAAGAAAGCAGCTTCCCAGTGTCTAATAGACAACCTCCTAACCAATGCCAACACCTTCTTCTGTTCCAACAAAGTAACATTTTTAAATTGCTACTTGGCAAATGTTTTAATATGTTGTCATCAGACATTTCTTCATTTTGTTGTTCAGATAGCTGAGAGAGTGAAGGCGAATTACCTGGGATTTCTGCCACTGAGTAATGCCACTATGAATGACATAGAAAACCTCAAGTATATACAGATGGAAGTAGGTAACTTCATGTGTATGTGTGTGTGTGTGTGTGTGTGTTCGTGTGTTCTGTGTTCAAGTTCATTTGTAGAGCACAATCTCATATAAAAAACTAAACTAAATGAAACTACTTAAATTGGCTCCCTGTGATGCAGAAAACCCTTCACAGAAGTTTGCCAGATGTGGAGGATAAAACACATGCTCCCCTGATAATGTGAGCACGTAAGGCTCATTGTTCAGCTGCTTGAAGGACATCATTGGTTGTCACAAAATGCCCCGCAGCTGAACAAAGGAAAGACTGAAATTCTATTGTTATCGCAGTAATTTAGTCTGCAGATGACAAAGGCATGAGTGTATTCTGAGGACAAGATTTGACCAACAAATGTTTGCAATTTTGGTGACCCATTGATGGCAACACATATGTGTTGTGACACACATGTTGATAAGAGGCTGAATATATTAGTAATAGGAAGAATACAGAGTCAGCAATCAAAGTCGAAATTTGTTTTGATATATTCTAATTATTTCTTCTGGGTTCCTTCTCAGTTGCAGTGTTGTGGACTGGATCAGGGCTACCAGGACTGGGGCTACAACATCTCAGAATCTTGCCTGTGCCTCCAAGACTCCACAAATCCATGTGTGAGCATCAAAGCTACTCTCGATTTACAAAAAGTCAGAATTAACAGACGCTTTGTGATTTCAACCAAATAGCTCAAATCCCAACTCCACACCTCCATCACTGTGACATCTACTCCACTCCAGGTAGAGCAGCACCTGTTACTATTTGTTAGTCATTGAACTAATGATTTGTGTCTATGTGTATTGTAGGTGGAAGCTCCTAAGAACAGCAGTCTGTCTCATCGGAAGCATGACCAGCCCATCATGATTTATAAAGAGGTAAAAAAAAATCTTAAAATTTTCATTCCCAGGTTCACAGGTTGATGTATAAACTGTAACTCAAAAGCTTGCAGCCTTTCATACTCAGTGATTTTGCTTGTCATGTTCATAAGACAGCAGTGCAATTGTTGAATTTATTTGAGCTGATTATAAAAAAACAACAACAGGTCCAACAAAGTGCTGTTTTTCTCTATGTCTGCATAGGGCAAACCCTACTATTAAAAAGAAGGGTCATATTTTTTATTTAATCAAGATGTTTCCCAAGTAATATCCCTTCAATAGTCTAAAAGATATTATTATACCAAGCAGCGAGATCAACCACAGATCTTCCCTGCTTACTGAAGCAGTCTGAGAACTTCCCTACATCGCTTCTAAACTCAGATGTCTTCTGTAAGACATAAAGTATGTGAGTTATCAACCCAGAGCAGCAGCTGGTTTCACGAAGTTGTTCTCTTCTTCATACCCATATTAACACATTTATTAAATCAGTTATAATTTAACATTAAGGTGTGATGACTTAACCCCAGATGTCATAAGAATTCAGTCTTGCGGATGCTTGCGACAGACAAGGCTGGGCATTTACAATATCCCCGCTTTCTCTTCCTGTTTTTCCTCTGGAAATCATCTGCAAGAACTTTTTTTTACTATGTTTTTGTCATGAAGATGACGTATGAAAATGTGTTCCTAATTACACTAATGTAGTATGAGCTGTTCATTGTATGATTAATTGCAGTGATTGATCCTCTTCTGTTTCAGCCATGCCTTCGATACTTGATCCAGTTGGCCTTGGCTGCCATAAATTTTGTAATTGGCATAGAGTGGGGACTCATATTAATCTGGGTATGTGCTCTCTGTCTCTATGTCCATTTTTATTGTGTGCACCTACATGCCTCCATCTTCTATGCTGTATCTTCACTTACACTTGCTTTTTGTTCATCCTTCCTTTTTCTGCTCTTTCCACACACAATATTCACTGATTGGTCATGACCGTCATTCTTTATGCAAAGCCTACATTCTGCTGTAAACAAAATTGGCCTTTGAAGCTCTTATTAACAATAATTCACAGGTGTTTCTGTTTTTATAAGTCAGAATCATTAAAATAATTTATCTTGTTATTCTTTATTTAGCAATACTTTCTATCATCTCTGCAACTCAGTGTAACATGTCAATCTGTCACTTCATTTTCATTGTCTTTTCCGCCACCTACAGTCTCTTTCTAAAATTGCAGCTCAATTTAAAGCAATTTATTGGCTGAAACAACAAAAACACGAATGCAAAGTATATAATTGTCTCTTTCATTTTCCTCTAGACGTTGTCAGTAGTACTCTGTATTATCATCCTGTGCCAGCTGAGACAGAAGGGAGATACCCCTCCAGTGGTCTACAGTGCAGAGGCAAAAAGTGGCAACTACAGCATCCTCACAGAGACTGCAGACTACACCTGAATTCTTTGTGTTTTTTAACTTTTGGTTGCTCTTCACTATGGTGAAGGTCACCATGTCTAATATCCCCCTCCACTCAAAAATGTGTTTTGCTTACTGTTACCTCACCTGGAAGTTTGACCT
Organism: Thunnus maccoyii; assembly: GCF_910596095.1. Taxonomy (NCBI): domain Eukaryota; kingdom Metazoa; phylum Chordata; class Actinopteri; order Scombriformes; family Scombridae; genus Thunnus; species Thunnus maccoyii. The sequence goes on from NC_056555.1 coordinate 11,751,353, forward strand.
TCACCGTGCAGGATGACGTATGTGCAGAGTTTGATGCTATGGTGCTCCTTTTGTGTTTTCCGGTCGAATTGGATCATTTTACAAGTTTATACTATGAAAAATGTAGTTCATTTAATTAATTTTGATTGTCATAAGGTTCCATGACTTTGCTCACACAGGGCATCTGAACACAAAAAATAAATTTTGATAATTTTCATTACATTTTGGGTGTTTTATTTAACTTTTGTACAGCTGTGGTGGTCCTGGTCAAAAATGACTGGTCATTAAAAATGAATAGGTGAGACTACAATTAGTGTATAAAATTGAGCTTGGGCCATGCCCATTCATCAGATGGACACACTCCCTCTCCTAAACCCCCACATGCATGTGTGTTTGAACACACACACACACACACACCTCACTCCCCTTCTTGGCTTCCATGGCAACCCCCACGGGAATCTTTCTCCGATAGAATCTTTCCCCCACAGGAATCACACCTGTTGGCATTCTCACAAATAATCACCACATTGACTTCATTTACATGCACAAAAAATTCTGGGCTATTCTGAAAGAGGCAATATTCCTACTGAGCTGTTGACATGGTTCATGAAAATTAATATTCCACTAATATTCCCATTTACATGCAGAGGGTTTTCAGGGTTTCCCTCTGCTCCAGTGGGAACAGGAATCACAAGATCTTTGTAGTTGATATCATACATTTATAGTTACAGGCATATCCAGTATCTAAGTTGTCCAGTGATGTTAACTACACTGCAGAGTGTTTTTGGTGCATCACAGTGAGTCAATCACCGTCAGTCAGGATAGTAACCAAAACCTTCCGTCATTCATTCTGTGGCAGCACAATAACCAAAAGATATACTGTATGTGGGGTTCTTGACCATATCTTTGATCATGACACTGGTGTGGAGGAGAGAGGCCAGGAAACTGACAATGAAGATGAATTAGAGGAGGAAGTGTCAGAAGTTGAAGACAACACAGAATATGATCCAGACCAAGAGTCAACTGATGTGGAACAATCCAGTGATGAGAAGAGGGCCCTGCTGAGGTTGTTGTTACATTCTAGTCAAAGAATGGGGATTTGTCCTGGTCTTCATCACCACCTAAGAGGAGAGGTTGGCTGTCGGCTGAAAATGTAATCAGGATGACCCTAGGGCCAACGAGATACGCCATATCCTGGGCTGATGACATAAAATCTTGCTTCTGTTCCTGACAGAGTCACTCAAAATCACAGTGATAAACATGACCAACTTGGAGGGGAATCACGTTTACAAAGACAACTGGAAGAAGGTAGACTGGACAGACGTCCAAGCATACATGGGTCTCTTGATTTTGTCTGGTGTGTACAGATCCAGAAACAAATCTACCATCAGTTTATGGGGTGCAGAGTCTAGACAGGTAATTTTTTGTGCCGCTAAGTCACTCCAGACATTTCACATGTCCCATGAGGAGATAATTTTAATCTTGTTATATATGATTTTTGTGGTAGGCTATAATCACTAGACGCTCTAAGAATTTTACACCCTCATGAAACCTCTTTACTTTGTTCAAAGCAGATTTAACACAAAAATCCCATTTAGAGTGGTGGCATATTTCTGACAATTTGGCCTGACAATTTGTTATGGTTCTGTTCTAGTCTGGCTCTATGTTCCTTAGTTGCCATTATCCTACAGTCCACCAGAGGTCCTCAGGCTTTTCTCCCTCTCATTGTCCTCCAGTCCACCAGTGACCCTCAGCTTTTTCTCCCTGTGATGTTAAATCTAGAATGAATGGGAGAATTACAAATACTTTGAATATTTAAATGAAATGGCTGTTTGATCCTACGTTGTGTGCTCTTACCATAGATGCCCTTTGTGTTTATTGATGTGTTCACTATCGATATTCATGGATAGATTGAAGGGGAATCTGTAGGTGGACAGAAGGTGAGTGTTCTATAAATATCTAACATGCTCAAATGAAGCAACAGTATGTCTGTCAGATTTTACTTGTTCCTTATGTTTGTTTCACTTGTATGTTTGAAAGTTTAAATGTTAGTGTAACATATTGAAGAGAGGATTTTTGGTTCGCTCTGTGTTTTTCTCCTGGTGTCCCTAGCCTGCTTTTCCCTTCACATTTTCCCTCCACACCTGCCCTGCATTAGTCTCGTTAGTCCTGCCCTGCTCCCTGTGACTTTCCCAGCCTGTCAGCTCCTTTCCTGCTCTCCTGTTCCACCTGCACCTCATCCCCTCGTCAGTTTAGTTTGTATTTAAGTCCTGGTTTTCAGTTTAGTGGCGTTGGATCCTTTGTACTGCATATTTCTGTTTTTTTCTGCCAGCTTTGCTTTGCTTTGCTTGTACAAGTCCAGAATAAAGAAGTTATTCTTCAGCCTTGCTCTGCCTACAGTCTACTGTATTTGGGTGGAATAGATGCTGGAATAGATATTTCTTTCTCAAATTCAAATTCTACCCTTCTCAACAAACCTGGATATTAGAAATTAAATTCTTCTTTCTTCTGCAACAACCAGCTTATTGCTTGAGTATTAGGCAAATTATTATTAAATTCCAGTCAATGTCTGAAGTTATGCCCAGGTTAAATGGGGAGTCATTTAATTATGAATGTCAAAGTTTCTCAATACAATTTGGGAAGCGGCATTTAAAAGATCAAAAGAAGGCTTATGACAATATAAAAGATTTGAAATATATACTAAAATATCTTTTACAAGCAATGATGATAAAGAGAGGTTACAGTCATTAAGGAAAAAAATAGATCTTTTTTCCAGACAAAAGCAAAAGGAGCTTTCATAAGATCTCGAACCAGATGGTTAGAACATGGGTAAAATCATCTTTCTTTTTTAATCTGGAGAAAAACACAGTGATGCAAGGAACACTTCTGCATTATATATTGATAAGTCTTTCTAAGAATGAGAAGGCCTTCTGCTCATTTATCTCTAACTTTTGTCAGAAGTTATACACCTCCTCCTTTGACCCTCATGCTTGTTGTTACAAAGTAAACCCATTTATCCCAGTAATCTCCAGAGAAAATTGTGAGCTCTGTGAAAGTCAAATTTCATTAGAAGAACCAGAATCTATTACAAAAATGCCACTGACGAAAAGTCTCGGTCCAGGTGGTTGCCTTATGAATTCTGTATGACCTTTTTGGGAGGATTAAGAACACATGTTGTTGTTGTTAACACATGTTGTTAATAATAATAATGTTTATTTAGTATAGCACCTTTCACAGAAATGTAATTCATAAAGTGCTTCACAAGAATAAAAGTCAAAAATAAGACCATAAAACATACAAACAATAAAAACATAAGCCACAAGTTAAACTTAACATACAAACAAAAACACAGGCAACAAGGTGCCCCAAAAGAAACACACAAAAGAACAATCGCTAGACATATTAAGGTGAGACAAATGCCAATTTGAAAAGATGGGTCTTCAGTTGCCTTTTAAAAGCTTCTACAGAGACTGCAGAGCCCTGGTCAGAAGACCTGAGTGACCTTCTGGTGATATAGGGATGGAGAAGGTCACAGATGTACTCAGGTTTCTGTCCAGGCAGGGCACTATATGTGAAAACAAGAACCTTAAAATGAATCCTTAACCTGATTGGAAGCCAATGTAAAGAACTTAAAATGTGTGTGATGGGAGTCATTCTGCTGGATCTGGTTAACAGCCTTGCCGCAGCATTCTGGACCATTTATAGATGGTTCAGAGATGACTTGCTGAGACACGTGAAAAGGGAATTACAGTAGTCCAGCTGCGATGATATGAAAGCATGAATAATCATCTCTGGCTCCGGTTGTGGTACGACAGACGATATATGATATTCCTTAGCTGGAAAAACATGTACAGGTCAATGATTTAATGTGCTGACCGAAATTCATTTCCTGATCAAATATAACACCAAGATTTCTTAAATTATACCAAACAGCTTAGGAAAGGGACCCAATACTCTGAACAACCTTGGGAACTATACTGTCTGTAGCTATGATAAGAACCTCCGTCTTGTCTGTATTAAGCTGTAAAAAGTCCTTAATGGCAGTTGGACAATTGTGCAACACAGACAGTTTGTCGCAGATATCAGGCTTAAAGACATAGAGCTGAATATCGTCAGCATAACAGTGATAGGATATATCCCTAAATTAGCTAATAAAATGACCTAAGGGAAGCATATATAAAGCAAATAACATAGGACCCAAGACGGAACCTTGAGGCACACCACAGAAAGGCCCACAGTTTCAGACATGTAAGGACCAAGTGACACAGAAAAAATCCTATCTAAGAGGTAGGAGGAAAATAAGTCCAGGGCGCTCCCTGAGACACCCACACACTGCCTAAGCCTTTCAATCATTATTCTGTGATCCACAGTGTCAAAAGCTGTGCTAAGATGCAGCAGCACCAAAACGGAGCACTCACCCACATCAGAAGACGTCATTATGTCATTGGAGACTCTGAGAAGAGCAGTTTCAGTGGAACGCTTCTGACAGAAACTTGATTAGAACTTCAATCTTCGTCAAGACGGCAGTGAGCTGTTTGGCAACAATTTTCTTTAAATTTTTTGAAATAAAACGCAGCTTGGATATAGTTCTGTAGTTAATGGGAACGTACAGATCAAGGTTCTTTTTTTTTTCAGGAGAGGCTGAACAACTGCATGTTTGAAGCAAGCTGGGACACAGCCAGATTACAGGGTGCTGTTTATAATAAATTCTGTATTCCACATTGTTGGAAAGCACCTGTATGCCAACTCTGTTTAAATGGAGACCATCTGCACTGAAGAGATGACCATGTTTCCCGAAAAGGTTGAAATTGTGAACAAAGTGCACGTTGTTGGTGTTGCAGGCAGACGAGAACCAGGTGTTGAGGCTGAGCAGCTGCGTGAAAAGTCCTATGCCGCAACCATGAGCGGGGGTTGGTTTGGACATGTAGACATTGCTGTGTGACTGTTTGAGGATGTTACAGAGATGGGTGAAGTCTTGGTATAACAGCTCAGACTGCTGTTTTCTGATGTCATTTGTATCAACATGAACAAGGAACCTGTCAACCTCAGGATAGGAATTTAAAATGCCTGGGACTTTGTCTTGTACAGTACATAATGAGAGTTGATGGGGGAGACAGCACCTGCTGATGGGGGCTGTGGGAGCGGACAGCAGCTATGCAGGTTACTAGACTGGTTACTGGCTTGGTATGACAGTGGTTGGATGAAGCCTGGCACTGAGACCTCCATCACTGGACAGCAGCTGGTCCTGGCAGGGCAGCCAACTCCTCCCCCAGGGCCTCCAGACCAGCAGAGACATGTCGGGATGGAGACAAAGCTGCAACTTTATCCCTGTTGTGAGGCAGACGTGCAGTGAAGATGCCCTGTGCTGGGCCTCGAAGACTATTGTGTCCAAGAGTTTTTTTAGCCTCTTGGATTATGTAGAGGTTGTGAATTCTTTGCTCCAACTCAGCGATCTTCTCACTGAGACAGAGACAGTTTTGAAGGTGAGGTAAGTAGAGTCATGTTGTTTGCTCAGCCTGTTGTTCTGAATAGCCTAAAAACAGGATGTCCAATGGCTAAAATCCTATTATCCAATAAAAGATATTGTTAAAAACAACCAATATCTAAAAACATGAGGTGTAAAAAGTAGCTCAAAGCCTGATAATTCTGTTTAAAAGTCAGTTTTTTTGAGAGAGCTTTCAGGTGGCCAAACACAACACCAACAAATGCACAGTTCAATCCAAATATGATACCAAAATTAACAAAAAATGATAATAAGTTATTTAATATATAAGCAGAACAAACTTAATGCAAAATTTATATTCTGTTTATCATATTTTCATCATCATGGCTGCCAATTTATTGAAAAGGTTCTTTAGATTTTATGATTTTTATGACCACATTTTGGCGCAGCAACTTCTACATTTCAGTAGTTGTTGGAAACTTCTCACTTTGACAGCTGCCTCTGTGTCTCTCTGCAAGTTTCTGTCCAGTGTTGTCTTGTGTTGCAACATCACCTACCGTAGTCTAATATTTTCCTCTAATATCTCTGTGATTGTCACATGACCCCCTCCCATCAGGAAGGGCTTTTCTGTAGAAAGATGTTTTTGGCTTGACCGCAACAGCTGAGCCAGCCCTATACAGGAATGTCTGTCCGTTACTCACTGACTGACTGACTGACTAAGTTGCTGACTGATGAAGTTGGACCATTGGTCAGCTGGCCGAGTGTTGGAATTTTCCCATTGGCCCATTGACACATGATGCACAACAGCTCATCTTTATCTAGAAACGGCTCCAGCAATTTCTATAAATATTTAACAGCAGAGGGATGTGATGGTGTTAACTGCTACACTGCTGTATCCTACAAAGAAGTATCTGTACATAAAGGATTGTCTTGGCTACATGTATGTCCACTCTTGAATCCTGTATATGGTTGCTACAAATCACAAATGAAAGAATGCCACAAACAAACTCATCCACATTCTCTGGCATTTTATTTGGTAAGCCCTTCCTCCCAGAGGGGGCAGGGTAAAGGGCCCAGATCATTGCATCACACAAAAGTCAATGAGCAGACTAAAAAAGACCCTTCATTCTTAAAAAGACCTGCTGATTTCAGTGATCACAGACAAATAGACTGACCTCTTATCTAAGAGCTTTGAGCAACATACCAAAGATCTAACAAAAAAAACCTTTTCATAACCCTAAATGTAAAAAAAAAAATAATTCAAAAGTGATACTCTTTCTTCCTCCAATATAAACATAATAACAAGTGGACTAGACAATGTCATTGCTACCTAGGACGGCAAAAGATTATCTGCAATTTGTACAAAAAAAAACTATAGTAGTATAGTAGTAGTAACTATACTAGTCTTGAATGGAATGAAAAGAGTGAGACCACATTACTCCAAAGTGGAGGTCCCTTTTCTGCCTGTTGAGACCCAGAGCACTTACATAATTTCCTGCAAAATGTGGACCCAATGACACCACACTACATGTTGCTCATATTTATGGTTTTTAGAAATGGTGTTGCTCCCAGCTGCTTTGGACCAAGACCCTGAAAGAGTCGTCCCGGGAACAGGGCAGGAATTACATCTGCTGAGACTTTGGAAGGCCATGTTTAAGGCAGAGAATACCTGTTTTTGACTTTAGTTTTTCACAGATAGGGTGCCGAAAACCCTTGTTTCTACAGTAGCCATGTAAATACACTTCTGTATAAAAACTTATTTCATAGTAATTGGGAATAAATGAAAAAGAAATGAAAGTTGGTGACATAGTTGGTGACAAAAAATGCTTATCCCCAAGATTTTCTCAGAAATACAAAGATCAAAATGAATGAACGAAACATACAAATTGTGATTTGTTAGTTAAACTAAAACAATTTGTCTGGAGATCACTTACTATCATGAGTGACTGTGGTGGTGTTCATGATACTCTGATTATGACAGCCAATATCTCAGCTTATAAAGTGTGGTGTGTTGCAACTGTTTTCCTACACCATTATCACTCTCCTTTTGCATCTACTATAAAGACTTTAAGTGTGCAGATAACATTTTTGACCAAAACATCATTTGACAGTGCAGAAATAGGAGGAGGAGAGGGATTTACAATCATACCAATTATGTGGAAACCTGACTTTACACTGGTTAATTATTAATGGGAACATGGGGTCAAGTGTTTTGGGGGGTTTTTTTTCTCGGGATAGTGCAACAAAATAATCACTTTGAGCCTTTTCACAATTATGGTTACATCACTTATTAATGTTTTCATGACTTTATACATAACATTCACACATGTAGACAAAGTGTTCACTATCAGTATAACATATTCCAGTGCCGGCAGGTCAGAGTTCTTGTTTGTGATGGTTTGAAGCCAAGAAACAATGTCATCAACTTGCCAGGAACCTTATTGGACATTAAATGTTATCATCACCTTAAACTAATGCCTGCAAATATAAACTTGAATATTACAGGCACATTTATAATTCAATGCAAGAACCACTTACAGCATTTACAGATACTTTTACTTACTTAATGATATGATACATCAACAACCTATAGCTGTTTTTAACCAAACTAAAACCAGAGATATTAAGATTGTAGGAGACTCAAAATTATTTATTTTGTAATTATATTCCATTATAGGTCTGCACAAGGATAATCTAAGCCATATAACAACTCTCTCTCTACACTACACTACATTCATTTTTATCTTCCTTCACTAATATTTCTAAGTATTCCCACATATCCTGAAGATGTTGCTCCATGAGAATAAAACTATGCAACATTTATCTCAACAAAACAGAATTTGTCCAAGCATCTCCAGTAAAGGCTTTTGGCCCTCTGCGTCTTTCCACCCACCAACATCCTCTGCACCACAGAACGTCACTGTGCATTGATTTCCTGTGTGTGTGTGTGTGTGCGTGTGTGTGCGTGTGTGTGTGTGTGTGCGTGCACCAGCTGTGCATATGTACACATATGTGTGACACATTTTGTGTCAAGGATGTGCACTAAAACATTTGGAAGCATGGAACTAAGAAAGCTGTATAGATATGTGTGTACAGGGATGTCTGCATGAGCGCATGATGTGTGTGTGTGTGTGTGTGTGTGTGTGTGTGTGTGTGTGTGTGTGTGTGTGTGTGTGTGTGTGTGTGTGTGTGTGTGTGTGTGTGTGTGTGTGTGTGTGTGTGTGTGTGTGTATTCATCCTGCTCACCAGATGTTCGTATGCTCCAACGGGAAATGCTCCACTCTGGATCTGTTTTAACAATTGAACCTTTTTGTTCTTACAGGGAACTCTAGGGATCAATAACATTGCAGCAATGTTGTGTGTGTGTGTGTGTGTGGGGGGGGGGGGGGGGGGGGGGTGAGATGGATGGATGGATGGATGGATAGATGTATGTGTGGAACTCTGAGAGGTCATGTGATGCAGCCCCTCACTAGTTCCTTTGTTCTTTCAAGACAACAACAGACAAAAAGTGCTTTATGGGGACTGAGCTGAAGGCAAGTTCAGTCATACAAAAACACACACAATCTAAGAATTTGACGCTCCTTCCTCATATTTCTACTTCCTCTGAGCTCAAATTAAGCTCAGTTTTCTTTATTATCAGCCCTCCTATCAGTCTCTTTCTCTCTTCATTAGCCACATTGTCGGGTTTTGTAAATCAATCTTTCTCGCTCACACACGCTTAAGACAGCAGCATAGTAAGTGAGCTCATCCATATTAATCTATTCTGGTTGATCCAGAAAAGCTCCCCACCACTCAAAAATCTGTTGTTCTTCCTTTTCCTTTAGTTGGATGTTTGAGCTTCACTATGCAGAATGATGAGCTCACCTTTAATCAGAGTTTGAAGTGTGTACCTACGAGCAGGATTTGTGACATCACAAATATTTTGGAGTCAATCATGTTCCAGTATGCAACTTACACAAATGTGATGTGGGAAGCTGAAATTTCCAGAGACTTCACAGTGAAGTAAGAGACATGTTGCATCCAGCAGTTTAACTTTCCAAATGAACAATATGTGCATAGTCACAGATTCTGGATTTTTCAATGAGAGAGAGGAGTAGATGTAATTTTAGGATTTTTTTTAACAAGGTGATTTTTTGCAGAAGAAACACATCAGACACATTATTATTCAATGCAGGGTATTTTTATGTCTTAAAATATGTCTGGAGGGAATCTTTAACACACCTGTGTGTGGGAGGTTTGCAGTGCTAGACAGAGACAGTCCTTCAGGAAAACTTTTACTGCATATATGACATTTATCTCTCACTTCTTGGATCAAGCCTCAAAATCTGTCTGTGACCAACAGAAAAAAAATGTAATTACATTTTAAAATCCCTTCTACAGATATTTCTGAACAAACTGTTTTCCCCTCCAAAAACGACACTCATTATTCCCTCATCCATTCTCACTACACACCCACCCATCTACCCACACATACTCGGCCAGTCTGCCCAGATGGGTGGGCCTTTACCAGCAGAGCAGCAGGGTTCCCTCCCTTCCGCATTTATAATCATCAGGCTGCTGATACTTTCTAGCAGGAAAGTTTCTATGTAAAACCAGGATCATCTCTCTCAAAAGATCTATGATTTCTTAAGCCTGGAAAATATTGCTGCGAGTTTAAGCAAAGGAAAATGGGGAAAGTGAACGTCTGTGTGAAATGGAGTTACATTGTCGTGACAAGTTTGATTGGGGTAAGTGTTTCTTTTGCTGCTGCTTTAGACAGAAAAAGTTAGAAAGCTGAATATCTACTTGTATTATCAGCCACACTCTAAAAAAATACAGTTTTGGGTTGTAAAGCAAGAAGAACAGGGTGGTGTTGTAAATTCAAAAACAAACCTCTCGTCAATATAATAAAAACACATTTTTTTAGTAATATTAGTCCCCTTTTGGCATAACTCTAATGAAAACTCCTCTTGATAACATTTGTTATTATCATGTGATGTAGCAGGTTTCCTGTTCAGTATTATTAGTTACCAATAACCCAGTTACACTTGTCCTTATTACAATAACCCCAATATTTCACAGTATTTTCAGCACACATTTAACTGAGATTCTTATATCAACTCAAAGTTTAATTCTAAAACTAAACAAGAACAAGAAAAGTAGAGTGTTTAAAATCCTATAATTATATAAATCTCAACCTCTTCTTCTTCCTCCTCATAATTGCACAATGTTTATGGGAACTAGATTATGCAACCTGTGGTGTTTTTTAAATGTTCCTGTTATTCTAAGATGGTTGCCCTCTTGCTGTTTAGATCATTCTGACTTCATGTACATGCTGTGTGAGCAACACGCTCCTCATGATTTGGCCCGAAGCTCTTACAGTAGAAAAAGACTTTGTGATGCCTCACTAATAGCAACACTGGCACTGAGGTAGGCATGTAACAGCTAGAGTACATAGTCAGTACAATGTACAGGAGAATAAATAACTTATTTCTCAACAAGTTACAGCAGTGATGCTTATCATAAACTTTCCCTGTATCAATAGTGTTGGGAGTTAACGGCAGTAAACCACTTAAATTAGTTTTCTAATTCCATGTTTTGATGAGCAGTGGTGGGGCTACCCCCTAGTTTATATTTGGATTACAGAGTTTAAGGCCTAAAAATAATGAGTAATGCATAATGTGTTGCTAATGTTGCAGATCATCAGTGCCCTGCTGTTGGCAGGCACTCTGTTTAGCCATGGATACTTCCATGAGGATGAAGAGGTAACACGTCTATCTGTCTGTTTGTCTGTGTATCTATCTTAGAAGTTGACAATATTGATAACATCTTCCATCATGGTATATGTCATTTTATATCACAATATTGAGATATGTATTGTGAAACAAGCAATTCAAGAAAATTCAACTGAGAATCCATTGGATAAAAATATATAGAATAAGCACATGGGAGTGAAAGCTGAGTGGACACATCAAGGTTCCTCATTCAACAATCCAATACTGCTGCAAAGCATTCCTGCGAATTGATATGCTAAACTGTCCACAATGATCTAATACAACCACAGATATTAAAGTATAGCAAAATCTCTCATGGTTCTGAAATTACTGTTGTCTCATGGTATAGATCTTATATCACCCAACCATAACCAAACCCTGACCTGTCTGTCTAGCTTGTTGTCTTCCAATGAGTTATTCAGTATATAAGTTTAACCCGTAAGTACAGTTCTGGCATGCTGACTCAGTGGCATTGGACCCAGATTTTCTCCTTTTCCAGCTGAACTCAGCCTGCTGACTTGGCTTTTTTGTTTGTTTTCTCCACAGATAGACAAGATGCTTGCAGGTATACATTTGATGTATGCTATTTCCGTCATAACCCTGCTCTTGCCCATCATTGGTGTGTATGGCACCTGCAAAGAGAAGAAATGGGCACTTATTGTGGTCAGTAAAGAAGAAAACATTACTAGTTTTAGTAATCCTTAGTCTTTTTCCCAGAAACTGATTGCCCATGCCTGTATGTGTGTTTCAGTTTACAGTTGGAATGATCCCGTGCACTCTGTTCATGTTTGATTTTGAAAGGCGAGGACTGGCTATGCGACCAAAGGTATTACAAAGCTGACTTTTGAAATGTATTGTTCTTTTCTGAGATATTTCTTGCACACAATATATAAGCATTTTAACCTCAAACCACCCAAAGATAGCAAACTGAACAGAGACATCGCTTTGGGACAGTTTTTATTGTGGTCAAGTAAATCAACATGCTTATCTGTATGTGTCTTTGAGATAAAGAAAGCAGCTTCCCAGTGTCTATGATCATTAGTTTTAGTCAAATGAGCCATACAACTGTTGAACCTAATAAATAACTTCCTAACCAATGCCTAATCTGTTCCAACAAAGTAATATTTTTAAATCACTAATTCTTCGTTTTGTTGTTCAGGTAGCTGAGGATATGAAGGAGCATTACCTGAGTTTGCTGCCGCTGAGTAACGCCAGTGAGCATGAAATAGAAGGCCTCAAAGATGTACAGATGGAAGTAGGTAACATTGTGTGTGTGTGTTCATGTTCAAGTTCACTTGTATGTATGTGTGTGTGTGTGTGTGTGTGTATGTATATGTTTGTATGTGTGTGTATATGTATATGTGTATATATATATATATAAATTGGCTCCCTATGATGCAGAAAACCCTTCACAGAAGTTTGCCGGATGTGGTGGATAAAACACATGCTCCCCTGATAATGTGAGCACTTAAGGCTCATTGTTCAGCTGCTTGAAGGACATCATTCGTTGTCACAACTGCCCTGCAGTTGAACAAAGGAAAGACTGAAATTCTATTGTAATCGCAGTAGTTTAGTCTGCAGATGACAAAGGCATGAGTGTATTCTGAGGACAAGATGTGACCAACAAATGTTTGCAATTTTGGTGACCCATTGATGGCAACTCATATGTGTTGTGACACACATGTTGATAAGAGGCTGAATATATTAGTAATAGGAAGAATACAGAATCAGCAATCAAAGTCGAAATTTGTTTTGATATATTCTAATTATTTCTTCTGGGTTCCTTCTCAGTTGCAGTGTTGTGGACTGGATCAAGGCTACCAGGACTGGGGCTACAACATCTCAGAATCCTGCCTGTGCCTCCAAGACTCCACAAATCCATGTGTGAGCGTCAAAGCTACTCTTGGTGTTGTGTGACATGATTTACAAAAAGTCAGAATTAACAGACGCTTTGTGATTTCCACCAAACAGCTCAAATCCAAACTGCACACCTCCATCACTGTGACATGTACTCCACTGGTAGAGCGGCACCTGTTACTATTTGTTAGTCATTGAACTAATGATTCGTGTCTATGTGTATTGTAGGTGGAAGCTCCTAAGAACAGCAGTCTGTCTCATCGGAAGCATGACCAGCCCATCATGATTTATAAAGAGGTAAAAAAAATGTTCATTCCCAGGTTCACAGGTTGATGCATAAACCTGTAACTAAAAAGCTTGTATCCTTTCATACTCAGTGATTTTGCTCATCATGTACATAAAATAGCAGTGCAATTGTTAGGCATGGGCTATGTTCCACACAGCCCAGCTGATCTTGCACCTAACCAGGTTGGGGTTTGCAATCAACTGAAAGTAGAGCAGCCCCCAGCCACAGGTGGAATATCTGGGGGTTGTGCTCAACTCATGCAGACTTCTGTCGAAACTCAGACAGACAGCCCTGTCACAAGGAACACCACTGGGACGAGTGACCTCTTACGTCACTGTGTTCATGAATGTGCCCCTGACGGGGTGGGGAAGGACCTGCATGGGGAGAGAGATAGGTGGAGTGTGGCCTCCAATGGAGGTTTGACACATTAACCTCCTCAAGCTTCAGGTGGTGTCTTTTGGTCCTCCAACACCTCAAGCCCCGGGCACAGGGGAACCGCGATGGCCTGCATCAATAGGCAAGGTGGAGTTCGATCCGCTGCTCTGTTGAGGATGGCGAAGAACCTGTGGATGTGAGTGTCAGAGCATCTGTTGTCTCCGAAGGCTCTCTATGTTCCAGGGCTGGAAAACAGGGGGCTCAACCTCATGTTGAGGGGCGGACACCTGCCAGATGACTGAAGGCTTCACCCCGAGGTGGTGACACAGATTTGGACCCAGTTTGGGGAGGCAGAAGTGGATCTGTTCGCCAACCGGCCTAACACCCACTGTCCACTGTTGTTCTCTCTGATGCCACAAGATGAACCACCTTTGGAGGTGGACACGTTTGCACGTGTGCTATGGCCAGGAAAGCTGCTTTATGCCTCTCCACCTCTCCGTCTCATTCCTCTCCTGTAGGAGAGAGTGAGACAGGAGCAGTTGTCAGTCATTCTGCTGGCCCCAGGTCGCTGCTGGGCACTGTGGTAGGTAGAGATGTCTCAAATGCTGGCAGCCCAGCCCTGGACCATCCCCCGGTTTTGGGGGGCTCTGTCTCAGGAAGCAGGGGGAAGTGCATTGCCCACTCTGGGCCAACCTCTCCAGGCTTGGCTCCTGAGAGGGACAAGCCGATGTGGGCTGGGCTGCCTGTACAGGTTGTACAGACTATCCAGGCAGCAAGGGGCACCCCTGCCTGATACAGGGCAAAGTGGTTGGGGTTCCAATGCTGATGCGAGGAAAGGAGGTTAGATCCCCTGAACCGTGCAGTCGGTTCTATCGCTCCTTTTTGCAGTGTTTGCTGGATGGGGGCTGTGTCATGCCACTATTAATGTGGCAGCATTAGCAGGAGGAGACCCTCCCATTGTGGTCCGCGCACACTACACAGACCATGGCAGTGTTGGCGGCCTTACTTAGTGGATTGAGTGTTGAGGACATATGCATGACGGCATCATGGTCTACGATAGAACTGTCTGTTCATAGAGTTCAACAGTTCTGTTCCTTGAATATGTCAGACTCCTTTTCATGGTCTGTGGAATGACTCTGGACCGGTGAAAGGGGTAGGTATGTGTCAGTTGTGTTTCACCTGACCCCCCCTAGGCATGATACAACTGCATATTTCCGTACTCCTTGATGACCCAAGGAATGAGGTTTGCAGGGGGTCTGTTGCTTGTCATTGAACCCCTGTGAGATTAGGCCATGGCTTTACCCAGTTCAGTTGCATACTACCTGGGTTGGCTGGGACCCCCTATTTCTCTGCTGAGGCGGCCTAGGTTATAAAAGATAGGTGGGCTGTGGCGACTAACCTTTTGCCAGTCAGGAGATAGAATGAAATAGAGATAGATGATAGATGAGATAGAATGAAGGTTACTATTATATATTATATCAGATATTGTAACTCTAGTTCTATAAGCACAGCAGGGCCTTCCACCTACAGGCCCTGTTGCTCCTACACCACTCAATAGAAGAGGTTGTGGGATGGCAGACAGTGGTGATGCTGCTGCCTTATATACTGTGGGCTCCACACATATTCAGGTAGGCCTTTCCTGATTGCCCAGCTACATTTCTGCAAATTTCAGTGAGAGTATTACCCATAGAGTCCAATGGAGGGCTCCGCCTGTGCCTATAGAACTAGGTTTACAATATCGTAACCTTCATTATAATTTAATGTTAACGCTTGATGACTTAACCCCAGATGTCATAAGAATTCAGTCTTGAGGATGCTTGCAGCAGACAAGGCTTGGTGTTTACAATATCCTTCTCATCCTGTTTTCCTTTGGAATCATCTGCAAGAACTGTTTTTCTACTACAAATATGTTTTTGCTGTATGAAAAAAAATGTGTTACTAAGTATGCTCATGTAGTATGAGTTCTCCATTGTATGATAAATTGCTGTGATCCTCTTCTGTTTCAGCCATGCCTTCCATACTTGATCTCACATGCTTCAATGGCCATAAATTTGGTAATGGGTACAGTATTGGGACTCACATTAATCTGGGTATGTACTGTCTGTCTGTATGTCTATTTTGATTGTATGCACCTACCTGCCTCCCTCATTATCTTCTATACTATAGTTTCACTTACATTTGTTTTCTTTTGGTCTTTTGTTTATCCTTCTTTCTCTCCAGTTTCTGCCATTTCAACACACAATATGCATTGATTGGCCATGACCTTCATTCTTAATGCAAAGCCTCCATTCTGCTCTAAACGACATTGGCAAGTGTTTTTACCTGTCCAATGCCTTTGGAGCTCTTATTAACAATAATTCACAGTTGTTTATGTTTTCATAAGTCAGAGTCATTAAAACAATTTTTAAATAACTTCTTTCATCTTGTTATACTTTATTTACCAGTACTTTCTGTTATCTCAGCAGCTCAGTCTAACATGTCAATCTGTCACTTCATTTTCTTTGTCTCCTCCACCACCTGCAGTCTCTTTCTAAAATTGCAGCTCAATTTAAAGCAATTTATTGGCTGAAACAACAAAAACACAAATGAAAAGTATATAATTGTCTCTTTCATTTTCCTCTAGACATTGTCAGTAGTGCTCTGTATTATCATCCTGTGCCAGCTGAGACGGAATAAAGACACCCCTCCAGTGGTCTACAGTGCAGAGGCAAAAAGTGGCAATTACACCGTCCTCACAGAGACTGCAGAATACACCTGAATTTTTAATTTTTTTTATTTTTGGTTGCTCTTCACTATGGTGAAGGTCACCATGTCTAGAAGAGTTAAAGCCACCCCTCTAATCAAAAATGTGTTTTGCCTCACTGTGCAGAATGATGTATGTGCAGAGTTTGACACTAGCAGATGGTCCTTAAATCTGAGTTTGATACATGTATGTATGTATGAGATGATATTGTGACGTCACAACTAGTTTGGAAAACAATCGTGGTCCAGTTTGCAACTTCCACAAGTGTGATGTGGAAACTTGAAACCTCCAGTGCTGAGAATAGACTTTTCAGTAAATTACGAGACATCTTGTGTCAAGAAGGTTGAAATGAAAGCTATTTTCCATATTCATAGATTATGTATTTTTCAGTGAGGACAAAGGAGTACATGTCATTTTAAGAATGTTCAACACCATAGTTGTAAGGTGACTTTTTGTGCAAAAAACATATCAGACACATTTTAAATTACTTAAAGCAGAGTTTTTTTTAAATTTGTTGTAATACATTTCTGGAGGGGATCTTTAAGTAAAACATCACTGAAGGAAACAAAGTGTATTTACAGCACGTCTCTTTACTGTTCATTTCTTAAACAGTCCACATTGCATCAACAATAAAAACATGGCTGCATTTTTATTATTTCTTAAATTATACTTAAAATATACTGTCTTTATATTAGGGTTGGTTCTCTTACATCATGAACATCTTTTTGTCATCCGTGCAAATACATTTTTTTGTCTCACAATGGCAAAATTGTGGGCTATGCAAATTGGCCACAATTATTTTGATTATTTCCCTTACTTTGCGATAATCAAAGAAGATGATGGAAAAACTAAGTTATACAAGTTGCATATTAAATCTGAGACCAGTTAAGGCAGAATGGATAATTATGTAATCAATAAATTACATAAAAGTTGCTTCACCCTCACACTCCTGCTGTCTCAAAAAGGTGGGATATAGTATTGTAGAACTGTTGCCTCCACTGTCTTCAATAGGCAGCAAAAAGCTCAAATAAATGTCATTTTTTCATATGACGTGTCTTAGCTAATAAATACATTTTTAACTTTCTTGTCATATTTTCATCCCAGAGTCTAATCATGAGCACATTTGATTCAAGATTGTAAGCACTGATGAGCTGCAAACTGAAGCATAAAGTATGGAAAATAGGCATTAAAAAATGAGATGGTTCAAGAAACCGCACTGATGAAGATATGACTGTAGAAATATTTACAATATGTGGATGCAATGCATATTTATTAAGAATGTTTGATATCTGTGAGGGTTTTTTTTTAGCTTTCTGAAATGTTCTGTATCATATTCAGCCAAATGTTAGGGTAAAAACAAATGATCAATCACTTTTGAATTTAAGAAGCTGCGTGAGTGATTACTTGGGCACAGTTTTATCGTCTATCGTATTTCCAGAATCAGGTGCTTGTGTTCATGGCACTGTAGCAACTTAGGAAAAGACACCGGAATACAGATGAGAGGAATGGTGCGACCAGTGAGCTGACCTCTGTATGTTTTGGATGCAGTTGCCAATCAATACCGGTCTCTTCTTTCTTAAGCATTGCCGTGTCACAGCATCCTGTCACTCCCTTATCCCTCCCCCTCCCAATCAGGTGTCAACTGTAACCTTCTGTCTGTTGGTACTTGTAGAGACAGTAATGAGAATTCCTGTGGATACTTTGAATTGTGTAATAAAATGGTTGTATTCATTGTCATAATTTGAAATGCACCACAGAAACTAAACATCAGGACATTTTAAAACAAACAAAATGGACTCAATATACTGTCATCAAGACAGGAGAGGACATGTTCAGTCACCCAGTATCCACTGACTGTTTTAAATCATGTTAAGCTTCAAATGAAAACAAGTAGTGATATTTAGATGTTTTCATTTTCTGCTCCTGATTTGGTTTCTTCAGAGCTCACTGAGGTTATGACGACAGAAACTGCTCTTTCTGCTGGCCAAATTTTCCAATTAGGGGAAAAAAAGTTGTCACCTTTAAGTTGCACACTTACACATCTATTGTCAAGATACTTGCTCCGACCCTCACAGCCTATATAAACCAAGGGATCCCTCCTATGTTGCTCTTTCTTACTTCCTATTTTTCCTCATTAAAGGGATTTATGGTATTTTTTTCTTATCTGAACAGATTGTTAGAGTGTATATGCTTCACACATTGTAGGATAAAATTTGTGATTTTGGGCTATTTAAATAAAATTGACATTTACTCTTGTCATCTGTAGCCTCCATACTGTATCACACCATGAATTACAGGGACGCAGCTTTAGTGAATGCAAAGTTTCTAAGCTCTCGGAAACGACAGTATTTCAAATGAAAAACTACGACATGAAAGGAACAATTATCACATTTTTATTTTTGCTATTTACAATATATTACACAAGTTCATTCCACACACTGAAATAACAGTATATGACAGAAAACAAACAAACAAAAAAAAACATA
This sequence comes from Thunnus maccoyii, assembly GCF_910596095.1. Classification (NCBI taxonomy): domain Eukaryota; kingdom Metazoa; phylum Chordata; class Actinopteri; order Scombriformes; family Scombridae; genus Thunnus; species Thunnus maccoyii. The sequence goes on from NC_056555.1 coordinate 11,770,275, forward strand.
CATTGCAAGAACATATTATATTAGGCATTAATGGTTAAAGTGCACAGGTAGACATTGGATCTGCCGTTTCAGATGAAATTAATTTGACAATTTAGCCAAGGAGCCATTTCAACTGCTGGCAGCTCATGCAGCGAGTCATATTAGAAGTGATGTGGCATAAAGGCTACTTTGGTGAGAGTGGCATTACAGTCAGAATTTCTGTAAGAATATAGATGATCCATTGTCCTACACAAGCCTCTCACAACCTGTCTGGCCTTGACGAAAGCTCCCCAAACCTTGACATAAAACTATATATGAGAAATGAGACAAAACAAATGAGGTTTTACTGCATGTCTACTGTATGTGCAACCAAACAGAATCCCCTTCAGAACAAGTGGAGATGAGCAAACATCGTTTACTCAATGAATGTGCTTTTAAGAAAGTCTGAATGAGGTTTCAAAATATACAATGTGCATATAACAAGGCATCAAGACATTCTGGTGTCCCAATATGAACTGTGACTCATTCCTTTGTCTAACCTGATTATTTACCCATGAAAATCCATTGCTTCATAATAAATAGATATCAGTTTTTTTAATCAAAGTACTTTGTAAACACAGTTTAAGAAAGGTGCTACATAAGAGTTGTTAATATTATTATTTGCTTGTTCAAAGATTATTAGTTGTTGTAATGCTGAAAAGCTTAAGACAAGTACAAATATTTAAATATGTAAGTTCAGATATTTAATTACTTAAACCCATTAATTGAGTAACTTCCAGTGATATTTTGTGTTTTCACTTATGTGGAAATTTTAGCATCAATCGTTCATGTGTTATTGTGATCATTACACATGATGCTGTGATGTAATGCAGCTGCTTCTTCACTAATGTCAGAGTTGAATTGGATACTACAGAGTCATAGTACAGATTTTGTGAAACATGATGATGGAGATATGACTGTAAAACTAAATGCAGCGCTACATTTAACCCAAAAGAAAATAAATAAACTAATAAATAAATTTGTGCGAGTGTCTTAAGTTTTTCTGTACAGATTAATTGGATTAATATCTGTCTTTTAAAAGACTCATTGAGGTGTGAAGGAAATGTGGATGAAACATAATAAATAAGACAACACTATACAATAAATAACAAGTGTAAATGGGGCCAGTGTATTTAGCCCTCAAAACAAACTGGCGACCTGTCTGGGCTTTTACCTTGCCTTTTACCCAATGCATGCTGGGATTGGTTCCAGCCACTAAGACCCTCGACCCCAAACAGGAATATGCAGTTTAAGAAAACAAGCAGCTGGTTAATGCTTGGTAAGATATTCATTTTAGATCATAATTTTTAAGTGAAAAACTGTGAATCAGAGATATGACAAAAGCATGTGAAAATGTGACGATTATTAAAGATTACTTCATTTCATTAATTTGAGTTTTCACAGCAGTAGGCAAAAAAAGATTAATCTGAAACTGATCTATGCATGTAGAGTACTTTGCAACATCAGTTACATGCATTAACATATTAATAGAAAATAATATTGTCAACATATGTTGCTATAGCACAAAGTATCCAGGTTATGGTATACAGCATCATGTGTGCAAATTTAATCAAGTTACGCCCAATAATAATTTGCAGTGTCTATGAAAATATATTTTGAAGGTGACTAGAAGGCACCAGGAACATATCTGTTAGATTGAAGAAGAGCCATGAACTCCTGTTTCCTTTCTATCTGGATCATCAGCTTGATGCTCATAACAAGTAAAACCACCTGAGAATGAAATCACAAGAGTTACATTTTACAAGTGTGTCATGTTCAGTAATAGTTACAATGATTTTCTGCTGACCTAGTATCATATCTGATCATATCTGAAGACCGGAGCCCTTTCTCTAGTATCTATAATAATAATATTTCTTCTTAATTTTAACCTTAGCAATTTGGTGTGTAAATACAATAAACCTGCAAAAAATGTGTTAAGTGCTATATATTGTATGAAATTTGTGTCCAAATTAATAGCTGTATATAGTCCTGTCAAATGTATAGATGGATAAAAATGTAACATACAACAAATGTGACATGGAAAAACACATACCCAAAACACTCCACTTCCAAATTTTATACCCATCGCCAGAGAGAATCCACGTTTCAGTGCGGAAACATAGATCGGTAGGCAAGGCTGTAAATAAACGTAGAGGTTTACTTTATAGGTGGTAGCAAAATAATTACACTGTGAATATATGTAGTAATACTTGATCTAAATATAGTTCATATGGACATTTTGTCATCCTATGTGTCAGACTGTCTACTGGTTCACAAATGCTATGAGTTCTTGAGATCTTTTACCTCTTGATAAACATACTGGTTCTTTGGAGCCCCAAGTGTTGCGCTGCCCCGCAGTCGAATCTGAAGAAGGATACAAAATCCCATTACATTTTGACAAGTATGCCACATGACAATGAAAATGAAGTTGCAATAACATTTTTTAATTTTATCAAAAATCTCACAAGAAGGCATTATAGCCTAATTTTTATGTCAAACGTGTTTTTCCCATTGTGGAGAAAGGTGGACTATTTTTACATGATTAATATGACAGGCCTAGACCACTCGAGAATTTTGTTTGTACCTTAGAGAAAATTGGTGAATGCTGCAAGTTCTCTTAAATCGTTCGCACATGCCCCTTCAAAACAAAAGTGTTGGTATAAGTGGTTCTTGCATGAGGCCCAGTGTGTGGCTTTAAGACCAGTAATCCTGATGAGTCACCTTCACTGGTTATATTCCATTTATATGCCAGTGAAATTAGATACTTACACATTTTCCTGGATATTGACAGTGACAGGAAGCAGGGAGTGTGGAGCCCCAGTCTTTGTAGCCTTCAACAAGACCACAGCACTTAAACTGGGGGTGACACACACAGAAACACACATGCAGGCCAAGTGAAAACCTTAAAGATCTGGTATTATGGCCTTTTTTGACTCATTTGTTCTAAATACTGAGTCTATATTAAACATATCTGTGACATTTTATTCACCAAAGTTGTTTAGATTTCTCTATATCCATCTTTCCTTACATCCCAGATTCCTCTCTGTCCTCCAGCAGGCTGTTTCGGAAACTATTTACATAAAACCAGTACTATTAATGACAACCTACTCCAATTGGCCTGAGATATGGTCCCCACCTTTACCCCAGCCAATCGTAATACTTCCTAATGAATAATACAAGTTCCCTTACGCCTCATCTTTACCTTTGAGTAATTCCTGCAGCTGTCATTCGAACTGGAGTCTAATCCTGAATGGGAAGGGGAAGAGCCTGCTATTGCAGAGTTGAGATAAAGTTGTTTCAGAACGAGAAAATCGTGTCTAAGTTTCCTAACAAACTAAGTCATTTTTTCAACATAAAGAAACAATGATTACAAGTGTTAAAACTTCATCCAAAGATTGAAGATGAAAAAGTTGAAACTCTTGAGAGGTTCTGAGTCTGGTGAAGCAGACAGTCAACTGTAAAATGCGCGGAACAAACACACAACCACTTGCCAGAGGGAAGATTGTCTCCAACAATGAATTTCAGCCATTCCTGGAAAAAATTTCCATTCTCTGGAAGGCTGTAAAGACTTTTTAGCGAATGAACAACCAGCAACACTTCCAGTGTCCTGCTTTGTTTGTCATCCAGCTGCAATGCAAACTCCGACTACAGAAGTTACAGCAAGGGTGGGGTCATGCTAAAGCTTCCTAGCATATTTGATTTGACTTTCTGGTGTGACATTTTAATGGGTTCCACCTCAACACCACTCCCTCTTGAGCCATGAATTTCAAAATTTCAAATATTTTAAAAAGACCAAGGAGATAGAATTGAGTGATTTTACAGCACAGGAGGGCCCCACTATCACCCTAATCCATCCCAAAGCTCATTTTTCTTGTTTTCCACAATACCAGCTCTTTAAGCCATCCCAGATCAACAAATAAAACAGGACAGAATGCATTGCACAATATAAAACACAACAAGCACATCTGCTTGCATGAATGACACATCCTCCCTTTGGACCATTCAATAAAAAGTTGCACAGTCCCTTCATCACCAACAAGTGTAGCAATCACACCCTCGTTTGTGACCTATCACCATCTTCTCTCATTTGAGTTTCAATATATTCTCTACTATATCTACAAACATATGCATTACATATTCAATATGTATGAGGAATGACTCCCCCACGTTAAGAATAAGTGGATACTTCTTTAAGATAAGACACACCTACTTGTTAAGCCACGCCTCAGAGGCTACATATACTGCAGGTGTGGCTTCATCACTCTTTGTTTGCCACCTGAGTGCTATGCGTGACAACACAGCATGAATCCACTGACTGTTTTTACTGTCTTTTTTGCTTTTAATCTTCTAAACCTGCTGTCTTAAACCAGCCGTGCAGCTCTGCTCCTATGGCCTCCTGCTCCTGCTGTTTCTGCTGGCTTCCATTTGCCTATTTGCCCCTATCTTTAGCTGCCGTTTTCCAGTAGTGTTCCCAGTTTTAAAATGTATTTTGCCGGCAGACACCTTGAAAGAAAAAGTTCTAAACAACCCCTTAGATAACACACTCAGTGGAAGTCCGTGTTGAACGCGGTCAAAGTCAGCTAACACCTGACCTGAAACTGTGTAAAGCTAAGCTAACCCCACTATGCTAACTGTAAACAGAAGTCTTTAACAGAGCTGTCAAGTATGAAAAGCCAGCAGGGATAATCTGGTGTGGGTTTTGCTGTTTCAGTACCATAGTAAAATGTGTGTCATGTAGGCCATCAGCAGCTGAGGAATAAGCAAATAATCCCATCCCACACATACATGGACAGCCTTTTCTGAAAATGTTACCTAGCACATCATGGATATAACAACAGTGTGGAGAAATAGTCTGTTCACTGAGAGAACCAAGGTTAATATAATAACCCAATGTTATGGTGTTGGACTTACACATTTTATCAACACCAGAATGTCATGTGACAAGGCCTTATCTTTCTAAATCCATAGATATTTACAGACATTTTTATAGATGGACAGATGGTCACAATGCATAGCTGCATAGGTAAACAACAGTATGGACTCGCAGTGATCCAATGTAGTGCTGAAATCATAGAAATAAGAGCTACTTCCATGTGGTAGAAATACAGCTCCTCTTCGGAAAAACTTCCCCTTAATCAATCAACTTAAAAGTAAATATCAGTTGCTTACATGTGCTTGAATACTGTACAGTAAGGTCCTGTTGGCTTTATTGGTTCCAGTAAGTGGCATCATGGCCAGCAACTTGGACTCCTCCCGGACCACACCTGTCTGAAGAGAGAAATCACAATGAGCACTGCTATTTTAAACAGTTTTTAAGGTTATGTTTACACTTTCAAAATGAAATGAAATGCTGCAAAAAATTAGATGTTGTAAATGCAGAATATTGAAGTACTGTACCTCATAAACATCTTGGTAACTTAGTGCTGTTTTAACAATTATTGTTTGACTGGCTGCCGCCATCCCAGCTGCAAACTACACACACACACAAACGATTGATAGTAAGTGAGAAAGAAACACACAGTGTCCTACACAAATAAAACATCTTGCAGGAATTGTGCACAATATTTTTTTTTCTCAACACATTCCTCCTGACCACAAAGATACAGAAATACATGCACAAGAACACAAACAGACACAAGATTTTTTTTTTTTTTTTACCAGAATCAAACACCATCTCTTTCCTCTACAGGCTCCAATCACACCAAGCACTGACAGCAGCAGACAGCCAATTTCTAGGATGTAGAGTATCACTACAGAGACATTGGACACCAGCTGAGGAGAAAAATAACACTGATGTTAAAAGCAATACATTGACTTTTTTGGGGGGCATATACCCTGACCAACTCACGTAAAGATGACAATTGTTCTGCTATCATTATTCAATGTAAAAAATAATCTAAGCTCAAACATCCACTTAGTTATTAACTCATTTATTTACATGTATTGTATCGTGATTACTTGTTCTCAAGGGTGGAGCAGGATTGCCACAATAACATGGCTGTAAAAAGGGTCAAAGGCCAGGGTCAGCTACAGAACGGTACCCTTAGCACCTGATGATAATTCACAGTCTTGTTCAAGGACACGTCACCAGGCAGATGCTTGCCGACATGAGTGGGCTTGAACTCTTGTTTTCCAGAGAAAGGACAATATAAAAAGGTGCCGCTGTAGTGGGTGGCGGCAATACTGATGGAATACAAAGTATGTAGGTCTATTAATTATTCCCTGGGTGTTCTTGGTTATCTATTCACTTCTATTATCTATCATTATTTTCACCCAGTGAGAAGTAGAAGACAATCTTACTTGGCCAGCTTGTAAGAGGTCCCTATGACCAGCCACTGTCATTGTCAACATGAAGAAGCACAGTGCCTTTGGAGGAAAAGAACACAAAACATTAGGTCCACAAGTTAAGACATGAAAATGCTCAAGACTATACAGACATTGAAAGAAAGAAACATCTCTGTCACCACAAATGTTTTTACATTTGTGCTGCCTTTTGGTGAACTCATAGGTGTCACCTCTTGCAGGAGGAGGAGTTGATTTTGGAGGAGATTAAATGGTAATAGCATGCCATCTAGGATGAGCCAAAACACTGAAATAACTATGCCATTACATGACAGTTACATCACAGCCAAGTCCAGGCCTACTGAATGTGAGTCTAAACTCACAGATGACAACAAAAACATACTGACAACATTAGCACCATCAGACAGTTTGAAGAGGGAGGAAAAGGATGCTTGTCCTTTGTGTAAATGCAAATGTATACGCATTTTGGCGGCTTTTTGAGACACAGAACCATGAATGTATTTCTCATATTTTTATGTGGAACGTTAAATTATCATGGTAGCTATGAATTGGACTGCAGACGTTGCAACATTATACATAATTCTGATAGAGGAGATTCGTCACCATCTCTGTCTGTTAGTCGGTCATAACATCTTCTTAATTGGATTAATTATAAATTGAGTAGTAATTTAGGACAAATTAACAGTAGCAAAACACAAACAAGTATTTAATAGGAAAGACAGTCTCTATAAAAGCCAAACAGATAGGCCTCTTTGGCTTAACTTGCATTCATAACCAATGAAATCTACCTACCATATTCACAGCACATGCGAAAATAAACGGCCTTTTCAGACTCGTTTTATCCGCCACCACGACCACTGCGCTCCGCTGCATTCTGCCGCTGCTCTGCCAGGCTCTAAAACGCCCTTTTAGACACAGAAAATATTACGGCTATGTAGACCTGTGATTTTAACAGTAGAGCATCTATCCGCACAGGACGTCACTGTGATGTACAGGACGAGGGGGTCTGTGCCGCCTTCACGTACAGTCGGAAGTGTTGGAATTCAGGGGATTAGAGCACTGGAATGACGATCAGGTATGATGGCTGTATGCTATATTAGCAGGGTACCCAACACACCCCTCACGATCCTCTGATTTTTTTTTTTTTTTTTTTACTTTATTTTTTATTTTTCATTAGTCATATTTTAATTAAACATTTCAGACATGTTTATTTCCCGACATGAAGATGTAGATGTTGTTTGAAAGTATTGTCAGTAATAAAATTGAACAAAAATTGTAGAACGTAAACAGGAAAAGACACAAATTCACAGACGAACAAAAAAATGTAGACATGACCCCAGTTTCCTTGAGGCAGTCTCCCTCTTTTTATGCAGCTCAATGATTTGGTAGTCCTATTCCTTTCATCCCTTGGTTATTAGACTAATATGAGCATCAGTTAATCATCACTGGGCCATTCAGCCAAAATCTCTCCCACCCTGCCTGCTCGATTGTTTACATATTCAAACCAAAAATGTTACTCATGAGTAGGGCAGCTACTCATGTTGCATTCTTCTGAATAAACAACCTAAGATCGTAAAATGACAGCTACAGCATTATTACATTTATCGACATTCATCTGCAAAATAATAGCGATGGTTTCACTGTGTTTTCAGTGGGTTTCTCTTCACAAACATATGTGTGGCCGTTTGTTCAAAGCCGGATAAGTTCACTTTAAATTCTGGGTGAGATCCCAAAGCTTCTCTAATGGTGTATTACAAGGGAAAGGAACACATAATGATACTCAAAACATCTAAAATAATTTGCTTTAATGGTGCATTCATACTGTATAAAAACGCAGATGCAGAATGTGATGTTATGCAGCATGGGAAAAAATGTTGTTTTAAGGGGGGGGGGGGGGGTTAAGTTTTTTTCTTAGGGATGTTGTAACATCCCTAATGATAGAAATACCATGTGTAAGCAGAAACTCTCTATTGACATTAAATCTGATTTCTAACTAATGTTCATCATCTGTTCGTAACCTCCTGTTCCTTGTTGGCTGTCTGAGTGGGGCTTTATTCTGCCAGACCACGTGGGGGCGTTGCTTAGGTGTTAATACTACATATTGTACATTCCTTTTTCCCTTAAACTGCAGCATCACCGATAGCAGTTTTGCCCTTAGAATCTTGTGGTCATTGTTGTCTTGTTATTACTTGAAACCTCCAAATAACATTTTCCCCTACTGACAAAACTTGTACATATGCAGGTTCTATATCTGCTCATTTATTATTGTTATCCTGAGTGGAACATTGAAATCTAAGTTGCCATTTTATGACTATACCACTATTTAAAAACATGTATTGTCCCAGAGAGTCTGTGAGGTCTATGAGGTTAACTGAGATCCTTATAAACTGACTGCATTTCCCACAATCCCTCAGCAGTAAAGGGGCTGGGCCACTATTCCAGAACAGGTAGGGCAGGATTCTATTGTTTCCACAGGTGCTTTAAAGAGAGGAAGAGAGAGAGAGAGAAAGAGAGAGAGAGACAGAGAGAGAGAGACAGGAGCCTACTATACAAGTCAATAGGACCAGGAAAGACCGGTGGGGGGAAAAAACTGACATGTGTGAAAGAGAAGCAGGTGGATCAGACAGCACCCTGGAATTACTGATGAAACAGCAGTTTTTCATCCTTTTTTACTTCCTGTTTTAGTTAAAGAAAATTCCTCTTTTCGTTGACAGACAGCTCACCAGAACCCGTGCAGGAGGCCAACAGTGATGGGATGTGTATTCACGCTTTCTGTTGCCAGGGGCTATGAAGTGGGTCAACACCTGAGAAGGAGCTGAAAGGAGCAGCAGCAGCAGCAGCAGCAAAACTGAGACAGTTTTTGTCCTGCTGAAAGAGTACAAGAGGGGAGAGGCAGGCAGACTGAGCGAGCAGGAGACACAAAGCAGAAACAATTGGAGAACACAACTGAAATCAGGCACACTTACTTACTGTTGCTTTTAAATTTTGAGCAGCACCATTTTTTTTTAAAGGAATTTGCATCTCGACAAACTTTCCCACAACTTCAAACTGGTTTTACAAGCTACATGTGGACTAACTTAACTAAATTTACTCTGCTGTTAGGAATATAGCCTGAATGAATGAATGAAACTTCTCAAATAATAACATTTTGGGTTCCATTTCCCATCCTTTAAAATTCTCATTCAAGCTCAAGGGTGACTTAGCATCTCTCAGCTCAAAGGCCAAACATTCCTGGTGATCTACAGGAGAAGTCATTTCCTCTTTTCTCACACCTTCAGAAACTCTGCTCTACCTCCGCCATGCAGACCCCAGGATCTGAACATGACGATTCTTTTGATTTCCTGTTTAAGATCATCCTGATCGGAGACTCTAACGTAGGGAAAACCTGTGTGGTTCAAAATTTCAAGTCAGGGATTTTCTCAGAGAAACAGCAGAACACCATTGGGGTGGATTTCACTGTACGAACCGTGGATATTGAGGGGAAGAAAGTGAAGGTTAGTATGTAGTGTGTTTAAGCATTTGTGTGTGTGTGTGTGTGTGTGTGTGTGTGTGTGTGTGTGTGTGTGTGTGTGTGTGTGTGTGTGTGTGTGTGTGTGTGTGTGTGTGTGTGTGCAGTGGATTTTGTGGACATAAAAACATTGATGTCAAAGAACATATTTGTATGTGGGGTCTGTCAGGGTGTGTGTGTTTGTTGCAGTGATGTTAAAAACATCAAGCAGCCAACAGTAAAACCCTGAATGCCAAAATACAAAGCTGCATACATCTGTGCAACCAGCCGTAGGGGGAAGTAGAATTTCAGAATTTCCATTTTAAAATAAAGTCAACAGAGTAGATAAAAAAACAGCTTTAAAAAGAGTTTTGACATCTTTATACATTTCAGAATTGATAGATTTCAGAAACACTATCAAAATTGAGCATATACCTGCATGTGACTGCAGTTTAATTTAAATGTAAAGATTTGGCATTCAGAAGGGCTAAAGAAGGACCATAAGAGGCCAGAATTCTCCAGTGTTTACTGCTAAATGCCTTGATCATTATCATGGAGACTTGCTGGTGTCAGTTGGCTCTGACAATGACAGGCTGCTCAACATGGTTGCAGGCATTTTGGTGAACTTTTGAATGGAAAGTATGAGAACAGTAGGAAAGTAAAGGTAATTATTTGTCTTTAAGAATAGCAATATTTTCTGAGTGAAACTCCTGTCAAAGATGTGAAAGGGGCCAATCATGTGTGATGGACTTTTCAGGGTTTAGGAGTAAATCACGCTACAGTGTTGTGTCCCTTGGTTAAAATGTCAGTTAGACTCCATCCAAAACAAGTTAGACCAGCTGTCAGCATGAAGGACCTGTACTTCAGGTTTCTCCGCTCTGTGTTTTGTACTGACAAAAACAAGCCTGGAATAACTTTTTTTTCTGTGTCGAGGCAGGAAAGGAACTAAGTGGTTTAGGTGCACTCTGATTGGTTCTGTATACATCAAAAGTCAACATGTCACCACCTGATTAGTGGCTATTTACAGTGTCATGTATTCACTACTAAAATCGGATTAGTCCCACCACTGCTCACTTGTTTGGGCAAAACAACAAGGAGGAAAAAAAACTACTTTACAAATAAAATTAGGCTTGAACGCATTTTATTTCCATTACTGAGAACGAACAGAAGGGCTTTAGTCTGAAATCTATTCAACATTTACTTAAACATATTCAGGCAAATGGTTTATTTTCCTATCACCTCTCACTAATAAACTGTTCGTTTACTGTCAGGTGTTGTGTGTAAATATGCCCAGAAAAAGCACTTTCTGTAATGATATATCAAAATTTAACACAAAAGTCTCACTGTTCTCTCACTAGGTTTATTTGTAAATTTGTTATAGCTATGGGCAAGATAGAGTCTGTTACACAACACACACACACATACATACATAGAGAAACACACGTATACTAACTGTATTGTTCTGTGGATCAGCCAGTTAGATGGTTGCAGGATAAAAATTCATGGCACACTTTATTAAAATCAACACATTATCAACTGAACATAAATGTGGGACAGAATATTCCCTCTGGTCTTTCTGTCTTTATGCTTAACATAAATATAATGTCAGACCGCAGGCAGGCTGTTAGCTGCATCTAACAGTCTAGAAGCATTACATTTTAACTTTCGAATCAACAAATCACAATCATTTTAAGCTTGTAAAAGTAACGTGATGAGTTAGATTACTTGGTAATTTTAAAGAGTTTGGGGTTCAAGCAAGTCAAACAAAATGACAGTTCCTGTTTCTGTGTTTAACTTCAACCCCCAACTAACATTTCAAGCCTGAGGCTGTATATTTGAGCCACCATGTTTAAGACATTTCACTTCTGGGTTTCTTGGGTAATCAGCAGACATTAGTGTGCAGGGTGATGGTTTCCTTGAATTTCTGGTTAAAATGAAGGTGAGTTCTTGTAAGTTTCTTTGTCTGTTCAGTTTAACAAAGTGAATCAGTCCACTCCCTGCTGTTTTTTTAGTTTTTCTGTTTGTACATGAAGGATTAAGCATCATTAAACAGGGAAGAAAGCACAGGACCTGTTTAGGAAGATTATCTGGTTTAGAAGCTTATTCAGTAAAAGTAGACGTGGTTCAAACCCTTCAACACTGCTGCTGAAAACAAACAGGTTGAGCTGACGAGTCTGAATCAGTTGCTATGGTAGCCGTTACCACACTAACACGTGGTCTGTGCTGTCAGATGCTCAGGGACTATTCTGCAGTGGGAGACCAAGGAATCACTATTTCCCCAGAGAGAGTGTGTGTGGTTTGTGTGTGTCTGGTTTTGCGTGTGTGTAAAGCATACATCCAGTCATTTATATTGCAGTCATATAGCTGTGTGGATGTTGAAGCTGATTCATTGTTTTCACGTGTGTGTATGTGTTTAACAGATGCAGGTGTGGGACACAGCAGGACAGGAGAGGTTTCGTACGATCACCCAGAGCTACTACCGCAGCGCTCACGGCGCCATGATCACCTATGACATCACACGACGCTCGACCTTTGACTCGGTGGCCGAGTGGATCCGAGAGGTGGAGCTTTATGGGGCAGCCAATGTGGTGCTGGTTCTCATAGGTGAGTGTGGATGTGACTGTTACACGTGAGTGCGTGTATTTTTGAGTGACTTGTGCACAAGGACATGTGGTCAAAATAACAGGAACATCTGAGAATATGTTGTAATAAGAGTGCATCAAACACAGTAGGTGTGAGTTTAACTCAATGGTCATTTTTTAGGCTGTTTCTGGTGTTGCTGTAGTGAATTGGCTCATATTGTCAACTTTCCTGGTTCAGATTTTTTTTTCTGTCTATCCAAGTAATTAAGTGCTGAATGATTTTTTCCACTAGCTGAGGTGTTTCAGTTGTCAGGGAATACTTTGATGTTAGTAACACTGAACAAATGATTTCTTCCCAGGACACACTGGATGTTGTTAGAGGTAATAATTTGATTTTTTAAATGCCTCTAATAGCATAGGTGGCAGCAGTAGAATCAATATTTTGAGTATGTGGTGGATATACGCAAAGCACTAAATGTAAGAATCAAACCAGGGTTTTCAAGTCCACTCAGCTCTTTTCAATCTTGGTATGACAATGGCACTCAGCCATGATACTTTCTATTGTTTTGTAGACCAGTCCAAATAAAACCTCATAATCTGTCAAACAGAGGGAAAGAATTTAAATCAAAATTCAATAATTTTCTAACCAGCTTTTGTGTGGTTAAAGTGACTTTAAGCCCAATTTGGTTTCTTTGGGTCTGTGACTAATCCTGTTGTGCCTGTAGAAAATTTAAATTTTCAAGTCAATGGATCAACTTTGTCTTTTTGTTTACACTGTTGGGACGATGGAATTAACATGTAAATTGAGTGCACTGGTAACAAAACTTTGGCAATACAGACTCTGGTTTGGAATTAAAGTTGATTTTAAGTTTAACTGGTGTCTTGAGGTGTTTGTCTACATCTCCTAGTTCCCTGTTTCTCTCATTCTAGGTAATAAATGTGACTTGGAGCAGGAGCGCGAGGTTCTATTTGAGGAGGCCTGCAGTCTGGCAAAAGACAGAGGCGTCCTAGCTGCTCTAGAAACATCTGCTAAGGTAATGAGTATACTCATGCACATAAAGCACTCATAAGAGAAATTGGGTTTGGTTGAAATTGCAAACTAAAGTTCCCCTTTCCTATGTCTAGGAGAGTCAGAATGTGGAAGAAGCCTTCATGATGATGGCGAGGGAGCTGCTGTCTCGTAATGGCCTTCACGTCCAGCAGGGGGACGTGGAGAGCAACAGCAGCACACCCAGAGTTCTCCTCCGGGCCAACTCTCGGCCGGTGAATGGTGCCGGGGCCGTTTATGCAACACCAGAGAAGAAGTCGTGTTGTTGAGGAAGAAAAGTGATGGAATATGGAAATAAAGAGTTGACAGTGGATGGATAATGAGACGGGGGGTAAAAAAGAGGAAGATCTTGAGGATACATAGATGCATGGATATGGCTGGCAACGCCTCAAGAACCGAGGAATTCTGGGCCATTCATTGGAAAGTATTGAAAAATCTTGAAAAAAAAGAGTACTATTCTGTGGCTGATGACTTACCTGGTGCAAATAGAATTGTTTTGTACCACAAGGACATAAAAGTCAATGCAACAACCAGGCATGTTTACTAATGGGGGAGTAAAAGACAGTGATCAGTGGTGATGGGTGTGATCAGTGTTAGGGGAAGGTTACATTAAGCAAATGTCATTTATATCAGCCTTACCTGCACTGTTTTATTCCCCTATTTAATGTCATGTCATCTGCACAAGATGCTGTGAAACTGTCACTACTCCTATTTTGGAAATGTTTGCACTGCCAAAAATGAAACAATGAATGAATGTAAGCAATCTAATATCAGAAACAGCATATCAGAAACATTTACAAACTAATGCATTAATACAGCAGTTAACACAAAAAGTAACATCATGTGAAACAATAACAATAAAGTTATGTGCTGTTATCCTTAACACAATCAGTGCAATTAAGTACAAACACAAAACAGCTCAATATCTGGTGTGTTTTTGTCAAAATGCTGTAGTCATAAAACTTATTATGAAGCAATTCATATTATTGTAGTTGGGTGAGTATTTCACCCAGGTGAGCTCATGCGGTGCCTCTGTGATGAGCTGTGATCCTCTGCTGCTCTGCTCTGGATGAGACTGTCCTGGAGAACTGGTGGGCTCAAACCTGCTGAAGCCAAAAGACTGTGAATTATTACTTTTTTGTTTGACTTTCTCTTGTTACAGTTATATGCACAGTGATGTCTCACATTGTTATAAATGTATTTATAAGGGCGGTTAATGTGTTATTACGTGGATTCACTGTCTGATCAGCTCATACAGTATGATGAAGGAGCAGAAGCGAGGAAACTGTTGGCTTGTTTCCTGGCTTTTCCTGAGAAATTGGTGTTCCGTACAGATTTTGGTGGAAAATTAAAGGAAAACCCAACATGAAGTGTAAGGTTTTGGGCCACTGCGTGCTGTCAGAACAGTGTCAATGCACCTTGGCTTAGGTTTAACAAGTCTTTTAAGATATTACCGGAGAACACTGTCTAACATGTCAGTCCAAAATCCCATAGGTGTTGAACTGTGAGATCTGTTAACTGTGAAGGCCATAGCATCTAATCTGTTCTGTCACACATACTCTGTAACTGCACATCGATGCTCATTGGCTCAGACAATAAAGACCAAATTAATTTAAAACATCTGAGAAGGCAACTAAGGGACAATCAACTGCTTCCTGTTTGCATGCAACCCAGTAAACAGGAAATGGGTCTAATCACCTTGAAGGCCAAATTCATGCCAAGCTCACTGTAAACACAGCAGCCAAACTAAAGGCTGCTGTACTAAACTAACTACTAAACTAACTGAAAAGGCTTACAACATATAATCTTTCTTGGTTTATTGCCAAGTTTGCAGGCATTATCTTAACACCAATCTAGAGGTTATTTAGCTGAACTCAATCTGCCTCAATATTTATTTATTCAGGGCAGTGCAGTCCAAGCGAAAAAGCAAGGATTAGCCAGGTCAGTGATAAAAAATGAAAATGTGGCTCCATCTGATAAGCAATAAATGATAAATCTGTGACCATAAAACCATTTTATTCCTCATTAGTTAATTCATTTGAGTGCCAAAGAGTAAATTGTAATCTGGTCTGTCTTTCATTTCTTTTTGTTTTGAGTACACATGACATTTGTCTTGGGCCCCAAAATATAAAACACAGACAACTAAAATATAGAATGTGCATCATAAGAGAGATTCAAGTTTCAGAGAAGGAACACGGCCATTGTGCATTGGTTTCCAGTCCACTGGGTGGCACTGACTGATCAGTGAAAGCTGTGTTTTCCTGCCTTTGGCTTCCAAAAATATAAAACCTCATCCACAGGACCTCATCCAAATTCCTTGGGTGCATGTAATTTCTTTCTTCTGGTGATATGTAGCCTGTGAATAGCTTTGTTGTGCAATTTTAGGTGTCAGTCATTTGTTCACATTCCAAAAGGAAACAAAAGTCATGGCACACCTCCAAGTAAAGTGAATCTGAAACTTACCTGACTTCATGAAAACAGTGGGTCACTGTATGACACTAGTCATCTCCTTTCTGTCATATTTTGTGGCTAACTGGTGGCACTTGGAAAACAAGTTCTGTGTGTGTATGTGTGTGTGTGTGTGTGTGTGTGTGTGTGTGTGTGTGTGTTCCTCTCCATCCCTCATGCCTGTCCATCATTCAGTGAAACAAATTTTCAGAAAAAATAAACCCAGTTTTATTTCCATAAATCAGGTCGACAACATCATACATTAATTAACACAAAAAAGACCAAAAACTAAGTATATCCTGAACTCAATATCAAAATGACTAACAGAAAAAAGAGATCACCTGCAGTCAAACTCAGAAAGAAGTTTTTTTTTTTTTGTTGGGGGGTAGGGATGCTGGGGTGCGGGTGGGGTAGATTAGATCTGATACAGACTAGATTAGGGATTTTCTGCAAAAAAGATAAAACAAAAGCTCAAATACCATCTCCTAACTCACTGTGTAAAGGTTAACTCAGCAATACAACATTGCAACTAATTATCTCTGAGGAAGATGTTAACATCCCAAAATGTGCTCCTCTGTTATCCACACAAGATTGAAAATACTGATTACTAAAAAGACATCTTACGACTGAATAATTATCCCAGAATTGTACTTCAAACTGGTCACAGTGGCATTTTTAAACGTAAAATCACTGAGTCTACCTTTATTAATCCATTCTTCAGCCTGTCCACAGACCTCCATTTCAGTCCAACACTCTTGCGTAAATTTCCCTCTATACTAAACCATAACAATCCACAGAACTACCTCCATTCTAACTCAGCCTGATGATCTCAAACCTATTCGGCCTCTTCTCCTTCAGGGGCCTCGGCAGAACCCCCTCAGCTGTCTCCTCTCCGGCCTGTGCCTCATTTTCCGTTCCCCCTTGTTCTGCCTGTCCTGTATCCGTCCCTCCTATTTGTTTATCCTTGGGACATTCCCCGTTGTAGGTCTTCACGTAATCCACAACGCGCCAGCCCCGGAACTCCTGCGGCTCGGAGCAGATCAGGCCGGTGTAGGAGACGCCAGGGTGGTGCTTTAGCCAGTAGGTCAGGTAGTGGATGTTGTAGTCGCAGATCCAGGGGTTGTTGTCCAGCGTGAGCTTCCGTAGGAAGTAGAGGTCCTCAAGCACACCGTACTGGAAGTAATGGAGGCTGTTGTTGGACAGGTCGAGCTCATGGAGGTACAGCAGGCCTGCAAATGCAGCTGGGAGGGGGAGAAAAATAGAACAAAATAAGTTTACATTGCATTGGTTGTGCGTTTTCTTTAATATAATTTTCATTTTTGTTTATTCTAAGAGCATTGAATGTACATTTTTGGGATAATGCACCTTTTATGTTACATTTTAATACAGACTGTAACTCCAGTACTCATTTGCAATATTCTGTTCAATTAAAAAGAAGTATACCCAAAGCTTTTCAGGAGTTAAAAAGAAATAGTTTTGACTATGACTTTCTTAATTCCAAGAGGTCATAAAATGTCTTCAGCACACAGAGAAGCATGTTGTCCTTCAAATAAAGTGAGAACATCACCAAAATGCATGGTTTTAGCAAGTGTTTGCACTGAAAATTAACAAAAACTTTCTGTCTGGACTATTTACTATGAAAATAATACCTTCTTTCAAAGATTATTGGGCAGTTGCACCTGCTGAATGCATCACATGTAAATGATTCAAGTGGATTTAATAGGAGAACTTAAGAATGGATCACAGATTTTATCTGAATTGAAATCATTTTGATAATAATTACTTTCAGTTGTCTCTCATACAAGTTCATATGAATCAGCTCACATAAACTAGAGTAAAATTGGCTGACACTTTTAATAGGTTGCAGACATTGTTAGCGGTCTGCATTTATGTGTGCCTGTGTGTGCGTTTGAGTGGGAGTAATGGGACAGTGGAGACTGTTTCACACTGTCCAATGGCCTTGGGCTTCACTTTGATCTTTACACCATGGAAGAGTGGAGGGGAGGGAAACAGGACAAGGAGGGAGAGGAGGAGAGCATGTGTGGAACATATAGGAGTTGACAAATATGGTGCAAATAAAGAAATCACAGTGATAGAGACAAGAAAGGAAAAGAAAAACATACACTATGAACAGAAATCCTTGCATTTAGGATAGGACACCAAGGGGGGGGGGGGGGGGGGGTAATGGAGAGATAATGGAAGGATGAGGGACGCCCCCAGTTTAATCTCCCTGTCCCCCTGTCTTATCTCTCTGCTCATGAGACTGACTCCTAATTTGGCTACTGTTCATTTCCTTTTTTTGAGCCACAGCCAAAGCCCAGTGTGATCTACTTTCATCAAAGTGAAGCAGAATGAGCTTGGGAACTGTGTTCAATTTGCAGATGTCATCAGATTATTAAAAAGACAATACTCATACGAACATAAAGTTTGATGGTGCTACCAGATGTTGCCTTAATGACAAATCTTTCTTCAGCGAGTTGGTGTGAAATATCATTTGTTTTTTTTCCATCTGTTCACCATCATTTGAGACTATTATCCATCTTTTTTTTTTTTTGGAATAAACAAGCAGAGAACTCTAAATAACATCCTAATTTCCAAGTATTTTCACCAGCACTCCCATGCAATCCGCTGAGTCTGCAGTTTTTAAACCCTGTCAGCAATTTTTCCAGCTGTAACACATAGACAGATTAAAATTATTTGAGCTAACAAAGAAACAGACGGTATGGCATGAAAACACAACCCCATCCAACTCCGGCAGAGGTGATAAATTAAGGATTTACCCCACTCAGCTAGTCCCACTCTGGGCTGATCTTGGCTACATGCCTCCATAATAAATAAACATCACCATAACTAACAGATATCACTGTTGCATGAGTCACACTATTACATACTTGTCTGCTGCTCCATTTTTGCTTCACTTACAGTAATGCTGATGAAGGAAAGTTGGATCTTCTACCTTCTGCTTTTTTTTCTTTGGAGTCGCAGATAGGTGGTGCCTCCACACTGACAATTCCTAAAATTTCAAGTCATAGGAAAGTGTGCTAAAATGACTCTCAAATATACTCTTCTTTTGTGACTGTTTATATCGTTTTGACTACTTTTGGGTTTGCCCAGCGTGGAAAACCACAGGCGTCTGGCACACAAATTCGCCAGAACCAACAACGAAAGATAATTGCACATAATTATTACTATTATTCCAACTGTACTGGAGTCTGGAGTTTTGCTTTCGTTGTTCATGTTTTTTTCTCACTCTGGTCATCTCACAAAAGAACAACGCAAATAAACAACCTCCTGAAAACGATTTTAAACATTTTGTTTTTAATTTTACACCAAATGTGAGAATGAATAGAAATAGCGACCATGATTGAGACCGTGTGTCATTGGCTGTCACAAGCTCTCAGAATTTATTTTTCAGTTTCCAAACACTGGAGCAAGCTACAGGAGATTGTTTTCATGTGTTTCTGGCAACACCCTCATAATTAAACAACCACATAGGTCTATTGTACCATGAACTCCAGACCAAATCATAGCAGAGCGTTTTCTAATATTCCATCTCTATGAGTGCTTTCCAAAACTGTTACAAATCACTGTTAAAAAAGTAATTCTGTTTTATAGTGTGACAACGCTGTGGTTAAGGCACAAAAACCATTTGGTTAGGGTTAGGGAAAGATCATGGTTTGAGTTAAAATAATCACTTGAAACGTGGTGTTGGTTAAAGTTACTACCTCTTAAAAGTTAAGCAACCTTCGTTGTCATGGCAACAGTTACGGTATTTAAAAAACTGTCCCAACTCATGGTTGGAAAGTCCACTTTTTGCCATATATCTATCTAGCCATACACTCAACCCGCTTCCGCATTCCGCGAAGACCCACCCTACTCTGTTTCTGATTGGTTGGTGCTCATTGCCTTCGTTGGTTAGGTTAGTTGGGTTAGGCATGAGGAGTGAAATGGTTAGGGTTAGGGTAAAAATCAGAGTCAGAGTAGGGGCGGGCTTTGAAAAAATAACACCAACCCGCCACCTCCAATTATGGAAATTTGTCACCTTATATAGACGTCATCTCAACTGCGCCACTTCTCCGGGTCATAATTACTACGGCCGCTAGATGGCATCTGTCACCCAAATATAACTACAGGTCATTTTTGCTGGCTGAATTTTCGACCTCTGCTGTCATTTTTCTTTCGAGGACAGGCTGGTTTCTAGGTAATGAAAACTACAGGTTTTGTAAAGGGCTTCCCTCCTGGGCAGGAAAACATGGCTGGAGAGAGTAATGAGTCTGCACTTTTTTAATGTTCCTCTGGTGCTGAGTAGAAAGAGAGAGAGAGAGATGTTCAGAACAGCTGTTCTGCCTCAGCAAAAGTGATCTTTCGAACTCTAAATTGTATTTTTTTTCCCTCGATAAATGGAATGGAAGTTTTTCATGCAGCCTTCCTTAATCATTGCTCAGTGTTGAGATGTGTATTTGGTTACGTGCGTTCTTAAATGCACTACATGTTAACTGCACCTTATGCATCTTGCCTGGTGAGTTGAATAATGATACAGCCAATGTGGGATGACTTCAACAGTTTAACCTTGATCGACATGAATGTCAATGATGAAATGAATCCCTACATAGGAATAACACGTCAGTGAAGCTAAGAGATGAGCCGATGAATCACACACATCTTCTGTTGTCTCAGGCAGTCCTCGGAGTAGTGGTGTAGAAATGTGTTATTGTATTCACAAGTGCTTCTGCAAGGTTTTTGTTATGGCAATATGTCATCTGATAGGCATTTTCTCCATCATATCATCCATGTTTTTCTCCCTTCTACAATGTGTGCTTTCAACTGCAATCTCTTCTTATAAATAATCCTGGATTAATGGTCGACCTCAGAAAATGGGTAAACATAGATTGTTACCATGAGTACGCACATGTCAAAGGGTTGTATTGCTAATATTTGTTTGTGGCTGTGATTGTAGGTTCATACACAACCTGTTGTGCACAGAGTGGATGTGTTTGCATGACTTTTGTCACCAATGAGGTCTCAACTTGAGATAGAAAAATCCTTTTTATGTATCAGGACATGTAGTCTTATTTTGGTCATTTATCACAGCTGAAAAGAGAAGCCAATCTATCATTTAAAAGCTTATTTGTAGTCAACCCATCGTTAGACTAAATTTATCAGTAAGACTCAACTGCTTATGTCCCAGTAGCAAACTCACTTTATAGTTTAACTTTTTACCAGAATGTTACCAAGGACCCTGTTGTGTGATTTTACACAGACACCTAACAGCTCATCAGAAACAATGTGACCATGGTATTAAGTATTTGTTACACCAGATGTATGTGCACAGCTGTGTAGGGGATGTGCTGTTACCTGTGTCTATATGCTGCAGGCTGTTGCTGCTAAGGTTAAGCAGCTTGAGGTCTTTGGACAGCAGGAACTGCTTGGGCCTGAGATGTTTGATGGTGTTACGGGACAGATCCATCTTCACTATGTCAGATGGCAGATCAGATGGGATGTTATTCAAATCTGCAGGAAGAGAAAGACAGAGAATATGAGTTATTCCACTCTCAGGGGAGCTGGCAGCAGAGAGAACGAGGGAAGAAGAGAAAAAGTGTCAAATGTAAAACTTAATTCTTGCCATGAGGTAACTAGGTTTTTGCAAAGATTTCAAATAGAGAGAATTAAATACAGTGCTAGTATTCATGGTATTTGCATAAATATTAGCAAACATATGCATTTCCGTATTCCTCTTGATAGTTTTATATGTTTGAGGCAGATGTGTGTAATAAATGAAATCAGAATACAGAATGTAGAGCACCAAAATCAACAGGAGCAATGGAAATCCAATCTGGCTACATCTTTATACATTCTCAAGATGTTGTGTGGGTTGTGTACAACATTTAACATTTTCAAGAGGATGGAGTCAGCTGTGATAACAATATTTGTATGTATAAGAATTTTTCACCTCTGTGCCAGGTACGAGGGTTTCCACTCATTTTCAGTGTTTCCAGCCTCATACATTTCCCTCCTGTAAGATTGTCTGTGAAGGTCCTAATGCATGCAACAGTGATTCCCACATAATCCCATCTCGATAACAGATCCTCTCAGGAGTTTTAAGCGCATTTTACAAATGCTGTACCATCCCTGCAAGATTTGTCAATGTCCACACATTTTATCCCAAAGCAAGACAGTTGAAGCTAGAATCTGGTGTCAAATCAGTGGAAAATACCTGGAGTTTCTTCACAGATGATAAATAGATCCAGATTTATAATAAGTCAAATTCTGTTTCTGTGAGTTTTGCTTTTGGATCAGTGCCTTTTTAAAGTAAAAAAAAGTATTGGATTTGTTTCACCTGTCATTGTCTGTAAAAAATATGACAATGATGTAAATTGGAGGTTGCATCTGCTGTGCCAATCATGGTGTAGTTCTGTTAAAAACTGTGAAGGTGGCCTCCTCGATACATGCAGACCTGCATCATCAAAATGAACATGGCTGATCAGTTTTGAAGCAGTTTGCAAAATGGTTGCAGATGAGAGGAAGTGAATATTTATTTTGATATATAATCACTTCTTTATTTTGTCCAACAAAAAAAACAGATTGTGTACGATATGTGTGCACACACATACTAAAAGAGGATGCATACATGCATCTGGACTAGTTTCCTGTATTTATTTACATGGACTGTCTAATTTGGTCCGAAGAATGTTTATGGCTACTTTTACAGCACAGATGTTGCAGTCTTTAAGCACACACTTAACTGGCCACAACATCTGTAGCAGTAATCATGGAGGTATGGTGCCATAAATCATTACTGACTTTAAGAAAATATAATTACACACGCACGAGGACATGGATAAACAACATGCTTACAGATGTAGCTGATACACTCAGGACATGTAGTTATTATTGTTCAGTGATGTGATTAGGTGATGGCTGATAAGTGCGCAGCAGGCAGAGACATTTACAAAGGAAGTTCCATTTTACAAACCGTCAGTCCTCAACAGAGAGAACTTGAAATTTGAAGAGATTCCCACTCTGTTTTAGGTGTACATGTGTCTGCATCTCTTTCCAAACAGCTTTTCACATTTAGCTGGAAACATCAGACTAAAATTCCCAGGCTCTCTTGTGAGAAAGCAGACATCAAGCCTTTGAGCCAAATCCTCCCTGTCCAAGAGAGATACATCTGTGGTCTTCGGTGTTTTACACTGAGCGAAGATAATCTCCTACACAGTGACAGTAGATTGGGTCATTGGTGTCTGTGACCAGGAGGACCTATGCTCTCCTGGATAAAGGAGAAAAAATAACTTCCTTTAACAATCCTTTATTCAGACTTATGTTGTGCCTCTGCTCTTTTATTGCTTCCTGTAGCTAAACGTGTTGCCAGGAACAAGCATTTCATCAGGAGCCTTTGGGGTATCTTTTGATTTTTAATGGGGCAAATCTTTTAGATAAAGTGTTAGGCTCTCTCCCATTTGAACATCTGTGTTATATGCCTCTACAGAGACAGCCGCTGAATGAAGAAACATACAAAGAGAGAAGGGGAGAGAGAACATGTCAGGAAAAGTGAGAGTAATTCAGTCCTAAATGGGTTTGGACTGGATTTTTTGGGGTTTATCTTATCTTATCTTTTTTAGAAATCCAAGTGTTTGACCTGATTGCAACAGCGCTGTAAAAAAATATTCCATGGACATTAACGCATCTGCTTCATATCAAAGTACCAGCTTTGAAGAACCTTTTTACAGCCATTAAGTTGCTCATTTGCAAAAATATCCTATGGAGGTTCCATTATTATATAACACATGGATCTTGCATTGAAGTGAATGTACAACAGCTGAACAACAGGTCTTCAGTATTTACTTAGTTTAAACAGATAGAGCTATAAGCTATATCCATGATTAAGTAGGGGTGCAAGGCATTAATCTGGATTTTCATCTGCATATCCCACTCCAGAGGCTACGGGTTAGCAGTGAATGATTTACAGAAAAAGTAGTCTATAGTCTAATTGTTTTTCTCTCCTTTTCTCAACCATATATTACATAAGTTGTCTTGCAATGGTGCCATTATCATTCTCATTTTTCAAAGGGAAAAATATACATCTCCATCTGCAGGATATATTTCATCAGAGCATTAATACTGAGTCTGTTTGGAGCGAGTGGTTCTATATTTTTATACTGTTTAGACAGTAGAAAGGGAAGCAGTTAATTTTTTTACTGAGCTGACATGATTACTCTGGGGTCAGCTGTGCATAGTGCAGTGAATTTTTGCGGTTTGGACCCACGCCCCAGGCTTGACAGGGGGAAAGATTTCTTGAAGTGTTTTCTGTGTGGTAGTATTAGATAGAAGTACTGTATATTGGCTTATATGAAACCTGTTGCCCTCCAAAATTTAACCATATTTTAGGTAAGATGTATTGTGCACTAGTTGCCCAACATACAGTGTATGAGCCACGACCAGAGACACAGGCATAGATTGGGGAGTGGACAACCAATGTCAAGGCACTACTGAATTGTATCTACCAATATTTCGAAACCTTGGATGATAATGTGATTTTAACTCTGTGCACGATGAACCAGTAACATCTATGCAGAGTTTCCAGGTTTGTAGACTCCTTTAATATAGAGTTATCTAAGGAGTTCTTAACTTTATCAGGAAAATTCAGGTAGCAGAAACTTGACCAGCAACGAGGCACACAGACTAAGTTAACAAGCTGATTAAAAAATAAATATAAGCTCAAGTTTTTGAGATGGTTTAAATATACTGTAGGGTGATGTTTGGGCATTGCATTGGCTCTGTCATTATGCACTACTTTATTAGCTGCTGGAAACTTTTTGAGTTGTGTAGTCAATTTACACCTCAGGGAAAGAGGTAGGACTATTCTGCATACCTGTTTCAATCCTAAACCCAGGCTGAAGAAAAAAAAGTCTGAATGAGTTGGAATCACTTCCATCTCTTCCTGTCAGCATCCACTGCGGTTTCCCCCTGTGTCTCTAGGGTCTGGATTTTGCATGCAAGTAATATTTGGATTTTACATAACACAACACTTTGTCATCATTCAGGCAGAAGATAAAGATGCTGAGGTGAAGCCTTTTCTAAACATGCTGACAGCCCTGTTTATATATCACTATTACAACGACCAGATTAGTGCAAGGAATCATGTCCTCCCTTACAGTCATAGTCTCAGTGGTTTAAGTCATGCTTAAAAAAATGTTTATTGCCTAACAGCTTTAACTTACAGTAATAGTGGATGAATTAAAGAAAAGTTTCCAGTATTGGACTAAATTCTGAGGTGTGCAGAGAAGCTGCTTTGTGTCCCAAAAAATAAAAATGGTCTTTGTTTGATTAAGGCACATTTCAGACATCTTGTCTTAGAGGAATAGTTGTTCATTTTGGGTGAGAGTCAGATGAGAATAATGATACCACTCTCATGTCTGTACACAAATATGTGAAGCTACAGCCAGCAGCTGGTTAGCTTAACAAACCCCTCGTAAAACCTTGGCATGTCATTTTAACTTCAGTTTTTGTACAGAAATAAACAAACGAGATATTACTTCTTAGTTAGTGAACTTAAGCCAGGCTAGCTGTTTCTCCCTGTTTCTAGTCTTTGTGTTAAGCTAAGCTAACCAGTTGCTGGTGGTAGCATCATATTTATTTACTTATTTATTGTGGGGGTACATGAAGTTTTATCTTTGTTAACATTGATAAAAACAAGTATAAAGCTTGTAGTGACATATGTGAGGCAATGCCATATGCTAAGCATTGTGGCAGTAAAAATTTTTAGCAAAGGTGTGATGTGTGGATTTGCAGTTAAAGATGCAGTTATAGTTCCCAGTAGCACTCCCTAAGCGGCTCTTCATGTTGCTCCTTAAAGTCACAGTTGATGCTTTGAAGCTGTTTTGCACACATAATCTGTGCAAAAGGGCTTTTCTCTATTTCTGTCTTGGCCAGGACTCAGTACATGAAATTGCCTCTTTTTGCCCTTGTCACTATGACAACAGTGTCTTGGGGAATAACAAGATAAAGAAAATCATCTAAATATAATCACTATAACTGTTTTCATCCAAGCTACTGCAAATCTTGTGGTTCAGTAAGGGCCAACTTGCCTACAATGATATCGTAATAATTTGTTTAAGTGGAAATTCTCAGTATCCCATGGTCTGTTCTCACAATGTTTCGTTGACTTTTTCACCTCAGCATGAAAAAATGATTTGGGAAACTCTAAACCCCAGTAGTCAAACTCTGGTTTCTTAACAGTTGCACAGTCCTCAGCGTAAACAGGACCTGCAGGGAAACTTCTTGGCACCTGGCAGAGTTACTGTTGCTGCTAAATCCAGCTGTTAGCCAGAATGATGTTTGATACTGTCCTCTTTCTCATTCATGCTCTCTTCCTCTCTCCGTCTTGCTCAAATGACATTATGGAAGATATTTTTTTTTCTGCTGACTAACAGCCCACTGTCTGTGATCCAGGAAGTCCTGTGAGAGCCTGACATAATATCATGCAGGAGTGTGTATGTGTCTGGGAAGTATCCAACTCACCATATACATGAGTCACTTTTCTGCCTGCTCCAATGGCCTGAAGTTTTTATGGAGGATTTATGTTACTTCTGAAACCTATGATTTCTTCACCTTATGAGTCACAGATGCCCAAACAATCCAATACCAGCTTGTTTAAGATTTATTTTTTGGTTTAGAAGTCTTGAAAATATTAGTTTTAATCTAATAACTTCACTACATTTCCAGTACTGAGAATATATTCTCAAACATAACTCTAGTGTAGTGTTATTCCCATCTATGAGAGACGCAGCCTTTAAGAACTCACATATTGCCTTCAACCACTCTGTATAGCACTGATCTCCAGTGAGAAAGATGTGGAGCCTGAAATCTGCTGTGGTTCACCTCAGAGAAACAGCCTTCAAACCAGAGGAAGGGGGACATGGAGACATGGGAAAAATGGAGAAAGAGATAGACAAGAGAAAAATATAGGGTTTGGAGACAGAGGGAACAGAGTAGGTTTCCACTCTGCTCTGGGTTTTCTACTTCTTGCTGCCTGCTGGCTTTCCAGTCCTGTGTGAAGAAAACCATGTTCCACATTTGTTGCGCCTGCCCACACTCATGTCCACCCTCTCAACAGTTTGTTTTCACTACATCTTTGTATTCGCATGTTTGTCTTATTCTTTGTTTCTCTTAAAGTCTTAGCTAATGAATTTTTAATGCTGCAAGTCCTGTTTATCTGCACAGACCCAAAGGGGCCCCAAAAGCCCCAGGTTCATTGCATGTCAATTTGTTTTGGTAATATTATTAAATGCAAATTGCACCTCTTAAGTAGAATATCAAGCAAGGCAGGACCAACATTATTTGCTAATTTTGTAACCATGTCTTGTAAAGAAACCCTGTGTCAAAGTCTAGTTATAGTATAATATATATAATTTTTTTTTTGTTTATATTGTGCTCACATAATGCATATTCCTAATCAAATTACCATATTCCATTGTGGAGTTTCTGACCTCTAGTAAGGCTATACACTATCCTACCAATCATGTCACACTATTCCACTGATCTACAGGTGGATGTGATGCACCGAGAAACACAGCAATGCACCCACAAAGGTAGAGAAGAAGAAGACTGCAAGCTAGTTAACATGGATGTAAACAATGCAGGATTTAAAATGCTTGAAAATCAGTTGTGGAAGGAAATGGATTCAACACATTTGTAGATCACAAGGTTACACACAATGTCTTTTGGTGAGTAACAGTGACCGTGAACATAACTTTTCTTTATTTACAAGAAAACTCTACTTCCATCACAGGAGCACTGGTTGCTCTTGATTTAATGAGGTAACAGGAAGCATAAACGTGGCACAGAGGGCAATAGGTGGGGTGTCACAAGGGGCCCAATGGCAAATTTCTGTCCCGTGGCTGCCTAAAGTCAATTCAGCCAGGTTTCACATTATTTGAAAGACATAGAGGGTCTTCAGATAGTAATGAAGGTTGACTAAAAGAATGCAAAACAATATGTGTTTGGGTTACTTCTGCAATGTGATATCCAAAAGTTTTCAAGGCTATATCACACAACAGCGTATCAAAGTCTGCCAGCATCTGCATGTGTTCAGATTGTTCAACAGACAATGTAGAGAAAACCTGAATGCGTAATGATATACTCTACCTGTGATTAGATTTCACTGTGACTGACAGCTTAACAACCAGTGCAACTAATGAAAACATTGGTGCTGAAAACAACAAAATGAAAAGTCTCCACGTCTCAACTAGTATCAGCTTACAGCAGCAATATGGGCGTCTTTACGAATCAAACCATGTATTGAAGGTAATGCGCAACAGCTGTAGTCTATTAAGCAGCATTCACACACATCACATATCGCTTTCATGGTGGGGCACAATTTAGGAAGTAGGATGGTGAGTTATTAGTGTGCATGAAAAAAAAAGATGGAAAGATGGATGGGAGAATCAGCCAGTGAGAAAAACATAGAAACCTCATAGTGGTTCAGATAAAGAATCAATTCAAAAGTTCTACTGTAGAAAAAATCAGGAAAATATGCAAAAAACGTCTTCAAGCATTTGCACAACACAGTCGCTGCATTGTGTGGTTTTGGCTTGTCTGTGCTCTGTGAAAGATTGCTTTCTCTGGAGGGCATAAGCTCTCCATTTATAGATGCATCCAATTTCTCATTTAAATCTGGAATCTCACTTGTTCTGAATCATGGACACAGACAATCCTTCGGTGCTTTGAGGAGGACGGAAATAGAGGAGTTTGTTGGACAGACAGATGAAAGGGAAGAAGATGAGAGAGCAAACCAGATTAAAGAACCCACATAAAAGTAGCAAAAAGTGATCTGTCTGCACAAATTCAGAAATCATCATCCTTTTGAAAAGCAACATTGAAACAATTTTCTATGGAGAATTGGGGACATTACAGCCACTACGATAGCAGCTGCATAGTGGCATTTTTACTCAGAGAGAACCAGATGTGAAAATTGGAAGAGGTAAAAGAAAATTGGCAAAATTGTCCCATTCCCTCCCCCCTTTCTCTTTCTCTTCTCCTGTTATTTAGACTGATAGCTGCCTGTTTTCTATCTTTACTGCTGCCTTCTACCCAGGCAGTTTGAAAACCAAAAACACAAACAGATTGAGATGCTAGTCATTACCCCCTTTTAAAAGGAAAATTACTGAATGCAGGATTTATATTGGAATCAAGGTTTGACATTAACTTTTTTACTCACCAGCCACTGTGGCTAGAGGTTTTTCAAAGTTACGAGCCACTCAGCATTTTCACTAGCCACAATTTTGTTTGATTAAAGTTGACTATGGTGTGCAACAATTTACTTGAAGAGCTATATTTACAACCCTTTTAAATATAAATGACCACCATAAACACCCAAATCAAGACTACATAAAAATTAAAACACTACAGTCATCAAATATTCAGCTCTGATAAGGTTCATATAACTGTTCATATAACATTACCAGCAATTCTCGACCTGACCTCCACTTTTCATTGAACAGTCTTTTCTTTTTCTTTGTCTCTTCTTCCTTTTCAGTTTCATCATCAAGTTTTCTCTTGTGTTCTCTGCTCTCTGGGCTTTGTTACAGTTGTTATGTGCTGCCACATCATAGCCTATGTTGGTCACTGGCGCACAAGCACAAGGCAATAGGCCTAACACGAATGAACCGATAGAATGAGCAAACACTGTGTGCAGGTATGTATAGGTATATATTCTATCTGCATTTGGCAGGTGGGCTGGTGCTAATGTCAATTCCTAATTAGAATACAATAGAGATGTTGCAAAGATTAGAATAGTGCTGAGCGCCACAAATAACCACACGAAGAGCATAAATAAACTACCCACAATGCAGCTGATCAAAATGCCACACATAACTTACACAATATGATACATTGCAACAACAGCAAGTAGCCTGAAATATGATAGAATAAAGTGAAAGGAAACTACTACCCCAACTTTAAACTAAAAGCTTCTGGGTGCCACTTTGGGTAAAAAAGAGCAAGAGTTTGAAATCACAGACCATGCCCAGCCCAGAGCTCCTGGCCGTCCCGCATGGCAAATTTAACAAAAACAAATACAATTCTACCTGTTCAGCCTAGTTGTAATCAAAACATCAGACGGCAAAATTAATTCTGGCACCCAGTTTTACTGAACAAGCGAGTCTAAGTTTAGACTGGAGAGAGTCTGTGGCTGAGTGTCCACTGGGCAAACCTAACAAATGTACCTTTTTGTATGCAAGGTACACTTCTGCCAGGCCTCTCTATTGTGTATTTGCCAGTAAAATTAAGTCTCGTCACACTTGACAGCCATCAAACAAGTGGCAACGCTTTTAAGTAGCTAACTATGATTTCACTTCATAGACCAGAGTTTGGCTGCAAATGAACTGAGGAGATGTAAATAGAATCTTTGTATTTGTTAATGTTTCTTCAGTATTCGGTTTGTACCATGTCACCACTTTTCTGTGGACATAGTAGAAATTTGATTTCACTTTACTTTCTCCAGGAAGAAAGGTTGGGATGTTGGATTGCTATGTTTGATTATTACTTTCTGAAATTCAGTTTATAAAAAATACCTACTACTGACAAAAAATGTTCACATGAAGTTGTTTATGTGATAACCACTGAACCAACTCCGTGACAACAAAGTAACTCCATCCGCTTGAGATGGAGATGTGTCTGAAAGATTTGGATACAAGCAGGCTAGGTTTACCGTGTGTTGAGAATTTATTGTTTCTGAGGTCAAAAGGGAGCCAAATTGTGTGGTCAAATTCACATTTTCCATTATCCTGGAATAGCATTCAAAACATGAAATTTGTGCTTCAGAGTTTGTGTTAAGTTCACAAATTATATGAGGTTGCATTTTTAGCATGACATGACACAAGATAAAGATCCAGAAATACAGAACTTGATGGTCTCACCTTTGTTGCTGCAGTCCAGCTTAGGTTTGGGGAACATGTAGGTGTGACACATGGATGTAGCTTCTGGCTTCACCTTGATTGGTGGAGGTCTTGGTCGCCCCTCCTCTCCACTCCCCGGCCTCCTGTCCACCTGGTTGTCATTAGCGCACAGCGAATCCACATTCACCTTCTTCAGTTTCTGGCCCCTCAGCGAAAGGGGCTCTGCGCACTTGGCGTAGTTGCCCAGGTTGCGGTTGCTAGGCACCTGCAGGGTTGTGACCAGGCTGTCCAATGAGCAGTGGCAGCTCCAGGGGTTGTCATAGAGACGGAGGTAGGTAAGTCGGGGCAGAGGGAGCAGGACCTCCTCGGAGGCTGTTTTCAGTCTGTTGTGCTGGAGGAGCAGGGTGGTGAGCTGGGAGAGGCCGCTGAACGCTCGCTCCTCCACCATGGAGATGTCGTTCTGCTGGAGGTCCAGGCTCCTCAGCTGGGTGAACTGGGAGAACATGTTGTCCCTCAAAACCTAAAGGGGGAAATGTGAAGCGTTAGTTTTGTGGGTTTGCTGTCATAAGATATCTTCGGCCATGTTTGTAATGCGTTGTTTCTGATAACTTGACAAATTTAAGTTCAATATTCACTCTCTTTAAAGTTTGTTTTTGCATTTTAACAACTCCTGAGGGAAATATTTGACTGTTCAGGGCGTGTGTCCATATAGCGTTTTTCTCTGTCAGGGCGCTGGCAAGCACAGAGATGAAGCGCATGTGCAGTGAGAGAAAAAAACACTGTGCGTGAGTTTTGTGTCTATGACAACAATATCTTGGCAATTTCTATGACAACATATCACCACTCTAACTGCTGTTGTAAGATAGACTAGCATCACTAGCAGTTTTTCTGTCTGCTGGGCAGGTTATAGGCTTTTAAGAGCTTTTTTAGCTGAAAACATCTGCCAGCTGTTTGTGGAAGCTGGGCTTATGAGAGCAGTGAGAGTGAACCAAAACACCAAAGTCTGTGCTGTAAAGCCAAAACAATCAGCTAAAAGACGCTAAAACACTCTTTGAAACTGATGATAATTCTCTGCGGGTTTGGCGCTATGAACAACATATTTCACATTTCATGTAATCGTTAGACCCATTGTTAATTCAAAAATATTATAAAAAAAAAAAAAATAAGATTGCAGGTTGTAGCTTTAATACTCAAATTGCAGCTTTAATTCATGCATTTTGAATATTTCATGATTTTATGCCAAATCCAACAAGGTCAATGACACAGCTAAAAATAAAACATAATGGACTTTCTTCATTCTTTCCCTCACTGCTAATACATTCAACAATTCAACTCTTTGAACCTGAATGGGAGAAAGTAAAGCGTAATTATACTCATTTTTCACTAATTTGTCCAGTGTTTATAACTCATTTGTCATTATTTATTACCTTGCTGGCAAAGCATTTTGTTTTGCTGCTCTCAAAACCAGCGAACACACATCCTGTATACTTGCTCAAGACATGGAAAACCCTACACACACACACAGCAAAAAATTCTGTCTTTGATCCCGACACCAAATGAATAGTTCACAGATGCTGATGGTATCAACAAACTGGCTGCGTTTAGAAACTGGGTAAGAGGCTTGAGACACTAATTTGCAGAAAATTGATGCAGACAGCCTCATTTGTTACAAAAAGCTATACTGGACATTCTCAGAATCTGTTAGTTATGGTTAGTTGAGTCTTATATCTGGACTGTAGCAGGTGGTCTGTGTCTTATATATTTATATTTACACCATGCATGTCTACACTTGCCTGAATCTTATTTCTGGCCAGCAGCAGGTGGTGAATATCTTTGGGCCAGTCTTGCATCACGGTGGTCAGCTGCCTGTCTTGGCAGTCCAGGTACTTCTCTCCTGCCTCCATGTACTCCTTACACTCCTGAGTTTGACGCCTCATGACCCCGGCCCTGCCTCTGCCCCGTACACGGCCCCTGGCGCCCCTCTCCACAGCCCTTGACCTAGGGCCTCTCCGGGGCTCAGCTGACCGGAGGAGCAGCAAGAGGAGGAGGGTGGTGATCAGACGCATGATGGGAAAGGAGAGATGAGGAGAGGAAGGGAGGCCTCTTGGTAATCAGGTCAACCTTTGAAGACTGCTGTCGGAAGATTGGTGTCACAGGACGTAGGAGGCCAGTCACAGCTGTGTGTATGAGGAGAAAAATAAGGGAAGACAGAGAGGGATGTGAATTTTCAAAGGTTGCCAGTAGCCAATTAGCAGAAATAGACTCAAATTTATGCTTGCAATTTAAACATTTGCTTGACACTTGAACCGCTGCAGGTGAATTGTTTTATGCTTTGAGACCTTTTGCAGGAATAATCGAAAAACATTTTATTCACAGATACAATGAGGGATTTGTCTTGGTGACATGCTGACAACTAAAATTGTAAAACAAAGCACATGTTGAAAGAATTAGCAGAGAGGTACAGAGAGAGGAAAGTGGGGAGAGAGGGACAGGAAACAGGAAAATGGGTTTGGAGGAAAAGAGAGAGACACATTTGTTACATGTTTAAATGTTATATTATGGTAAAGTTCTTTTTTCTGGTTGAATGTTTTCTACATT